>NC_142064.1:275518661-275857161 GCF_059756535.1 Pantherophis guttatus
TACCGGTTCTCCGAACTACCAACCACCATTGCTACCAGATCGGGCGATCCAGTCCAAACCGGGAGCATTTCACCCCTACTCCATAGCTCTGGGTGACCTTGCAAAAGGACAGCAAAAGTTACCTTGTTCTTGATATATCTTCATCTATTTTCTGGATGAGTCCTGACAGGAAGGATAACCACCAGAGAACAGGGCCTCCAAGGGTGTATCTGGGATTTTTCACTAGCATCCTTTTCTCTAGCTTCTCCTTTGCAGATGGGACCGTGAAGTAGTTTAGGATCCCAAGAGGATAAGTTGTTTCTCAGTGTAATGATCACAATTCTGGGTTTGGAACATCTGCTGCTGCATCTCCAGTGACTACCTTTGATGTAAACATTAGACTGAAGCAACATGCAAAGGTCTTGCATCAGGAAAGAATATATGCATCAGATCACAGGCTGTGTGGCACAAGTTTTGGGACAGGCAGGGACTGTGCTTTTGAATGTACATTTCTTTCCTTTCAAGACAAAAATCAGTTTGTCTCTATCTAAATTGGCAAAGTCCCTGGCATTTCCATCTTGTAGAGTGTTTTGAATTCTTCTAACTCTTCTTGTTCTTGTTTAGAAATAGGAAAGGGGTTGATTCAACGCTTGGATTATGGACCTCTTTCTTCTGCTTCTGATGCTTCTGGTGTCCCAGCAAGTCTCTGGGAAGCTTACACTGAACTGCCCGCTGAGTTTGGAGCACCAGGATGAAAGCTATCCATGGAGCTATTATAGGCCAGGAGACCATCTCATTGGTGTAGTCCTCTGTGCCACAAGAATATTGAGTGAAATGTTGCTTTTCAACATGGCTCCAAATAAAAAGTCTCACTCGTAAGTCGTTAATGTGTGTGATGGAGTTGCATTCCCTGCATTTACACTTCTGTTCTTTTTATTTCCCTGACTCCTATGTTACAGGACCTGTCTAATTTCCTGAATCCTTTTGATTTCCATGGCTTCCCTGTTCTGTCTTCTTTTGCAGAAGAAACTCAAATCCATAGATGGGGCAAGGAAAACACCTGAAAGAATTCAAGATTGATGATGGAAAGAGCTGTAGTTTCCTCTGACCAGCCCTTTTCCATTCTTTTATAACATCTCATTGATAGCCATTCTCTCATTCTTATAGAAAGAGAGGATGAGTTGTTTGCAGAATCACTTTTCCTGGCCACCTATGAACAAGCATCTTCTTTTTATGATGGTTCTACTCTAATGATTCAATTAGTTTGAAACCGAGTTAATGAAAATCAGCACTACTACAAAATGATATATTTTTAACTTTTAACCCTGGTGTTGGTTAATCTCAATCCCATCTTCTGAACAATAATAAAATGGTTGACTATTATTTGCCCATGGTTATGGATCAGTATTAGCATAAGGATCTAAAGGGTAATAAATAAACTTGAACATTATTTTACAGTCAGACATTTAATGATATGAATAGAATCATCCGCTTCATTATGACCATTGAAGAGATCAACAAGAATCAACCGTACCTCCAAAATGTCACTCTTGGCTACAACATCCAGAATGACTATTTTAACACAATTGGCACTTCAGAAGCTTTGCTAGACATGCTCTCTACCGGAGATGCCAATGTTCCCAATTACAGCTGTGGAAGGAAGGACAACCTTTTGGCTCTTCTTGATGCAGCTGCCAGTGATATCTCCATCCAGATGTCAACCTTAGTAGGCACTTACAAAGTGGCACAGGTTTGTGTGCGTGTTTGTGTTTCTCTATCTGGTCAAGTGAATGGAACAATAGATCCAACCATTTTGTTTATATTAGTTAGTTTACTTTATTGTCATTGAACCTTGTATAATGAAATTAAATGCCGTCTTCAGTGTTCATCATACATAAGAAAACTATAAAAATAAAACAAAAACACACATCCTTCACATTCTATACAATTGAATTGAAATCCACTGATACTGCATTAATATAACACTATAAAATAGAATTCAATATAGTTACTGCACTGGCATAGAAGCTATCTTTCAGCCTCTTTGTCCTTCTTTTTATTATCCTGTACCGTCTGCCAGATGGTTATAGTTTGGGGGGGGAAAAGGGGTGCCCAGGATGAGATGGATCTTTAAGAATGTTTTGAACTTTCTAAAGGCAGCGGGAGCTATAAAGCTCTTCCAAAGAGGGGAGAGGGCAACCAATGATCCTCTGGGCAATGATGCTAATCCTCTGGAGTGCTGTCCAATCTGCCACTCTGCAATTGGCAAACCATACATAGATGCAGTAGGTTAAAATACTCTCTATGGTGCAGTGATAGAAGGTCACCAATTTTTCACCAGTGCTTTTGACCAGTGCTGCAATATGAGTTCCCCAGGTCAGGTCGTCTTTTATGATAACACCCAAAAACTTAAAACTGCCCACTTGCTTTACTTGGTCTCCATTGATAACCAAGGCTTGGATGTCTGATCTATTCCTTCTGTAGTCCACTATAAGCTCCTTGGTCTTATTGGTGTTAAGGACCAAATTATTGTCTCCATACCATGAAAGCAACAAGTCTACCTCATCTCGATAGGCAGACTCATCTCCTCAGAGATGAATTCCACCACTGTTGTAATTAAATAATAGAATTGCTGGCATGAGTAGGAATATAGTCATGTACATAAACAGTACAGAGTGAGGGAATCAACACACAACCCTGTGGTATACCAGTATTAAGAATAAGGGTTGAGGAGATATGAATTATGGAATTCAAGAACTGCTTTCCACTGTGGTCATTTCAGTTGTCATTCCTATGGCTTACGATCCAGAGTTGGGAAGGATCAAAGCAATCATATCCTCTCATGACACCATCCCCATTGCTTTGGGGCTTTCTGCTACACATTTGAGAAAGTTAGCAGAGGTTCTGTGTCTAGTCAAATTGTCTTCTGTGTAAAAGGAAACTGGAGCAAAGATTGAAAGTTCTTGTTTTGTAGATTATTTTAGCCAAAATAATATTTTTCAATGGTAACATATTCTAGATTCATGGAAAAAGTCCCAGTGAATTATCTTACTGATGCACACCCCTTACAGACCTCTTAGGAATGGGGTGAGGTCAACAATAGACAGTTTAAAGTTAAAATTAGGGGATGTTGAGGATGTAACAAAAGAGTCAGGTAGTGCATTCCAGGCATTGACCACTCTGTTGCTGAAGTCGTATTTTCTGCAATCGAGTTTAGAGAGGTTTACCTTGAGTTTGTATCTATTCTGTGCTCGTGTATTGTTGTGATTGAAGCTGAAGTAGTCATTGACAGATAGGACATTGTAGCGGATAATTTTGTGTACTACGTTTGGGTCGGACCGTAAGTGGCGTAGTTCTAGTATATGAAATATACCATATTTATATTAATTTGTATATGAAAGAGAGATCAGTATCTTAAACCGCACATTAGATGAAGGACTTTTTGGAATCTTTGCATTAAACCAATATATTTTCTTTGCAATCAGAATTTTAAAACGTACTTATAATATGAAACTGTACTTGAACAAAAGAGTTCAGCTGGTATCCCCATATGTGGATCTCATGATGGTAACTTGTAGTGATGATACAGAAATATTATTTGTAGTCTTTATTCTTTTCTGCTTATTATATTATGTATCTTCATATGGGGTCTAGTAACTGATCAACCACCTACTATTCTTATATGTTCATAAGAAACAAATTGGATGGATTAAAAGCTAACATTTGGACTTGATCTGACCCCAAATATAACACAGAATTCTTCATAACTTTTTTTCAGACCAGTTATGAAATTGTTTCAGAGGCTCTGAGTGATAAAAGTCAATTCCCCTTTTTCCACCCGATGTTCCCCAAAGAAGGGATCCAATATCCCGGCATTGTCCAACTGCTCCTCCATTTCAGATGGACTTTGATTGGTCTCTTTGCTTCAGACACAGAAAATGGAGAGAATTTCATGAGGACTTTTACTCGGATGCTTGTCAGGAATGGGATTTGTGTTGTTATATCACAACGATTCTCAACGACTCGATTTACAGCACCTCTCAGGAATGCCATCTCTAAGTGGAGACAAGTCAATGTCTTTCTTCACTCCATCGAACATGTTCCTCTTTTGGAGAGAATTATTCCTTTCCATTTAACATTTAGGCACTTGTCTGGACCTATAGAAGGGAAAGTCTGGATCCTCACAATCTTTGAGAAACATTACATGCGAAGGAACATATATTTCAAGTACATTCATAGTGTATGGAGTTTTCGTTTACAGGAAAAAAAAGTGACAAAAGATAATGCTGTATACAAGTTCCACTTTATAGAACCCCAATATCGAGATCGGTCTTTGCACTGTTCTTTTTCAAAGCATGCCTTTTCTGTCAAAGGTCGTAGAAGATGCACCCAGAAAGCACCAATGGAGGATAAAATAAGCAGCATGAAGATTGTAACTAAAGTAAAAGTTTTCAGTATCGTGAGGACTCTGACCCACGTCTTGAATGCTGCATATGCCTCCAGTTCCAGGAGAAGAAGAAAGAAAGACAAAGAGAAGTTGAGGACATCAAGGCTGCATCCATGGCAGGTATTGGATCCCAATATACCTTGATATTACAGACTGAAAATTTTCTTCCCCTTCGGGGCTCTCAGGTTGCCTTGATGCTGACCTTCCTCCTCCTCTGATTCAGCTGCTGGAGGGGCCGGTGGCTGACAGGCCATAACAAATGTCTTTTTCTCCCCCTGTTGTTCAATTTATTTGTCATTTACTCTAGAATCTTCCCTATAATTGGCCAATTGTGTTAAATATATTTTCTCAATAATATTTTGTCAGTCTGTGATTGACAAATTTTACTGATTTTTTTTTTTGTTCACTTGTGGAAATAACACCTGTTCTAATTAAGCATATTTACAACTGCTAAAGCTGTAAAGATTTAAATGTGAATAGACCATGTAGGACAGGGGTGTCCATCACATACAAGGCCACACACACACCAGCTCAGCAAAGGCAAAAAATGTCATGATACGTCACAATACATCATGTGACGTGATTCAGTTTGACATCCACGATGTAGGATAAGAAACCAAGGTTTCTGCTTTTAAAATTCATGGACTTTTCCATTCTAGCTTCATCCCTTTATGAAGAAGAGTGTATTTTGTAATATTTCCCTTTGGAAACTGTACGTGGATCAAAATGGAGATATAGCTGCAGATCTGGACATTGTGAGCGGGGTGGTTGACCCCAAAGATTACTTCCTCAAAGGCAAACTGGGGAGTTTTGAAAAAAAGGGACTTTTTGTCAACCAAGATGCTCTTCAACAGCTAACATCGCTCAACCAGGTGAGAAAAATATCAGTGTCTTTTCTCTATTGTCCAAAGTTGTAACGCCTTTTTCAAGCAAGCTAAGCATAGTCACCATGGCTTAATGGTGAAATGAAGCCACGTGAAACTGATGAGAGGGGCCATCAGGTACTTGGATTGTGATTCTGATAGCTTTGCTTGTTCCTTGGCAAAGAAGGAGGCAATTTTGTTTAGTAGTTTCTGAATTTGGTGTCAGACTGAATCCAATGAAATTCAGTCAAAACCAGGGTGAAATCAGACTGGTTCAGACAGGTCCTGGGGAACCGCTAGGGATTATTGGCATCAGTTCGCCGAACAAGAAGTAATTATGCCTTCTTGGCACCACCAACACCTGCCCAGTTGCCGCTCACCTCTTTGCATCCGTGCATCAGGCACTGTACCCATCTACTCATCATCATCATCATCAGCTACCTCTAGACCTGGGGGCTTATGATTCTCCATCTGAGAACCAATGGACAGCCCAGGCTCTGCCTCTGTCTCTCTCTCTCTCTTTCTGCCAGCTCCATTCCCTCTTCCCTCTTGGAGCTCTCAGGCTGCCTTGATGCTGATCCTGACTCCCACACCTCCTCTTCCTCTGATTTGGCTGCTGGAGGGACTGGCGGCTAACAGGCCACAACAGTAATGTTTTAAGCAGCCCAGAGTTATCCAGAGTGATGCATTCCTCTCTTTCCCCACACATGGATAGAGCAACCTGACTTCTGTTCCTAAAAAGGGGGTCCAAGGCTTTCAGTTCACATGAAATCATAATGACTGTTGTGATATGAGATAATGCCCTTACCCAGAAGAATTGAAATAAGACTTTGATCCAAAGAAAAGTTTTTCCTCATATCAGAAGTCATGAGTGACAATTTGAAAGGAAATGCTACCAGTACTTAGATTTGGCCTTTGGCTTGTAAGAAGGCACTTCCATCTGAAAAGTTCTTGAATGCAATTTTTACCTTGATTGTTAGATACTAAAGTCTCTCTGGGCAAAAAAGGAGGCTCCAGATTTAATTAATAATAAATGTATGTTAGTCTTTCTATGCCAATTGATGTCACAGAATTGTAGTTATTAAACAAAAAGGTTTTTCTTGGATATCTAGCTGGGCCTTAGAAACATCTCCTTCTGTCACAAGAGTCAGGCTCATGTCCAACTTCCGGCAGCAAAAAGTACTTGACTTACCCTGTTTGAGGCTTCTCATGATCTCATGTCCATTTTACACAGGGGTGGGCTTCAAAAATTTTACTAAGAGGTTCAGGGCCGGATTTTCCTATAGGCTAACTAGGCTTCAGCCTAGGGCCTCAAGATCAAGAGGGGCCTACATTCAAATTGTTAGCAAAATTAAAATTACACTTTCACTATAGGTGAAAGGGCCTCATAAGTGGAATAGCCTAGGGCCTCTTTTCATCTAAATCCGGCCCTGCAGAGGTTCTCTGCCCAGTTGCTGGGTGGGTGTGATCATGGTGGTTGTGGCCTAGTCAGCCTCCTGCACCACAACAGGAGGGGCTTTTTCGATCCTCCAGGAATGTGAAAATGGCCTCCCCAGGCTCCAGAGGCCCATTTTTCACCCTCCCTGAGCCTTCATGCATACCCTGCACATATCTGCATCCCAAACAGGCCGAATGGGGACTCCTGGGAGTGGCAGAATGCCGTGGGTGGGGCCAGCCAGGAATGGGATTTGGGGTTTCTCTGAACTGCACAGAATCTTTGCTAGAGGTTCTCCCAAACTCCTGCGAGCCCCCAGCAGCCCACCCCTGATCTTACATCACAACAGTTCCAGAAATTAGGCAATTTTAGTCTTATTTCACTAGCATGGCAGCCGCATGACTTGAGGAAATAAATATATAAAGAAACAAATAACATTCTCTTTAAGGTTGACTGCCCTTATTTGGAAGCACCTTTTGCTTTGTAGCTTTAGTAGAAAACTGTTTTGAACCCCTTTCAAAGGGCTTTACAATGTTTTATATAGTCCTTAAGAATTTTTTTGCAGCTCTTACTAGTAAGAAGTTGGATTTTTTAATCACAATTTTATTTTTTGAAAATCAATCTAATGGAGTAAAAATTTTAATACATTTATAAATTTAATTTAAATTTAGAATCAATCAATTTATTACAGTCTTAGACCAGAAACCAGAACAAATAAAAATGCTCAGTAAATATACAATGAAAAATTATAGTAAAAAATAATAAATAACACTAAAATCTATAATAAAATCCAGTCTGTCAATTATACATGGTCTAACTATGCTACAATTGCAATCCATCAACTGTGTGGCCCGTTGTAGGTTCAGCGCTAAAAGGGAAAAGACTAAGCAGTGCCAAGGCTTTGCCACATTTGTTATATAACATAACTATGGTGGAGAAGACACGTGTTTGCGATGAATCCCCAGTGCTGCTGTGCAGAATCTGGACACATGCACTGAAGTTATGTTCGTCCTTAAGCAGCCACTGAAGATAGGTCGAATCAGAACAGCCAGGATACCTACCAGTAGCAGTTATGGGCAGAATATGCTTTTTCCTAATCTCTGTATAAAAGCAACATCTAAGGAGCATGTGACCCACAGTCTCCACCTCTCCTGAGCTGCAGGAACAGAGTCTTTCCATCAATGGTATCCTTTTATACTTGCCGTACAGGACGGCCGATGGAAGTGCATGGCACCGTGCTAGCAAAAATGCTAAATTTAATGATGAAAATTTACAGTTAAATTAAATACAATTTAATATGAATAGATAATCATACCTGAATGTCATGGATACCTGAAGAATGGAGGAATGCATGTTAAGATGGCTATAAGGAGGAAGCCACTGGTTGTCATTTAATGCTTAAATATTTTTTCAGTTCAATCCTTCTAGACTTTATTAACTAGAAAAGTACCTTATTGCAAAGGGATCTGCCAGAAGCAAAGGTGAGGAACTAAATGAAGAAACCGCAAGTCATTTGGAATTAGTTAGAAATCTTATATATTCATCTAACTGAGGCCCATAGTGTACTGGACTAATGTTTACATTGACCTCTATTCTCCATGGATGGTCAGTCCTGACATGTTTTCTTTGGCATTCCTTATTTGCCTGCTTTAGAGTTTCCCTCAATCCAAATGTGTGGAAAATTGTCATCCTGGATTTGTCAAGCAGGCTCGAGAAGGAGAGCCAGTTTGCTGCTACGATTGCATTCCTTGTCCAAAGGGGACCATCTCCACTCAGGAAGGTGGGTAACTCTGGAGGAAGAATGCTGGATTCGTCCAGAGCATCTAGATCGAGATGCATGTTGAAGACACATTTAATTTTTAATACGTTGCTGGTTTTTTTTCATAATGTGAATAATAAGAAAAAGATCTTGAAGGATGAGATTGGAAGAGATAGGAGGACATGGTGGATTCTGCAAGGTTACTTATGCCAGGGAAAATCTCTCTTCTATTTGTCAGTTTAGAAGTGTCCTGTCATCTTACCTTTACTGGGAACATCTGAATTCTTTGAAATGTGAGAAATGGTTTCAGATCAGTGGTGGGATTCTACCGGTTTGGACCGGTTCGGGCGAACCATTAGCTCCAACTTTCAGCCATGAGCAAACTGGTTTTCTCTTTCTTTGGAGTGGCCCACATGACCATCCCTGCATTATACTCATCTATATTTCTGTTTCCGAAGCCCAGCTGATCAGGGCGGCAAAGTGGATTGCCACTCCTCAGCTGTTTTCCTTGCTCTCAGCAACGCGGAAGTTCACTTTTCTACAAACTGCACACACGAACACAGCAAACCAGTTGAGTACAGCATGCACTCAGCGAACCAGTTGTTGAACCGGGAGGATCCCACCCCTGTTTCAGATGAATGGCTTTTTCTCATCCAAGATAACTTTACTTCATAGGCCTGTGATACATCAATCAATCATGCAACCAATATTTCAATCAATTAATCCATCAGTCGATCTTTATTAAGTTCATAGGGATACATAAGCAGAACGAACTAATTGGGAGGATCACAGAGGGAGAGCTTTGGGTTTAAGAAATAAGAGAGAGCCAAGTGAAATCCATCAAGAGGATATCAGTGTGAGAGGAGAGATGGAAACTAAATTTACCATTATTAGGCATAAAATCTGTCTCTTTCCTCTCAAATACTTTCACTTGTGATTTTAGAAGTAAAAGACAAATATTGTTTATAGCCCAGTTCAACCCTCCCAGGTTCAATAAAACCACCATAATGGATCCATTATTAGGATCCTTACTAAGCCTGTCTATCTAATCTAATCTCATCTTTTTAATTTTATTGGATATTAAACAGTGAAATACAATATAATATAATAGAAAGGAAGAGGAAAAGAGAATTAATAAAGAACAATCTACATATTATGAACTTATACCAATGTGAAAATCATTAAGTCTTTAAAAGTACTATTAAATCAAGAGAGTATGGAAATAGATTAATTCATCTTTTCATTTTTAGAAGTCATTGCAGAAAAAGGTAATAATCTCAGTTTATGTTCTTGAATTAGTTCAGGAATCGATTTATTTATTTTTTTTACATCAAATCATTTTGATATGAAGTGATTTTAGGCAGAATGTGGTTAAATCAACAATGAAACATTTTACAAAACCAACCTAAAGCATGTAACAGAAATAATAAAGATAGAAAGAGGCAACTACATCGGCATGTTACATGTGATGCAACCAGTACACGGGATCCCTCTCATTAGGGGGTCCCCGGATTTGTTGAAAGAATCACATATTAAGGAATTTCTAGAGGGGCTCAAGGATTGCAGCCAATTTCACACTTGGGGGACTTAATGCCTATTTCCAGAAATCAGCACACCACCTTCTTTCTTGAAGGAGGCCCTCTTCTCAAGAGGCTCACCGTGGACCTCAGCATGAAAACCAGAGCAGATATGATAGACGTGCCCCAAAGTGCAGGATGAGAATGTGGCATGTTGCATCAGTTAAGGTGGTTGTGACTCCGACTATTTCTTTTTTGGATTTTATTTCTTCTTGTTGTTTTTATAGCTGTATATATTGGGGGGTGGGGGTTTGCTGGCTATAAGCTGCCCAAAGTTTGCTTTAAAAAGGTCAGCCAGACTAATGTTTTATATATGTATGCAGCCTCCTATTTACGATTTGTTATGACAGTTCCTGTCTCTCAGTATCAGTTGTCATCCAAAGAAGGTCTTTCTTGAGATGTGAAAGGAGAGACTATAAAAGCAATATTGCTTTCTGTTTTGTCAGATACTGAAAAATGCACCCAGTGCCCAGATGATCAATATCCAACTGCGAACCGAATCCAATGTATCCCAAAAAGAATAATCTTCCTGTCCTATGAAGAAACTCTCAGCATCGTCCTGATCTCATTTGCCCTAATCTTGTTCCTAACCACCGGTTTTGTTTCACTCATATTCCTTCAATACCGAGAAACTCCCATTGTCAAAGCCAACAACCGGGACCTTTCCTACATCCTCCTGGTCTCTCTCCTGCTCTGTTTCTTATCCTCCTTGTTCTTTATTGGCCGACCAAGGAAAGCCTCCTGCCTTCTCCGACAAGCAGTCTTCAGCATTGTCTTCTCAATAGCTGTGTCTTCTGTGTTGGCCAAAACGATCACAGTGGTATTGGCCTTCCTGGCTTCAAAACCAGGAAACAGGATGAGAAGGTGGTTGGGGAAGAGCTTGGCCAACTCCATCATCCTTTCTGGTTCTGGTTTCCAGATTGTCATCTGTGCCTTGTGGCTGGGAATTTCTCCCCCATTCCCTGACTCTGACCTCCACTCCCAGCCTGAGGAGATCATCCTTCAATGCAATGAAGGCTCCATCACCATGTTTTATGTTGTCCTTGGCTATATGTGTTTCCTAGCCACCATTTGCTTTACTGTAGCTTTTTTGGCAAGGAACCTGCCTGGGGCCTTCAATGAAGCTAAGCTGATCACTTTCAGCATGCTGGTTTTCTGCAGTGTCTGGGTCTCCTTCCTGCCCGCCTACCTGAGCACCAAAGGAAAGTCTATGGTAGTCGTGCAGATCTTCTCCATCTTGGCCTCCAGTGCTGGGCTGCTGGGCTGCATCTTCTTTCCCAAATGCTACATCATCCTCCTGAGGCCAGATCTAAATACAAAGGAACACCTAATGACAAAAGTAGGGAAATAATAGTGAAACTGTTTTTAGGCTCATAACGTTTCATTTTTCATTGCCGTTTTTGGTGTGCTTGTATTCTTCCTTTGCATAAATTGGACAATTAAGGTTATTAAAAAGCAATTGAATAGAAATATGAAGAGTTTAAGAGTAATCAAATTAAAATACAATATAATCTTCAAACAGTAAAATAACTGAATAATTAAACCCCTCCCCAGTTGCAACACTCTAAATGACCTACCCTAGTTATGTTGCAGGTGTTCGATTACATTATAGAATTTGGACCTCAGAATTTCAGGACTTGGTCTTGAGACATCACTGCTCTAACAGCCTTTCTGAACATAACTGAAAAGTAATGATCCAACAGCAAAACAACATCTGGAAAGCTGAATAGTTTCTGTGAATATTTGATCCAGGGAAGACAGAGAAAACATCCTCATACCAGAGGATGGTCTCTTATCCAAAGAAGCCACATGATACTCTAGTCCCCAAAATAGATAGCTTTCTGCATTGTACTATGTGAATGGGAAAAGAATATATGCTAGATATATGATATCAGGAGGATATTCCTGGAACGTCACTATCCTGACTTAACTAGGGAGCTGCAGGGAGAGCCCACCGTCTCCAGGAGCTGCCTAGAGGAGAACTGGCTTTGCCACATCCAAAGATGATTTTTGACCTTCCAGGACCACCAGAAGTCGGGAAATGGGCTGTTTCCAGCCTCTGGGGGGCAGGGAGGCCGTTTTTGCTCTCCCCAAGCTCCTAGAAAGCCTCTAGAGCCTGGGAGGGCAAAAAACTGGTCCCACCAGTCCCACTGGAAGTTGGGAAATGAGCCATTTCCAGCCTCTGGAGGGCGTCCGGGGGTGGGGGGGTGGGGAAGGCTATTTTCACCCTTGTCAGGCTCCATGAAAGCTTCTGGAGCCTAGAGAGAGCAAAAAACAGACCTTCCAGGCCCACTGTAAGTTGGGAAACGGGACGTTTCCAGCCTGCAGAAGGCTTCCGGATGGGTGGGGAAGGCCTGTTTTCACCCTCCCTAGGCTCTTAGAAAGCCTCTGGGGCCTGGGGAGGATGAAAAGAAACAGGCCCCACCGGTCCCACCAGAAGTCGGGAAATGGGCTGTTTTCAGCCTCTGGAGGGCCTTCAGGGGGATGGGGAAGTCCGTTTTCACCTTTGTCAGGCTCCAAGAAAGCCTATGGAGCCTGAGGAGAGCAAAAAACAGGCCTTCCGGGCCCACTTGAAGTTGGGAAATGGACCATTTCAGGCCTCAGGAGGGCCTCCGGGGGGCTGGGGTTGGATGGTCTCAAACGTGTCTCCTTAATAGCTCTATGGGAATCAGTATTCCCATTCCCCTGAGGTCTGTGTAGTACTGGAAGGAAATGGATATTTATCCTCTTTAAATATTACAAGTTCCTCATTTAAATGACACATAATTTCTTCACATAAACTCCCCATCCTTGTGGTCACCACTACTGACTGACAAAAGATAAATATTAAACCTCCCCCAGGACTGAAGTCAAAGTCTTCCTCTCTACTGGATCCTTTGTGCCCTCCAGTAACCCCCAGAAGGCCGGATGAGTTCATGTGCTTTCCGAGGACAGTAGAAAAGTTGCTCTATAAAAGTGACCGTGTCAAATGAACTCCGCCTCTGCCTCAAGCCATTTGCACTGTGGTGCTCTTTGGGAGACCCAGCCTGGATCTGAACCATAATTTCCTTCTAATGATATATACCTAAAAGTGTCAAACAAAGCCTGGGCTTCCCTGCCAAATCGGTTTTTCAAAGAGGAGCTTGTAAAAGAGTTTTGAAAATGGAGCACTGAAAAAGCTTTCAAAGAGGAGCTTCCAATCAATAACAAGATAAGTCGTATGACAATTTTTGTGGACTTTTTATGCAAAAAGACACTAAGGGTGTTTCAGTCACCAAAAAAGGTACATTGCCCTTTAATTCACATAGTCCTTGACTTACAACAGTTCACTTAATGACAATTCAAAGTTAAAATGGCACTGAAAAAAAGTGACTTATGGCCATTTTTCACACTTATGACCTTTGTAGCATTTGAACATACATTTTGATTTACATTCAGATGCTTGACAACTGACTCACATTTATGACCGTTGAAGGGACCCGGGGTCATGTGATCGCCTTTTGCAACTTTCTGACAAGCAAAGTCAATGGGGAAACCAGATTCACTTAATGTTAATTAAGTTAATTAAGTTATTGTTCACTTAATAAAATTAATGTTATTAATTTAATGATGATAGTGATTCCCTTAACCAATGTAGCAAGAAAAGTCATAAAATCGGGAAAAGCTCACTTAACCAGTTTCTCACTCAGCGACATACATTTTGGGCTTAATTGTGGTCATAAGTTGAGGACTAATTGTAAAAGAACTCTATTTGCCCATTTCAGCAAATTCTATCCATTTCACCAACCAATTCCTCCATGGTGGGCAGGGCTGAATTTTTCTGAATCTTCCATGTGGAATAGAAAAAAAATGGCTGCTGTCAGGTTAGATTCAAAGTTGACAATTGCTGCAGCCAACTGTCACTGATCGGAATCTTTGTTCTGTTGCTAGGCAAATAACCTAACGCCGTGATGGTGAACCTATGGCACGCGTGCCACAGATGGCACGCAGAGCCATATTGGTGGGCACGTGATCCAGCCAGCTGATTTTTGGACTTTCTGGACCCACCAAAAGTCAAGAAACATGCTATTTCCGGCCTCTGGAGGGCCTCCAGAGATGTGGGGAAGGCCTTTTTCACCCTCCCCAGGTTCCTAGAAAGGCTCTGGAGCCTGGGGAGAGTGAAAAATGGGCCTACTGGGTCCACAGTGCCGTGTGCCAAAAGGGGGGGAGTGCAGGGGGGTTGTGTGTGCATGCATGGGGGCAGGGCGCATAGAATTAAGAGTGTGGGCACACACACGTGTGACCCCCTGCACTCCCACCACTTTTGGGGGGCAAAAAGGTTAGCCGTCACTGACCTAACGGACCCTCCCTTTTGCTCTCCTTCATCCTGGGCCATGACAAGTCAACACTTCAAGAGCCCAAAAAAACAGCAAAGAGGACAAAGGAACACCTTGTCTTGTCTCCTTCTAGATACCACATGGTTTACTTAGATCATCATTAATCATGATTGGAGACTTCTGACACTAAATTCCTTGAATAAAATTCTCAGCAAAGTTCATATCTTCCAGAACTTTAAGTAAAAAAGACCAATTCAAATCCCAGGTCCCCTCAAACTAGCTTTTGGGTGGATGTGGGAAGAAATCAAATCTCACCATCTACCACACTGTGGGCACTGCCACCATCTCCCCTGCAGACTTCATGGCCCATTCTTTATTTAACAAACCAAGAAACTTCAAAATATAGAGGATTTCAGTGTCTTACACACAAGACAATACAGAGTGTCAAGGAAAAAAAAAACTTTCAATCCCTCCTTTACTTTCTCCAAATTTACTCAATGATACAAGCTATCACTTTCCTGTCTTCTACTCACCTCTCAATCAAACTCTGATATTCCTGAACTATTCTATTTCTAGAACAGACTGGAAATGAAATTGCACTTCAGATACTTCAGGAATTTTAAAATTGGCTCCAAATTAAGGTAAATAAACCAAGATTTAAAAGAAAAGAAAATCACAAACAGGCCCTAGTCTTAAGTTTAGACAGGGTTCAAGGAACTGATTGCCTCCATAGCTCTGGGTGACCTTGCCCAGGAGACTTTGGAGGAGAGACCATCTTGAAGGACAGCAAAAGTTACCTGTTTGTTGATATATCTTCATCTATTTTCTGGATGAGTTCTGACAGGAAGGATAACCACTAGAGAACAGACCTCCAAGGGTGTATCTGTGATTTTTCACTAACATCCCTTTCTCTAGCATGAAACATTGCCTTTCAACACGGCTCCAAATAAAAAGTCAAGCATCAAAAAAAAGTTAAGCATCAAAGGAAAGTCCTTGGTGGCCATGCAGGTTTTCTCCATCTTGGCCTCTGGGGCTGGTCTTCTGGGCTGCATCTTCTTCCCCAACTGCTTCATGGTCCTCCCGAGACCAGATCTAAACACTAAGGAGCATCTAATGATAAAAGTTGTGAAATGATTTCTAAGGCTTATAATATTTACTTATTCATTATTATTGTATTTATCTCTTCCTTTGCAACTGTTTGACAATTTATGTTGTTTAAAACTAGATAAAATTATGAAGTGTAAGACTAAGGAAATTAAAATCTAAGATCATATCAAACAATAGAATAAATGAATTCATAATTAATATTTATGGTTTTTAGCCGTTGGTAGTCCATATTTTCCTCAGCGTGAGGGCTAGCCAATATTTGGCTTAAGCAACCTTTCAAAATAGGACAAATATGAGCCATGTCCTGGCCATTGGAATCCCAAGAGTTTGACAGATTTCTTTAAAATAAATTACAAAGGTCTCAATCTCATCGCTTTCATAGTTCTTTTGGAATCAATATTTTCATTTCTCTGAGGTTTGGATTATACTGGGAGGAGAATGGTAAGTGAGAAAGAAGTGATGTTGCAACTTCAACAACTCTAAATGATGTTGGTGCTCCTTGTTCTCCTGATGTTCTCTTTCTGAGCAGTCTCCATTCATTTAACTCACAGATCAAGTTCCATCCTTCATGTGGCTTCTTCTTTCTTAGCCTCCAGTTCCAGTTTCTCTGGGCTGAGATGCTGAACGGAATTTCTGACTTCTGCTGAGGAATCTCCTGAAACAAACATTGTTATAGACGATGCCTTCCTGACAGTGTTGGCAAGCCATTCCCTTTGTCACTTGTCAGCTAACTGACTGCCCTAGCTATATCTTCCCTAGCACTACCTAGCCTATCAGAGTTCCTAGTTTCTTGGAGAAAATGTAAACTTTGGTTCACGTATGTCTTCTGGTGGTTGACAGAGGAAAGGAAACCATTTTTAGGGCAAGAAAGCAGGGAGGAAAATGGTAAATTTTCAAGCCAGGGAGTAAAGAGTTAAGAGCTAAGAATTAAGGTTATATATTTAAAATCTCTAAATTAAAAAAAAAGTTTTCAAATTTTTTAATTTTATTTTTTTAATTGTTAATTTTTTTCAATGTTTTAAAATTCTTTTTTCAATGTTTTAAAATCCTTTTTTTCAATTTTTCAATTTTAAATTCTTTATTTGAATTCTTTAGAAATTTTTAAATCCTTAATGATCTAAGAGAGAAAAAGATCACAGTGGGGGGGGGAGATCGACATCTCAAAACATGGAAAAGAGTGATGAATTTTTAGGACAGAGAATAAAGGGCCAAGAACTTTTGTTTCTGACATTACATATTACATTGCAATTAATGTCCCCAAAGTGCTTTTTTTCAAGAGGCAACTGGACTTCATGGTTTTTCTTTGAAGACGTTTTACTTCTCACCCAAGAAACTTCAGAGCTGAAGAAGCTTCTTCGATGAGAAGCAAAACAACTTCAAAGAAAAACCAGAAAGTCCAGTTACCTCTTGAAAAAGCATCTTTGGGATAACCAGGACCTGGATAACTGAGATTCTCCATGAACACCACAGCTGTAGACCTCACAGCCTTCTGTATGTTTAGTAAAATAACAAACTTCAAAACATAAAGCTTCTCAATATGTAACATGGATATAGAAGGACAACAGAGAGACCATCAAGAAAAAAAAATAAAAAGTTCAATCTATTCTTTTCCTCTATTAAGCAAATGGTATAGTCCACAGACTGTCATTTTCCTGCTCTTAATCGACTCTCATCCAAAAATGGGTATTTCTAAAAAAGATGGGAAATAAAATTTCACTCCGGTCACAAGCAATTTTGAAATCAGCTCCAATCAGGATTCATACATGGAGATGCAATAGAAAAGAAAATCATAAACAAGTCCAACCAATGTTAAATGAGGCAGGCTCAAGGGTACTGATTGCTTCCTTGCCAATAGAAGACAGGCAGCTCTAGAGTTAAGTGTCACCAATCTAGAATGTCACCAAACTATCTAGCTCTGTATGTCCTTCCCCAATGTTCTCTGGAGACAAGTTACTATATTGAAGGACAGCAGGAGTCATTATCTGGGTATTGAACTATTGAACTTCATCCAGCAACACTTTCTGGACAAGACCTAACAGAAAGGATCGCAACCATTAAAGAACAGGGACCTTGGGGTTGGATTTGTTATTTTTCACTAATGTTTTTATCCAGCTACTCCTCTGCAAATGGAGAATTTATGATTCCCAGAGGAGAAATTGCTTCTTGCTGTAATTTTCAAAATTCTAGTCTTTGAGACCTCGTCTGAGGTAAACATCAGACTGAAACAACATGGAAGGGATCTTGTCTCAGAAAAGGATAAATGCCTCAGTCACAAACATTAGGGCGCATGTTTTGGGACAGACAGGAGCTGTGCTCTTGGATGTACTTTCTCTTCCAGGTGAATCTTGGTTTGTCTCTGTCTGAATCAAAAAAAAACCACTACGATTTTGATATTGTGAAGGTGCTTTGAATTTGTCCAATTCCTCTTGTTCTTTTTTCAGAAACAGGAAGGGGATTGATTCAGACCCATAAATTATGGATCTTCTGCTTCTGTTGTTGATCCTGCTAGTGTCCCAGACAGTCTCTGGGAAGCTTAGAATGAAGTGTCCACTGAATTTCAAGCACCAGGATAGAGAAAAACCATGGAGTTATTACAGGCCAGGTGACCATCTCATTAGTATCATCACCACTGGAACAAAAATATGGCATAAAACAACGTTGCCTTTCAACACGGCTCCTCGTTGTCACTTTGACTCGTAAGTCATTCAGTGTGATGGAGTTGCATTCCCTCTATTTGCAGTTCTAACACTCTCATTCTTTTCTTCTTATTTCACTCATGCCTGTATTGTAGGACCTGTCTAATTTCTTGAATAATTTTGATTTCCATTGCTTCTGTTTTATTTTATTTTGTGAAGGGGAAAATCTCAAATCCAAAAATGGGACAGAAAAAACCCGCTGAAAATATCCTGATTCTATCACTTTCCTGGTCTAATCCTGTTTTATGACTTGAATGCCAACGTTGGCTTAAAGTTTAAAGTGGTTATTGAATGGGTTGTAGTTGTCTCTGCCCAGCCTATTTCCATAGTTTTATAACCTCTCATTCATATTCAATTAATGATCTTTATAGGAACGGAGAATGGCTTGATTTTAGAATTGCTTTTCCGGATCACATATGAAACAGCCTCTTCATATTATGATGGTTCTACTTTAATAATTGAAACTGCTAGTTACTCAGCAGATGAAGTTTGGAACTGCTGCTTTCTTTGTGATTCTTACATGTATAATTTCCCTCTCATCTCCCCAGCACTTATTAAAATGAAATGGTGATGGATGACTGTCATTTCTATTTTGGATAAGGGTTGGCTTAAAACTCAGAAAGCTTGTGAAGACAAAAATGATTAAACTGGAAAAGCATTTTTGTAATTGTTATTAATGATGTTGATGCTAACATGAACATTTTTTTACTTCAGTTTATCTTTTAATAGTATTAAAGCACTACGCTACATTTTTAATATTCAAGTGATCAACAATACTTCCAGGCTTCTGCACAATCTCACACTTGGCTACAACATCCATGACAACTATTTGAATACACTTCTGAGTTCAGATGCCTTGATGGATATGCTCTCTACTGGAGAAGCCAATGTTCCCAACTACAGCTGTGGAAGGAAGGACAACATTTTGGCTCTTGTTGATACAGCTGCTGATGACATCTCCATCCAGATGTCAACATTAGGAAACACCTACAAAGTCCCTCAGGTTTGTAAGTTTACATTTTATTTTTTGTAAATTGAATGGGGTGGTGGGTTGATATGTGATAGATCCAAGCATATTTTCATTTTGGAACTGAAGAACTTTTCACCATGGCCATTGTAGAAATTCATCATAAATAGCTTGAAGAGAAATAAAACCATTGTGAAAGATTTTCTGTCAGCTGAACTATTCAAAAAATATCCCTAATAGTGGTGTCCTCTATTGGCTGATTCATTCATACATATTAATAATTCCTACTATGGTATATTCAGTTGAGTTTAAGATTGGAAAAGTATATTAAAAAGAGAATAAAAAGCAATTACAATATAGGTCGATTGGGCTAATAGATATTGTGGCTAAATATATATGCTGGAATCCTCTTGAAGAGAGTTGAGAGTGGGTAGATGAAGAAAGAATTTCTTGCTGAAGAATAAGTAGTTTTATCTGACCAAGAGTCCTTAGCCTGTCATCCTCAATGAAACTAAATCTACATGGAAGGAAGAATGCAGTGAGGTACCTCAAGATTCTGTCTTAGGTCTAGTGCCCAATTATTGGTGACAGATAGATAGATAGATAGATAGATAGATAGATAGATAGATAGATAGATAGATAGATAGGCAGGCAGGCAGGCAGGCAGGCAGGCAGGCAGGCAGGCAGGCAGGCAGGCAGGCAGGCAGGCAGCAGAGATAGAGACAGGGACAGAGACAGGGACAGAGACAGAGACAGGGACAGAGACAGAGACAGAGATAGAGCTATAAGGTTGACTCAGCCTTCCATTCTTCCCAAGTGGGTAAAATGAGGATCCAAAATGTTGGGGGCAATATGCTGACTAATGCTGTAAAACATTGTAAAGCAGTATATAACTCTATGGAAACTGGCAGTCTCCCCAGATTCTGTCTTTTAGAACAGACAAAATTTAAATTAAAGATTTCTTGAATTGTACAACTGACAAATTAAATTAGACGCTGTGTTCTTCCTGTCTTTTGTGCAACAGGAGAACAAACTAAACAGTTTGATGCAAAGACATCAGATATTGAAGCAGAGAAAGACACATAATCATGCTCAATAAGGGTGGTGCATTGAAATAGATTTGTTTCTACAAATGTACTTCCAAGTTGGCAAGTATTTCAATATAGAATATCTAAACATCTTAAGATCTTAAGAGCCTTGGTAGTATAGTGGTCTAAAGCACCCTGTTATTAAAACGAGCTGCCTGCAATTACTGCCGGTTCGAATCTCGCCAGGCTCAAGGTTGACTCAGCCTTCTATCCTTTCTAAGGTAGATAAATTGAGGACCCAGATTGTGGGGGCAATAAGCTGACTTTGTATAAATATACAAAAGTATGAAGGTTATTGCTTAGCGCATTGTAAGCTGCCCTGAGTCTCCGGAGAAGGGCGGCATATAAATCAAATTTAAAAAAAAAAGATGATATTTACTCAAATAAGATTTGAGGGCACAATGGTTAAATACAGAAAATTTAACCAAGACTCTTATAATTAAGAGACTCGTATTAAACGAGCTCCAGAAAGAAAGAGAAAAAAACAACAACACATATATTAGTTAAATGTCAGTTGTATAAGGAAGAGATCAGTATCTTGGATCGCATATTAGACAAACAACCTATTTGGATCCATACATTAAAGCAACATATTTCCTGTTAGGTCAAAATTATCAAAATACATTCCAGATGGCTCTTTATTTGAACAAAAGATTTTAATTCACCTATGGACCTGTGGGTCTGATGCCATAAGTTGTAGGGGTGATACAAAAATACGATTGACATTCTTTATTCTTATTCTTCTAAATTTATGGGTTTTATACTATTGTTACAAACCAGTGATGGTGAACCTTTTAGGCACCAAGTGCCCAAACCGGAAAGAACACGCATGTGTGTGCATGTCTACGCACCAGAGTGCCGGAAACCTGAAGACTAGCTGGCCGGCGTGCACTTGCCTGTTTTTTGGGTGTTTGGGGGGCCGTTTTCAGGCCGTTTTCCGAAGACCAGCTGGCCGGAAATCCATGCCAGAAACCACATGTGCACTGGAAACTAGAAGAGCAGCTGGTGATGGCATTCGTGCCCCCAGAGAGGGCTCTATGTGCCCCTTCTGGCACATGTGCCATAGGTGGACCATCATGGTTATATACAGTCTTTCTAATAATATATCGTTTTTATTCCTTTCTTTCATATGGGTTAATGACTAATCAATAATAAATTATTCTAATAAGTTTATGAGAACCAAGTCGGATTTGTTTAAAGCTAATATTTTGGAACTGATCTCACCCCAAATATACCAATTCTTCCTTGCTTTTTCAGATCAATATTGAATTATTTTCAGATTCGCTGCATGATAAGAGTCAATTGCCCTTTTATCACCAGCTTTATTCCCAAAAAGGAATTCTCTACCCAGGAATTGTCCAAGTGCTCCTCCATTTCAGATGGACTCTGGTTGGTCTTTTTGCTTCAGACACAGAAAATGGAGAGAATTTCATGAGGACTTTGACTCCTATGCTTGTCAAGAATGGAATCTGTGTTGTTATATCACAATATTTCTCAACAACCCGACTTACAGCACTCCATGGCAATGACCTCTCTAAGTGGAGACAAGTCAATATCTACATTCAGTACATGGAATATGGTGCCGTTTTGGAAAGAATTCTTCCTTTTCACTTAATACTTAGGCGTTTGCCAGGACACATTGAAGGGAAAGTCTGGATCACAACACTCATTGGACTACATCCGCTGAGAGACCACAGTGCTCTCAGATATGTGAATAGTATCTGGACTGTTGATTTTGAGAAAAAAAAGCAGCCAAAAAAGGATTCCTTTATACATGGTTTTTTTCTGGATCCATCCTTTAGGCATAAGTCATATGTCTGTTCTTTTTCAAAACATGTCTTTTCTGTCAAAGGCCGGAAAAGATGCACTGAGAAATCACCACTGGGGACCGAAAAGAAAAAGAACATGGTATGGTACTTGAATTTCCACCATTTTTACAGTGCCATTAAGACTCTGGACCATGCCTTGAATGCGGCATACTCCTCCAGATCCAGGAGGAGACGGGAGGAGGGCAAAGGGAGTTTGGGGACTCCAAGGCTGCAGCCATGGCAGGTATGGGGTTCCAGCAAGGACTTAGTTCCTTTGGTAAAGGAATTCAAAAGAAAAAGATGGAGACCATATCAACCTAATTGTGTTACGGGACTCCAACACGTTTTGCCAGTCTAATCACTCAGGCAATAATGTTCACAAGAATGGGAATTATGACAGATAGATTGATATTAAGCACTACTAATATTTAAATGATGTGTACATTTTTAAATAAATTCCTGCATGTATGGGTTTGTGATTAGCATCATAGAATTTTACCTTAATAAATCCGAAGGAGCCCCTTAGATTATCTAGTCGAAACTCTCCTCCCTGCAGGAATTCCAGTTAAATCTTTTCTGACTCATGGCTGCTCGGTCCTTCCATTAAGAAATTCAGTGAAGAGATGGCTGAATTTCTCTGCTTCTCTGGCTCAACAGTAAAACTTCACTTCTTTTAAGATTTTTTTCCCTCTTATTCAGTCAGAATCTTGTCTCTTGTAACCTAATTCATTTTTTCCATACCCCTGTCTAAAATAACATTGAATAGATCTTTATTTATTTTATTTATTAGTCATATTTCTATGCCGCCCACTATCCGAAGACTCTGGGCGGCTTACACCAATGACAGTATACTAAATAGCTTATTGCCCCCTAACAATCTGGGTCCTCATTTTACCCACTTTGGAAGGATGGAAGGCTGAGTCAACCTTGAGCCGGTGAGATTTGATCTGCTGATCTGCTGAACTAGCAATCAGCTGAAGTAGCTGCAGTACTGCATCCTAACCACTGCGCCACTTCGGCTCTAAAATTTTAACTGTTTGTGTAACATCTTTCAGTTATTCTGTACCTAAAAGCTTCTATTAGTTGGAAAATCAATCAAATAATCAATTAATCAATCAGAATATAGCTGGAAGGGACCTTGGAGATTTTGTAGTCCAACCCCATGGTCAGGCAGGAAATCTTCTACCATTTCAGACAGGTGGCTGTCCCGTCTTTTCTTAAAAACCTCCAGTGATGAAGCATCCACAACTTCTGAAGTTGTTCCACTGGTTAATTGTCCTCACTGTTAGGAAGTTTCTCCTTAATTTGAGATTGGTCCTTTCCTTGATTAGTTTCCATTGTTTCTTGGTTTGCCTTCTTTGGAAAATAAGTTGATCCCCTCTTCTTTGGGGCAGCCCCTCAAATATTGGAATACTGCCATTGTGCCACCCCCTAGTCCTTCTTTTCTCTAAACTAGCCATGCCCAATTCCTGCAATCATTCTTCATATGTTTTGGTCTCCAGGACTTGGTTGCTCTTCTCTGCAATTTTTCAAAAGTCTCCACATCTTTTTTGTAACACGGTGACCAAAACTGGATGCAGTATTCCAGGTGTGGTTATACTAAGGATTTATAAAATTTTACTAATACTTCACATGACTTTGATTCTATGCCTCTGTTTATACAACCAAGGATTGCATTGTCTTTTTTGGCTGCTGCCACACATTGCTGGCTCATGTTTAAGTGGTCGTCCATTAGGACTCCAAGGTCCCTCTCACAGACTCCTTCTGAGTTTTTGCTCTAGTAGACCAACATGGTTCTTCTCCCTGTTGTCTTTCCTCAGGGGTAAGAGCAGCTCTTTTGATCTCTTCCTTGGATTCTTTACTGTTCCCTAAAGCTAATTCAGTTTTTCTGAAATATTTTTTTCCAAATGTAGTGCCTGCAAGGGGCAGTTGTGGTCTCCCCAAAAAACCCAACATTCACTTCCTGATATGCTCATGGAGGCATTTGCTTTCTTTCCATTAACATCACACTGCTGATTCACATTTAGTTTGTAATCAACTACTATTCTGATATCATTTTCATAAATATTTTTATCAAGTTTGATATTGTTGCTCGACATTTCTATTTATTTATTTATTGTTTGTTTGTTTATTTATGCACTTACTTACTTACTTACTTATTGACTTTATATTGCCGCCTATTCGCCCATGGCAACTCAAGGCGGTTTACAGAATATAAAACCACATTTTTCTCTTCTATGTTGAAGACTTTGTACTTGTTTCTCTTTTAAATTCCATTCAGGGATTATTATTTTTCAGGTCATTTTGATAACATCATTTTATATCTGTTTCTAAGTTATACATTTAGACACCAAATTTAATATCAGCTATCAATTGGTAGCCCTTCAATTCCCTTTCATCAAAATCATGAATGACATTTTCATGAAAATAATTATATGATTATTATCAAATCGAATTAATATATTACTAATTCTAATTTATTATGATCAGTGATCACTATATGTATTTAACTATATGGGAAAAGTACAAATGAAATGCTAATAAAAGGTCGATATTGTAGCTTGTATCTACAGCTTTGTTCTTATATGAGGTGCTCAAGTCTGTTATAGTTGCTGAAATAAGATATTTTTCTACTGGATTTTACTTATGTACTTTTCTCTATCAGGAAATCATAAAAGTTTCTCTGGAAGCTTCATCTTGTTTAAAAGAATATAATTTCAAAGTCAATTTTATCTACTTAATTGTTATACCATCCATTATACCATCAATTCCTCATTTAAGTAGGTTCCTAATATCACAAATTAGTTTGTTAATCCTTTACTAAAATCAAGCTATATCACCAGCATTCTCATAGTATTTTAAAAATGTGTAACCATAGAAGGGGAGGAGGAGCCCAATAATAGGCAGAGAGGGAAACTCAGACAGGATCCACTATAACTTCTCAAGTGTAAAAAGAGTTGGTTAGATATTTGAACTTTCAGATATGCATGATTGTCTCGCATCCGAGATGAGAAGCATACAAATTGATAGATGATAGATAAAGATAGATAGATAGATAGATAGATAGATAGATAGATAGATAGATAGATAGATAGATAGATAGATAATGGATGATAGATATTCTCTTAATGTAGCCTAATTGCTTGTTGTTCCCATGGAATTTATAAATATTATGTTTGTGCAATTTATTTGTGACCTGATTCAGAAAGTTTCCTATGATTGACAAATTTTGTCAATTGTATTGTTTTCAGAACATATTTTGACAATACATAATTGACAAACTTTGCTGAAGTTTTCTTTTCCATTGTTTGAAGATAGCAACGTGTTCTCCCTACTAAGAATATTTGGAAGTTAGATAACTGTAATTGTTTTTTAATAATTCTTTTTGTTTTTGAAAACCTAATAAAGTTTGTTTAAAAAAAAAAGAAGAAATTCTTTGATATTCCCATTCTAGTTCCATCCCTATCTGAAGAAGAATGAGTTCTGCAATTTTTCCAATTACAAACTGTACTTGGACCAAAATGGTGATGTAAAGGTTGATCTGAAGCTCATTAGCTGGGTGTTTCTTCGTAAGAAGAATCTCATGAAAGACCAACTGGTGACTTTGGAAAGGCAGAGAATTATTATCAACGAAGATCATATGTCATGGCTAAAGTTGCACAACAGGGTAGGAGAAATATTGATGTCTTTTCTCTATTTTCCAAAGGGTTCTGACCCATTTCATTGGGCTAAGCCTATGTATCGTGGCTTAGTGTTGAAATAGAGAAGCTGCATGAAAATGATAAGAGATGCCTTCAAGTGCTAGGGATTATGATTTGCTTCTTCCTTGTCCTCAAATACCAAACAAGAAGACACATTCGTTGACCAATCCCTGAGTTCACGTTTAGACTGAATGGTTTTGGTTCCTGTGAGAAATAAGCTTTGGAATTAGGATTTACCTTGCACTGATTGGGGCCAGTGTCCCATTAAAGGGCAAGGAAAGACATTTTTAAGCAACCCAGACCTGACCAGAGTTACCCATTACAATCTCTCACTTCTCTGAGATAGCGAAATAGGCCTTCTGCTCCTATGAAGGAGATCCAAGAATTTTTTTGTCAATATGGTGTCAAAATGATTGGACTGCTAAGGGATAATGCCCTGACCCAGGAAACTGAAGTAATAAAACATGATTTTGACTCAAAAAAAGCCTTTCCTAATATCTGAAGTAATGATGGACAATTTAAAAGGAAATATTACTTAGATTTGGGCTTTGGCTTGTAAGAGGGCACTTCATCTAAAAACTCCTTGAATACAATTGTTGATATTGTTAGCTACCTTAAATCACTGGGAGGGAGGAATGGAGGCTCCAAATTTAATTAATAACAAATATGATTTTGTTCTTCTATAGCAGTTGTTGTTACCTAATTGTAGTTCTTCAGCAGAAAGGATCTTATCTTGGATACCAAGCTGGACCTTTGACATTCCTACATGTGGCTCATATGTGCTGCAGCAAAAGATTCCTGATTTACACTTTCTGAGGGACACGTTCTCATAACCTCACCTCTATCTCATATCACTACAGTACTAGAAACTGAGCAGTCACTTTTACTTTTATTTCAAGAGCATGTCAGCATGTCAGGATGGTTAGTGCTATCATATTTTCTTTGGAATTCTTTGTTTTTCTATTTAGTCTCTTCCTCAGTCCAAATGTGTGGAAAAATGTCATCCTGGATTTGTCAAGCAGAAGCGAGAAGGAGAGCCATTTTGCTGTTACAACTGTGTTCCTTGTCCGGAGGGGACCATCTCCACTCAGGAAGGTGGGTAACACTGGAGAAAAGGACAGCCTTGTGGAAGTGGATTCATCCAGAACAATTTTCACTAAAGTGAAAGTTAAAGGACAAAATGAACTTCAACTGATTTCTTTGTATATTTTCAAATTGCACAATATTTTTATCAAAATCAAAAATAGTAGAGACCTTTTTTTTTTTTGAAATTATTTTTATTTATTTTTAAACATAAGACATAAAACAGCATCTTTTTAGAGCAAGGGTTTGATCCGGTATAAAATAAGTATAAATTCCAAATTTCATCAGTTAACATCTTAAAGAAAAAAGAAAAGAAAAAAAGAACAAATCTAAACCCAATTTTTATCATTCAATCTAACATCTTATTCTAAAATTTAATATTTTATTATGTAATCACCCTAAATATTAAACTTCAAATCTAAACAGCTCTTTATAATATTCATTTATCATTTTAACAATCAGTATTTCATATATTTTCCTTACTTCAAAGACCCAAATCAAATCAATGTTTTTTTTAACTCACATCTAATAATCAACATAAAGTATTTTATTCCTCTCTTAAGAACATTTCAAAATCAGTAACTATTCTTCAAAAATATCTCCTTCACTCCTCCTAGGTTTATTTTTGGCTGGATAACAGCTTTTCAGCTGTTTTCCAGGGATGCTTCCCTCCACTCCTAACCTATATTTCACTGGTTCACAGTTTAGCTTTAACTGCTCCCCAGTATAGTCTCCTCCTCTCCTCCTAAATTTATTTTTAGCTGGTTCACAGCATAATTTGCTGTTTTCCAGGGATGCTTCCCTCCACTCCTTACCTTATATTTAGCTGGTTCGCAGTTTGGCTATCACTGCTCTCCAGCATTGCCTCCTCCACTCCTCCTAGGTTTATTATTGGCTGGTTCACAGCCTAATCAACTGTTCTCCAGAAATGCTTTCCTCCACTCCTAACCTTATATTTGACTAATTCACAATTTAGCTTCAATCATCTGATCCCCAAAATCATACTTCTTTGCCAATTTAAACTAATAATGTGTTTTAGTATATATCTTCTCTCCTACTCTCTCCTGAACTATTAATTTTCTTTCAATTTCTCCCATTTCTTATTTGTTTCTTGTTTTTCTATGTAAAACAACATTTTAAACCATTTAAAAAACCCATTTACCATAGTTATAAAATCTATAAACAAGTCTTATTAATATTCAAAAATTCATTCCCATTCTCTTATTTACTGTAGAAAAACAACATTTTAAACCACTTTCAAATCCATTTTCTGTAACCATTGGAACGCTTATTAATATTCTTTTTTAAGAAATTCTTTCAAAATATCCACATTTTTTATAGTTTTTCTATAATGACATTTCTCACTTTAAAATAGTCATAAAGTCTATAAACAATTCTTGGTAATATTCAAAGCTTCATTTGCGTTTTCTTATTTTCTATAAAGAACAATATTTTAAACCATTTTAAAGAAACAATTTTCTGTAGTCATTGAATCTATCAACAATTCATGTTAATAATCAAAAATTCATTCATAATCTTCATATTTCTTGTAGTTTTTCTATAATCACATTTTCCCCACCTTGAAAATCACTTCTCTTAATAATAGTAATGAAAGGTAAAAGTAGGAAAGAGAAAGGGAGAAGAAAAAAAGGAATAAAAGTATAGCAGAAAAAAATCAAAAAGAAAGATTCAAAAAGAGAAAGGGAAAAAAAGGAAAACAAAAAGAGAGGAATATAATAAGAGGATATTTAAAAAAGAAAGAAAAAGTGGAAAAGAGAGAGAAAGAGCAGAAGCTCCTCCTTACATTATTTAGATATCAATTACATAGAAAGTATTTACATCCATTTTAATCAAACTGTGGTACTTTTCTCATCTTGCTACCCAGTATATTCCTGTTTTCTTTCTCCAATCTGTCCAAACTTTCTTTCTTTTTTTTCTTTTCAGTTCTAACATCAATAAAGTTATAAAGACTAAAGGATTTAGTTCTTTTGTATTCCATATATGGTATCATCATGTCTTAATGTGGGGCTCTGCCCTTCCCTTATGTTAGAACACCATTAATCAGCGATTTTAATTGTTCCAATTAATTTCTTCTTTCCAACTGTCCATAAGTAGTCCAAAGACAGTTTAAGTACATCTAAAATCAAGCCTCCTTAATTTTTCCTCAAAATAATCCAATTCTGGAAGCAAGAGACAAAGTTTCTTCTTTAAACAGCAAACTTTCCACAGTTGCAATTTGCACTCTCTCAGCCATTTTAACTTCCTCCGCTTGTTATTCTCATAGCTTTAAAAAAACATTCTGCTTGTTTCTGCTTCTCCTTCTTCCCCTTCCAAGGTAATCCATTCTCATTAAAGACCAAGAAAATATCAAATTTTAAATCCATCCAAAGGGACGTTAAATTCCAAAAGCAGTCAATTGGTGCTATTGTCCTTTAATGGGTCTTCTGCTTGTTAATTGTTTAAATTCTTTGCCCAAATAGTTCTTAGCCGCTGTTAGAGCCAGGGCATTTTTAGTATTTAAATGTTTGAAGACTGTTCTCGCCTGGGCTAATCCTACTCACCCGGCATTCAAACGTCTTACTCCTGTGTCTCCTCCTGCACTTTGCTTGTCCTGGCTGCCGAAGCTTTGGGGCAGCCACATGGCTGCCTCTCCCACCACCGCTGGCGCAGAGGGCAATCCTCCAGCCCCGAGGAACCTGTCCGTTCCTCTCGGCCATCCAAGGGGTCCCTCTCTAATCCCCCATCCCTCCAGGACAGGGTAGGTCCGCAGACCTGCCGGCGGTGGCTTAAAAGATGGGGTTTTCGCAGGGCTCCAAAGAGTCACACTATTTTTGCATCCGCTCGCCGTGGCACCAACCGGAAGTCTCAAAAATAGTAGAGACCTTGATAGGGATTGGAGAATATGGCATATTGGGCAAATTTTGTTACTGCCAAACAAAATACCTCTTCCATTTTTTAGTTTGGATCTGCCTTCCACATTTATCTTTCCATGAACATTTAAGTTCTTTGAAACTGAGAGAATTGTCTTAGGTCCATTTCCTTGAAGGATTGTTGCAATGCTCTCTAAATGGGCCTCCCCTTTTGGATCACTGGAAGGTATCACTGATCCATAATGAGGTGGTGTGGACAATTATTGATGTATCTCGTTACACCAATATTACCTCTGGTCCCATAGTCATTCCAGATTATTTGCACGATTACCTTTCTCTGCCAGCCAACTACATTTCAGTAAATAGAAATACTCTGACCCCAGTACTCAGAGTACTAAGAAGTACCATCTGCAAGGACCCCAAAAGTGTGCCGTAATATAATATGATTGTTTATAATTGATTATTTACTTGTAATAATCTGCTTTACTATGAAAATTCTGCAGATTGCACAGGAAAGCAAAGAAAAGGTCATAGGATTTTCCTCAATTTCATAGACCTTAGCTTTATATGATGTTCTTCCTACCTTCTTTCTGAGGAGATATTAAGAAATACATCTTGGAAAATGCTGCTGTTCTCCCAAGAAGGTATTCCTTGAAATGTAAAGGACAGAAATTTAAGGAAGTATTGTCTTTTTATTTTCTCAGATACAGAAAAATGCACCAAGTGTCCAGATGATCAATATCCAAATGAGGTCCGAGTTCAATGTATCCTCAAAGTAATAACCTTCTTGTCTTATAAAGAATATTTGGGCTTCATCCTCATCTCTGTTGCCCTACTCTTGTTCCTAACTACAGGCCTTGTTTTAATCTTATTCATGAAATACCAAGAAACTCCCATTGTCAAAGCCAACAACCAGGACCTCTCCTACACCCTCCAGGTATCCCTCCTGCTTTCCTTCTTGACTCCTCTTCTCTTCATGGGTCAACCAAGGAAAGCCACCTGCCTTCTCCGACAAATGGTTTTCAGCATCATCTTCTCAGTGGCTATTTCTTCTCTTTTGGCCAAAACAATCACAGTTGTGCTTGCTTTCCTGGCCACAAAACCAGGAAATCGTGTTAAAAGGTGGTTGAAGAAGAGCTGGACCAACTCCATCATCCTTTCTTCTGCTGCTATTCAAATTATCATCTGCTCCATCTGGCTTGGAGTTTTTCCCCCATTCCCTGATTCTGACTTTCACTCCCAGCCTGGAGTGATCATCCTGCAATGCAACGAAGGGTCTGTTGTCATGTTCTACACTACCCTCAGTTATCTGGGCTTCCTGGCTGCCATCTGCTTTACAGTGGCTTTCCTAGCCAGGAATCTACCTGGAGCTTTCAACGAAGCCAAGCTGATCACCTTCAGCATGCTGGTCTTCTGCAGCGTCTGGGTGACTTTTGTGCCTACTTATCTGAGCACCAAAGGGAAGTACATGGTGGCCGTTCAGGTCTTCTCCATCTTGTCCTCCAGTGCTGGTCTGCTGGGCTGCATCTTCATCCCCAAGTGCTACATTATCATTCTGAGGCCAGACTTGAATACAAAGAAGCAGCTTATGGCCAAAATAAATGCAGAAATGTGAAACATAAGAATTTTCGCTCTCAAAATTTTCCAAGAGTCCAAACCTTGAACATGATGCAAGATGTTGTCCATACATGAATGGGCCAATGATTTTGCTTGGAAATATTAAAGGCCAGTCAGAAAATAGTGTCCTCCATCCTTTTCCAGCTAATTGCAAGATGGATAATTAGCTCTTTTGAGTAGTTGAATTATCAGATCTATCCTGTGCCCTTAGCTGAACCCTGAAAATGCCCAACCTTGTTGATATGACAGAAATAATTGTATAAATGCAGTGGAGGCTGTAAAAATGCCATTATTTTAGTTGTATGCTAGTTTATCTGCAGTTGGGATTCTTTTTCCTATTGGACCCAAGATCTCAGCACCATCAACCTAATACTGCATTCTATCCACTGTGCCATCATGACTCATTATTATAAATTACTATAAAGATGGCGGTTGTTATGAAGAAGCAAATGATTTCTCCTCTTGCAGATAGAAATGTGGGCGGTGGGAGTGCTTATCTGCTCATTCTGCTCAGTCATCGCACCTCTTTCTACCGATCCCTGTGTCATGTAGGACACAGAACTTAATCTTAATCCCACATACCTGTAGGATTTTGTAGGTGGAAAACAGGGCTGCAATCTGAGAGAAGGTGTCACTCTCGGTCCCTTCAAGGACAATAAAAAGCTCTTTCTGCCTTCTACAGCTAAAGTTAGGAACCTTGACCTCCCCAGCAGAGACCAAGTCCAGCACAGCATCCCAAGTCCTTCTGGGGTTCAAGTAATTGTCATGAAGAATTTAACCCAGGTGGACATTTGGAAGGAGCTGGAAATGCTGGTTGATCTCTTGGATGGCAAAAAAAGAAGTTAGAGGTCTTTGCATCATTGGGTGGAGCTCTCCTAATAAAAGCTAATGTGAATTGATTAGAATAGAACCAAAAAGAAACAGAGAGAAAAAAACATTTAAAAGCTAAAAGCGCACCAAGAAAAAAATTCTGGTTTAAAAAACCCGGAATGATATAAATAAAGCTATAGAAATATAAAGAAGTAACTTCCAATATTCTTCACAGTAATTATAAGTACAATTATATTTTAACTTCTCTCTCTCTCTCTCGTTACATTGTAACTAACTTCTTTTTATAGTCCAATCATTATCCTGTCCAATCATTAAAAGAATAAGTTGTAAGAGGATTTTTGTGAACTTTTTATGCAAAAAGACACTAAAGGTGTTTCAGTCAGCAATAAAGGTACATTGCCCTTTCATTCAGGTAGTCCTTGATTTACAACACTTAATGACAATTCAAAGTTACAACGGCACTGAAAAAAGTGATTTATGGCCATTTTTCATACTTATGACCTTTGCAGCATTTGAACACACATTTTGATTTACATTCAGATGCTTGACAACTGACTCACATTTATGACAGTTTGCAGTGCCCCGGGGTCATGTGATGCCTTCTGCAACCTTCTGACAAGCAAAGTCAATGGGGAAACCAGATTCACTTAACAACTATGTTATTAATTTAATGACGGTAGTGATTCCCTTAACCAATGTGGCAAGAAAAGTCATAAAATGGGGCAAAGCTCACTTACCTAATTTCTCACTCAGCGACATACCTTTTGGGCTTAATTGTGGTCATAAATTGAGGGCTACCTGTAAAAGAAATCAATTTGTCCATTTCAGCAAATTCTGTCCATTTCACCAACCAATTCCTCCATGGTGGGCAGGGCTGAATTTTTCTGAATCTTCCATGTGGAATAGGAAAAAAATGGCTGCTGCCAGGTTAGATTCAAAGTTGACAGTTGCTGCAGCCAACTGTCACTGATCGGGATCTTTGTTCTGTTGCTAGGCAACTAACCTAATGGAACCTCCCTTCTGCTCTCCTTCATCCTGAGCCATGACAAGTCAACACTTCAAGAGCCAAAATAAACAGCAAAGAGGACAAAGGAACACCTTGTCTTGTCCCCTTCTAGATACCTCATGGTTTACTTAGATTATTATTAATCATAATTGGAGTCTTCTGACACTAAATTCCTTGAATAAAATTCTCAGCAAAGTTCATTTCTTCCAGAACTTTAAGTAAAAAAGACCAATTCAAATCCCAGGTCCCCTCAAACTAGCTTCTGGGTGGATGTGGGAAGAAGAAATCAAGTCTCACCATCCCCCACATTGGTGGCACTGCCACCATCTCTCCTGCAGACCTCGTGGCCAACTCTTTATTTAACAAACCAAGAAACTTTAAAATATAGAGGATTTCAGTGTCTTACATGAATAGGGAAAGACAACACAGAGAGTGTCAAGGGGAAAAAAAACTTTCAATCCCTCCTTCAACTTTCTCCCTATTTACTCAATGATACAAGTTATCACTTTCCTTTCTTTTAGTCACCTCTCATTCAAACTCTGATATTTCTGATGTATTCTAGTTCTAGAAGAGATGGGAAATGAAATTTCACTTCAGATACTTCAGGAATTTTAAAATTGGCTCCAATTTAAGGTAAATAAACCAAGATTTAAAATAAAAGAAAATCAAAAACAGGCCCTAGTCTTAACTTTAGACAGGGTTCAAGGGACTGATTGCCTCCATAGCTATGGATGACCTTGCCCAAGAGACTTTGGAGGAGAGACCATCTTGAAGGACAGCAAAAGTTCCCTGGTTGTTGATATATCTTCATCTATTTTCTGGATGAGTCCTGACAGGAAGGATAACCACTAGAGAACAGGGCCTCCAAGGGTGTATCTGGGATTTTTCACTAACATCCTTTTCTCTAGCTTCTCCTCTGCAGATGGGACTGTGAAGTAGTTTAGGATCCCAAGAGGAAAAGTTGTTTCTCAGTGTAATGATGACAATTCTGGGTTTGGGACATCTGCTGCTGCTTCTCCAGTGACTACCTTTGATGTCAACATTAGACTGAAGCAACATGCAGAGGTCTTGCATCAGGAAAGAATATATGCATCAGATCACAGGCTGTGTGGCACAAGTTTTGGGACAGGCAGGGACTGTGCTTTTGAATGTACATTTCTTTCCTTTCAAGACGAAAGTCAGTTTGTCTCTATCTAAATTGGGAAAGTCCCTGGCATTTCCATCTTGTTGAGTGTTTTGAATTCTTCTAACTCTTCTTGTTCTTGTTTAGAAATAGGAAAGGGGTTGATTCATCCCTGTGAATTATGGCCCTCTTTCTTCTGCTTCTGATGCTTCTGGTGTCTCAGCAAGTCTCTGGGAAGTTTAGACTGAAGTGCCCACTGAGTTTGGAGCACCGGGATAAAAGTTATCCATGGAGCTATTATGGGCAAGGAGACCATCTCATTGGTATAGTCCTCTGTGCCACAAGAATATTGCGTAAAATGTTGCCTTTCAACACAGCTCCAAATAAAAAGTCTCACTCGTAAGTCGTTAATGTGTGATGGAGTTGCATTCCCTCCATTTACACTTCTGTTCTTTTTAATTCCCTGACTCCTATGTTACAGCACCTGTCTAATTTCCTGAATCTTTTTGATTTCCACGGCTTCCCTCTTTTGTCCACTTTTGCTGAAGAGAATCAAATTCAGAGATGGGGCAAGGAAAACACCTGAAAGAATTCGAGATTGTTTCCCCCTCCCTGTCCAGTGCAGAGTTTATCACTTGAATGCTAGGTTTTCTTTAAAATAATGATGGAAAGAGCTGTAGTTTCCTCTGACCAGCCCTTTTCCATTCTTTTATAACATCTCATTGATAGCCATTCCCTCATTCTTATAGAAAGAGAGGACGAATTGTTTGTAGAATCGCTTTTCCTAGCCACCTATGAAAAAGCCTCTTCTTTTTATGATGGTTCTACTCTAATGATTCAATTAGTTTGCAACCGAGTTAATGAAAATCAGCACTACTGCAAAATGATATATTTGTAATTTTTAACCCTGGTGGTGGTTAATCTCAATCCCACCTTCTGAACAATAATAAAATGGTTAAATATTATTTGCCCATGGTTATGGATCAATATTAGTGTAAGGATCCAAAGAGTAATAAATAAACTTGAACATTATTTATTTATTTATTTATTCATTTATTCATTTATTTAATTAATTAATTAATTAATTTTTATACTGCCCTGCTCCTGAAGGACTCAGGGCGGTGAACAGTCAAAATAAACATATATATAAAAATGTGAAATAGAAGCAATTTAAAATAATTAAGCCAATTTGGCTCATCAGTTAAGTTAAGATCTTCTAGCATAAAATTTAGACAATTAGAAAAATTTATGCCAGCCCGGCTTGGTGAAACAGAAAGGTCTTAAGTGCACGACGGAAAGTACGGAGATCTGGGATCATTTTATTATAAAATAATAAAAACATTATTTTGCAGTAAGACATTTAATGATATGGCTAGAATCCTCCGCTTCATTATGACTATTGAAGAGATCAACAAGAATCAACGGTACCTGCAAAATGTCACCCTTGGCTACAACATCCAGGATGATTATTTTAATACAATTGGCACTTCAGAAGCTTTGCTGGACATGCTCTCTACTGGAGATGCCAATGTTCCCAATTACAGCTGTGGAAGGAAGGACAACCTTTTGGCTCTTCTTGATGCAGCTGCCAGTGATATCTCCATCCAGATGTCAACCTTAGTAGGCACCTACAAAGTGGCCCAGGTTTGTGTGTGTGTTTGTGTTTCTCTATCTGGTCAAGTGAATGAAACAATAGATCCAACCATTTTGTTTATGTCAGTTAGTTTACTTTATTGCCATTACACTTCGTTCAATGAATCTAAATGCCGTCTTCAGTGTTCATCATTCATTAGAAAACTATAAAAATAAAACAAAAACACACATCCTTCACATTCTATACAATTGAATTGAAATCCACTGGTACTGCATTAGTATAACACTATACTGTAGAATTCAATATAGTTACTGCTCTGGGATAGAAGCTGTTTTTCAGCCTATTTGTCCTTGTTTTTATTATCCTGTACCGTTTGCCAGATGGTTATAGTTCAGGAAAAAAAGGGGGTACCCAGGATGAGATGGATCTTTAAGGATGTTTTGAACTTTCTTAAGGCAGCAGGAGCTAGAAAGCTCTTCCAAAGAGGGGAGAGAGCAACCAATGATGCTAACCCTCAGGAGCGCTGTCCTATCTGCCACTGTGCAATTGGCAAACCATACACAGGTGCAGTAAGTTAAAAGACTCTCTATCTTTCTGTCGATGCAGAAAGTTGTAAAAGATTATATAATGTTATTTATGTTTTGTATTTTACCGTTTAGTGTATGTGTAGGTTTCTTTTTCTTTTTCTTCGTTTTCTTTTTTCGTGTTTTGTATTTTTCTATTAAGTTTTTGGTTTTAAAAATCTAAATTATTCAATAAAAACTTTTTTTTTTGGAAAAAAAACCTCTCTATGGTGCAGCAGTAGAAGGTCACCATCAATTTTTCACCAGTGCTTTTGACCAGTGCTGCAATATGAGCGCCCCAGTTTTGGTCCTCTTTTATCATAACACCCAAAAACTTACAACTGGCCTATATAAGCTCCTTGGTCTTATTGAAGAAGGTGAAGGTGAAGAATTCTTTATTGACCAAGTGTGATTGGACACACAAGGAATTTGTCTTGGTGCATATGCTCTCGGCATACATAAAAGAAAAGATGCATTCATCAGAATCATAAGGAACAACACTTAATGATAGTCATAGGGAACAATTAAGCAATCAAATCCTATTAGGAAACAGTCAATATGGATACCATATTAGGATACCAGCAACAAGGTTACAGTCATACAGTCATAAGTGGGAGGAGATGTGTGATAGGAATGATGAGAAGATTAATAGGAATAGTAATGCAGATTTAATAAATAGTTTGACAGTGTTGAGGGAATTATTTGTTTAGCAGAGTGATAGCGTTTGTGGAAAAAATTATTCTTGTGTCTAGTTGTTCTGGTGTGCAGCCCTCTATAGCATCGTTTTGAGGGTAGGAGTTGAAACAGATTGTGTCCAGGATGCGAGGGGTCTGTAAATCTTTTCACAGTCTTCTTTTTGACTTGTACAGTATACAGGTCCTCAATGGAAGGAAGGTTGGTGGCAATAGTTTTTTTTTGCAGTTCTAATTATCCTCTGAAGTCTGTGTCTTGTTGGGTTGCAGAACCAAACCATACACTTACAGAGGTGCAGATGACAGACTTAATGGTGTTAAGGACGAAGTTATTGTTTCCACACCACAAAAGCAATTATGGAATTCAAGAACTGCTTCTCACTGTGACCATTTCAGTTGTCATTGCTATGGCTTAGGATCCAGAGTGGGGAAGGATCAAAGCAGTCATATCCTCTCATGACACCATCCCCATTGCTTTGGGGCTTTCTGCTACATGCTTGTGAAACTGAGCAGAGGCTCTGGGTCTAATCAGATTGTCTTCTGTGCAAAAGGAAAATAAAGCAATGATAGAAAGCTCTTGTTTTGTAGATTATCTTAGCCAAAATAATAATATTTTTCAATACTAACATATCCCAGATTCATGAAAAGAATCCCAGTGGATTATCTTATTTACAGTCTACATAGAAACGCATAGAGACCACTAGCATTAACTAACCACTTTATTAAAACATTGCAAACATGTTAGCCAAAATGGTAAGAGCCACATGGCTCAGTGGTTAGAATGCAGTACTGCAGGCTACTTCTGCTGACTGCTGGCTGACTGCAGTTTGGCAGTTTGATTGTCATCAGGCTCAAGGTTGACTCAGCCTTCCACCCTTCTGAGGTGGGTAAAATGAAGACCCAGATTGTTGGGGGCAATAGGCTGACTCTGTAAACCACTTAGAGAGAGCTGTAAAGCATTGCTGTTGCTTCCCCCCACCCCACCCCCACCAATTGGTGATATAATCTATCAGAGAAGTGTCAAAGAGCAAGTCCTTTACCAGAACCTCCTACTGTCTGGACTACTCAAGAAATATCCCAATTGGTGGTATTTACTCAAGAAAATTTCAGCACCTGGAATAATGGTTAAATAAGTACACAGACTACTATTTGTGGAACTCCAGAGATAAAAGGGCTAACATATCTATTATCTGAATGTTAATAGTTTATTTATTGATTTTATTTATTTAGTTTGTCAAACATATACAACATAACAGGAATAAGTATAAACATTGATATTAATATAGGAAATGGGAACGAATTAATGGGGACAGTAGGACAGGGACAGAAGGCACGCTGGTGCGCTTATGCACATCCCTTACAGACCTCTTAGGAATGGGGTGGGGTCAACAATAGACAGTTTAAGGTTAAAAGAGCCTTGATAGTACAGTGGTCTAAGCACCCTGTTATTAACACAGCTGCCTGCAATTACTGCTGGTTTGAATCCGGAGAAGGGTGGCATATAAATCAAATTTTAAAAAAAAAATTGGGGGGGGGTTTGAGGATATAACAATAGAGTCAGGTAGTGCATTACAGGCATTTACAACTCTGTTGTTGAAGTCGTATTTTCTTCAATCAAGTTTAGAGCGGTTTACCTTGAGTTTCTATCTATTGTGTGCTCGTGTATTGTTGTGCTTGAAGCTGAAGTAATTATTTATTTATTTATTTATTTATTTATTTATTTATTTATTTATTTATTTATTGCTTTAATTTATATGCCGCCCTTCTCCGGAGACTCAGGGTGGCTTACAATGCATTAAGCAATAGCCTTCATACTTTTATATATTTATACAAAGTCAGCTTATTGCCCCCACAATCTGGGTCCTCATTTTACCTACCTTTGAAAGGATGGAAGGCTGAGTCAACCTTGAGCCTGGTGAGATTTGAACTTGCAGTAATTGCAAGCAGCAGATGTTAATAGTGCTTTAGTCCACTGTACTATCAGGCTCTTTATTTATTTTATTTGGCTTATATGCCGCCCTATCTCCCAATGGACTCAGGGCGGCTCACAATAATAAAAACACAAGCCACAATACAAAATAAAATCTAAAATCTAAAAAATTTAAAATTTAACCCTTAAAACCCCTCATCAGACCAGGTCAAGCGATTTAAAAAACCAAGTTTTTAATTCACGACGGAAGGTGTGAAGGTCAGTCCCTTGGCAGGTAGGATGTTGTAGTGGATAATTTTGTGTAACACGTTTGGGTCGTACCGTAAGCGGCATAGTCTAGTATATGAAATATACTATATTTATATTAATATGTATATGAAAGAGAGAGATCAGTGTCTTAAACCGCACATTAGATGAAGGACCTTTTGGAATCTATACATTAAAACAATATATTTCCTTTGCAATCAGAACTTTAAAAAATACTTATAATATGAAACTGTAGTTGAACAAAAGAGTTCAGCTGGTATCCCCATATGTGGATCTCATTGTGGTAACTTGTGATGATACAGAAATGTTATTTGTAGTCTTTATTCTTTTCTTTTATTCTTATTAATTTGCTTTTATTCCATTTTATATAAGGTTCTGCTTATTATATTATGTATCTTCATATGGGGTCTAATAACTGATCAACCACATACTATTCTTATATGTTCATAAGAACCAAGTTGGATGGATTAAAAGCTAACATTTGGACTTGATCTGACCCCAAATATAACACAGAATTCTTCATAACTTTTTTTCAGACCAGTTATGAAATTGTTTCGGAGGCTCTGAGCGATAAAAGTCAATTCCCCTTTTTCCACCCGATGTTCCCCAAAGAAGGGATCCAATATCCCGGCATTGTCCAACTGCTCCTCCATTTCAGATGGACCTTGATTGGTCTCTTTGCTTCAGACACAGAAAATGGAGAGAATTTCATGAGGATTTTTCCTCGCATGCTTGTCAGGAATGGGATTTGTGTTGTTATATCACAACAATTCTCAACGACTAGATTTACAGCACCCCTCACCCCCTTAGAGAATGCTGTCTCTAAATGGAGACACGTCAACGTGTTTCTTCATTCCATTGAACATGTTCCTCTTTTGGAGAGAATTATTCCTTTCCATTTAACATTTAAGCAGTTGTCTGGACCTATAGAAGGCAAAGTCTGGATCCTCACAGTCTTCGAGACATATCACATGCAAAGGAACAGAGATTTCAAGTACATTCATAGTGTATGGAATTTTTCTTTACAGGAAAAAAAAGTGACAAAAGATAATGCTGTATCCAACATCCACTATCTAGAACGCCAATATCGAGATCGGTCTTTGAACTGTTCTTTTTCAAAGCATGCCTTTTCTGTCAAAGGTCGGAGAAGATGCACCCAGAAAGCACCAATGGAGGATAAAACAAGCAGTTCGAGGATGGTAACTAAAGTAAAAGTTTTCAGTATTGTGAGGACTCTGGCCCATGCCTTGAATGCTGCATATGCCTCCAGATCCAGAAAGAGAAGAAAGAACAACAAAGAGAAGTTGAGCGATTCAAGGCTGCAGCCATGGCAGGTATTGGATCCCAACAAGGATCTTGGTTCCTTTGGAGAAGGAACTCAAAGGAAGAAGGGAGAGAATCGTCTCAACCTCCTTGTGCCACAAAAGATCGGCAGGTTTGGCCGCTCTAATTGTTTGGAGCATAAAGTTCCAAACAGCAAAAATGAGGGCAAATATACCTTGATATTACAGACTGAAAATTTTCTTCCCCTTCGGGGCTCTCAGGTTGCCTTGATGCTGACCTTGACTCTCACACTTCCTCCTCCTCTGATTCGGCTGCTGGAGGGGCCGATGGCTGACAGGCCACAGCAAATGTCTCCCCACACCGTCGCGTTGTTCAATTTATTTGTCATTTACTCTAGAATATTCCCTATAATTGGCCAATTCTGTTAAGTATATTTTCTCAATAATATTTTGTCAGATCGTGATTGACAAATTTTGCTAATTTTTTTTTTTTTGTTCACTTGTGGAAATAACACCTGTTCTAATTAAGCATATTTGCAACTGGTAAAAGAGCCTTGGTGGTGCAGCGGACTAAGTGCTCTTATGTAGCACTTAGCTGCCAGCTGTCTGAAATTAGTGCAAGTTCAAATCTCACCAGGCTCAAGGTTGTCTCAGCCTTCCATCCTTCCGAGGTAGGTAAATTGAGGACCCGGACTGTGGGAGCAATAAGCTGACTTTGTAGAAACACTGCTTATGGGGGGCCAAAAGCCCTAATAAGCAGGTATATACAAAAAAATGAAGGCTATTGCTATAAGTGCATTGTAAGCCACCCTGAGTCTTTGGAGGAGAGCAGCATATAAATTGAACAAATAAATAAATAAATAAATAAATAAATAAAACTGTAATGATTCAAATGTGAATAGACCATGTAGGACAGGGGTGTCAAACTGGCAGGCCGTGGGCCAGATGCATCACGTACAGGCCACACACACACACCAGCTCAGCAAAGGCAAAGAAAGTCATGACATGTCACCATACGTTATGTGACGTGATCAAGTTTGATATCCGCGATGGAAGATAAGAAACCAAGGTTTCTGCTTTTAAAATTCATGGACTTTTCCATTCTAGCTTCATCCCTTTATGAAGAAGAGTTTATTTTGTAATATTTCTCTTTGGAAACTGTATGTGGATCAAAATGGAGATATAGCCGCAGATCTAGATATTGTGAGCAGGATGGTTGACTTCAAAGATTACTTCCCCAAAGGCAAACTGGGGAGTTTTGAAAAAAAGGGACTTTTTGTCAACCAAGATGCTCTTCAACAGCTAACGTTGCTCAACCAGGTGAGAAAAATATCGGTGTCTTTTCTCTATTGTCCAAAGATGTAACACCTTTTTCAAGCAAGCTAAGCATAGTCACCATGGCTTAATGGTGAAATGAAGCCACGTGAAACTGATGAGAGGGGCCATCAGGTGCTTGGATTGTGATTCTGATTGCCTTGCTTCTTCCTTGGCAATTTTGTTTAGTAGTTTCTGAATTTGGTGTCAGACTGAATCCAATGAAATTCAGTCAAAACCAAATCCGAGCAGTTCAGACAGGTTCTGGGGAACCGCTAGGGATTATTGTCATCGGTTCACCGAACTGGTAGTAATTACGCCTCCTTAGTCCCACCCATGCCTGGCCGGTCACCGCTCACCTCTTTGCATCTGTGCATCAGGCACTGTACCCATCTACTCCTCTTCCTCATCATCAGCTACCTCTCAACCTGGGGGCTACTGACTCCCCATCTGAGAACCAATGGACAGCCCAGGCTCTGCCTCTGCCTCTCTCTCTCTGTCTCTCTCTGCCAGCTCCATTTCCTCTCCCCTCTTGGGGCTCTCAGACTGCCTTAATACTGAGCCTGATTCCCACACTTTCTCCTCTTCTGATTTGGCTGCTGGAGGGGCCGGCGGCCAACAGGCCACAACAGTAATCTTTTAAGCAGCCCAGAGTTATCCAGAGTGATGCATTCCTCTCTTTCCCCACACATGGATAGAGCAATTTGACTTCTGTTCCTAAAAGGGGGGTCCAAAGCTTTCAGTTCACATGAAATCATAATGACTGTTGTGATATGAGACAATGCCCTTACCCAGAAGAATTGAAATAAGACTTTGATCCAAAGAAAAGTTCTTCCTCATATCAGATGTCATGAGTGACAATTTGAAAGGAAATACTACCTGTACTTAAATTAGGCCTTTGCTTGTAAGAAGGCACTTCCATCTGAAAAGTTCTTGAATGCAATTTTTATCTTTTTTTATTATTATTATTTTTAAACAAAAATAAAAAACATAAATCCATCATCAATTCCAAATACAGACAGTGTGTCGGTTGGTCACAAGTCTTTTTGTGCATCTTCACCGTATTCATAGTTTACTGTTTATCTAACTTCTCATATTTTCAATCTAATATATATCTTTGTGTTATCCTCATTAATCATTTATTTAACTATGGCTGTTTCTTCTTTCATTTCATACAAAATATTTTCAAATTTGAGTTAATTTATATTGTAACATTCATTTCATCATCCTAGTCCGGTCCCATAATAATGCATCTTTATATTATATTTTATGTAGTTCTACAATTCTTATATTATGAAGGTCTCAACCATATTTCATTTCCATGTTTTTTTATCTAGCCAGTGATAAAATAGGTCCCATATCTTATCATATTGTTTATCTTCTTGTTCTCTAACTTCAAATGTCAATTTGCTTATTTCAGCACATTCCATTATTTTCTTAATAATTTCATCTTGCATTGGTATTTTCTCATTTTTCCAATTTTTAGCAAACACAATTCTAGCCGCTGTTAATACATTCACAATTAGATATCTCAATTCTCTATTATATATTTCCGGTACTATCCCCAATAAAAAAATATCTGGCTTAAAATCTATGTGTTTTTTTGTCATTTTTTCCAACCATGTGTGGATTTTAGTCCAGTATCTTTTTGCTTCTGCACATGTCCACCACATATGGTAGTATGAGCCCGATATCTGATGACATTTCCAACATTTTTCAGATTTATTCTTAAACATTCTGGCTATTCTCGTCAGGGGTAGATGCCACCTGTAAAACATCTTATACAAATTTTCTTTATATGCAGTTGACATTGTCGTTTTATAATTTTGCGAACGCTATTTTTGCCATTTCTCTAAGTCGATTCGATGTCCAAAACTTTTCCCCCATGCAATCATTGTTTCTTTAACTTGTTCTTCTTCCAATTTAACCTCTAATAAATATCCATACAGTTTTTTAATTACTTTGTCATCGGTACCTGTTAAAATTTTATCTAAATTAGTCAAATTATTATAAAAACCTTCTGTCTTACAGTCTTTATCATATCTAGAATGTATTTGCAAATAGGAAAACCAATTCATCTTTATACCTTGTTCTTCCAATTCTTGCATAGATTTAAGTTCACCCTTTTCATTCAATAATTCACTATATCTAACAATTTGTTCCTTTCTAAAGGTTATTGAGTATGAGAATGCTTCAATAGCTGATAACCAGACTGGAATTTTTAAATAATGTTGTCTTTTAATCTTCTCCCAGTTTAATAGCAAAGCCTCTCGTATATAATGTCTTCTGAAATACCCCTGTGTTTTTGCTCCCTTGTACCATAAAAAAGCGTGCCATCCCAACAACAAATCATGACCTTCTAAGTCAATAATCTAGTATTTCTTAGCATTATCCATTCCTTAATCCACATCAAATTTGTCGCTTGATAATACGATTCCCAATTAGGCAAACCAAACCCTCCTCGTATTCTAGCATCTTGCAACAATTTATTTTTTTTTTCAATTTGATTTATATGCCGCCCTTCTCCGGAGACTCAGGGCGGCTTACAATGCGTTAAGCAATAGCCTTCATTCTTTTGTATGTTTTATACAAAGTCAGCTTATTGCCCCCACAAACTGGGTCCTCATTTCACCTACCTTAGAAAGGATGGAAGGCTGAGTCAACCTTGAGCCTTGGAGAGATTCGAACCAGCAGAAATTGCAGGCAGCTGTGTTAATTACAGGGTGCACTAAACCCCTGTACTATCAAGGCTCTTTTAATTTTAATTTTATTCTCGCCTTTTTTCCCTGCCAAATGTATTTCAACACTATTTTATTTAAATCTTCAAAATAATCTTTCCCCAGCATAATTGGAATAGTCTGGAACAAGTATAAGATTCTAGGCAATATATTCAACTTAATCATCGATATTATCCCTATTAATGATAGTTGTAAATTTTCCCATTTTCTCAAATCTGTCACTATCTGTCGTTTGAGTTTGTTATCGTTATTCTCCTTCAGTGTACTACATCTTGCTGTCAAGTATATCCCCAAATACTTAACCTTATTTGTGACCTGCATCTTCAATACTTCTGCCAATTCTTCTTTTTGTTTTATTAACATATTTTTGTGTCAAAATCTTTGTTTTGTCTTTATTTATTTTCCAACCTGCTACTTTTCCATATTCTCCTATCTTATCTATCAATTTAATTATTGATTCTAATGGATCTTCAAGAATAAAAACCAGGTCATCTGCGAATACTTGCAATTTGTATTCTTCCTTTTGAATTTTCATTCCTTTTATATCTTTTTCTTCTCTACTATTTCTGTTTAGCACTTCTAATGTTAGCACAAACAACAGAGGTGACAGTGGACAACCTTGTCTCGTTCCTTTTTTATTTCAAGAGACTCTGTCAATTCTCCATTTATCATTACTTTTGCTGTTTGTTTGTGGTATATGGCTTCTATAGCTTGGAGAAATTTTCTACCAAAGCCCATCTGTTCCAGCTGTAATAACATAAATCGCCAATTTACATTATCCAAGGCTTTCTGTGCATCTAGAAATATCAAAGCCATTTGCTTTTCAGGATGTGCCTCATAATATTCCAAAGTGTCTAAAATTATCCTCATATTATCTCTAATCTGTTTTTTTGGGCAGAAACCCATTTTGATCAGAGTGTATGAAATTATTTAAATATCTTTTTAGTCTTTCTGTCAAAATTGAAGCGAAGATTTTATAATCTGAATTTAGCAGGGGCAATTTTTATCTTGATTGTTGGATACTAATGTCTCTCTGTGCAAAAAAAAGAGGATCCAAATTTAATTAATAATAAACGTAGGTTACTCTTTCCATGCTAGTTGATGTCATCAAATTGAAGTTATTAAACGAAAAGGTTTTTTCTTGGATATCTAGCTGGGCCTTAAAAATATCTCCTTCTGTCACAAGAGTCAGGCTCATGTCCTACTTGACTTACCCTGTTTGAGGCTCACCTTCTCATGATCTCATGTCCATCTTACACAGGGGTGGGCTTCAAAACTTTTAGCAAGAGGTTCTCTGCCCTGTTGCTGGGTGGGTGTGATCATGGTGGTCGTGGCCTAGTCAGCCTCCTGCACCACAGCAGGGGTAGGGGCTTTTTCGATCATCCAGGAGGGCGAAAATGGCCTCCCCAGGCTCCAGAGGCACATTTTTCACCCTCCCCGAGCCTTCGTGCATGCCCTGCACTTACCTGCATCCCAAACAGGCAGTATGAGGACTCCTGGGAGTGGCGGAATGGAGTGGGTGAGGCCAGCCAGGAGTGGGATTTGGGGGTTCTCTGAACTGCACAGAATCTTAGCTAGAGGTTCTCCCGAACTCCTGCGAACCCCCAGCAGCCCACCCCCGATCTTACATCACAACAGTTCCAGAAATTAGGCAGTCAGTTTTAGTCTTATTTCACTAGCATGGCAGCCACATGACTTGAGGAAATAAAAATATAAAGAAACAAATAACATTCTCTTTAAGGTTGACAGCCCTTATTTGGAAGCTCCTTTTGCTTTGTAGCTTTAGTAGAAAACTGTTTTGAACCCCTTTCAAAGGGCTTTACAATGTTTTATATAGTCCTTAAGAATTTTTTGCAGTTCCTATTAGTGAGAAGATGTTGTTTTCATCACAGTTTTACTTGTTGAAAATCAATCTAATGGAGTAACTCATTTATAAATTAAATTTAAATTTAGGATCAATCAATTTTTCACAGTCTTAGACCAGAGACCAGAACAAATAAAAATGCTCAGTAAATATACAATGAAAAATTCTAGTATAAAATAATGAATAACAGCTAAAATCTATAATAAAATCCAGTCTGTCAATTATACATGGTCTAACTATGCTACAATTACAGTCCATAAACTGTGTGGCCCACTGGTGAAATCTAAAATTTGTTACAACCGGTTCTGTGGGCGTGGCTTAGTGGGGATGTAATGTGACTGGGTGAGCGTGGCCAACTTTTTTTTTTTTTTTACTTTTAAAACCATTTTTTCTACAATCTCTTGGTTGTAGAAAAATCTATGATGATCCCAGCTGAGTTGCCTGATCGGCATAGGCTTTTTTTCTTTTAAAAGCCTCTGCCAATCAGGCAACTGAGCTGGGATAGTCAGAGCCTTTTAAAAGAAAAAAAGTCTCTGCCGATCAAGCAATTCAGCTGGGATCGTCAGACCCTTTTAAAAGCATTTTCAGTCGAAGAGGTTGTAGAAAAAATGCTTTTAAAAGACTCTGATGATCCCAGCTGAGCCACACGATCATCAGAGGCTTTTTTTTTTACTTATAAAAGCATCTTTTCTGTCGAAGAGGTTGTAGAAAAAATGCTTTTAAATTTTTTTAAAAACCCTCTGATGATCGCGCGACTCAGCTGGGCATGGGGGGGAGGGATTTTTTTCTACTGGTTCTCCGAACTACCTGCCTCCATCGCTACCAGATCAGGCGATCCGGTCCAAACCGGGAGCATTTCACCCCTGGTGTGGCCCATTGTAGGTTCAGCACTAAAAGGGAAAAGACTAGGCAGTGCAAAGTTTGTCACATTTGTTATATAACATAATTACCCTGTTTCCCCCAAAATAAGACATCCCCTGATAATAAGCCCAATCGGGCTTTTGAGTGCATGGCAATAAGGCCAAGCGCTTATTTCAGGGTTCAAAAAAATATAAGACAGGATCTTATTTTCAGAGAAACATGGTATGATGGAAAAGACACATGTTTGCGACGAATCCCCAATGTTGCTGAGCAGAATCTCGCCACCTGCACTGTAGTTATGGACTGTTCATCCTTAAGCAGCCGCTGAAGATAGGTAGAATAGGAACGGCCAGGATTCCTAGCAGTTATTGGCAGAATATGCTTTTCCTACTGCGTTTCCCCAAAAATAAGACCTTTCCCACAAAATAAGCCATCTCAGAAAATATTTAACCGCATGCACAGCCAGTCCCCATCATTTCCTCTGGTTAGGGTTAGGGAGACAGAGCTGTAAATCAGGTAAGATGGCAAGAGGAGTCCCGTCTTGCTCCACGTGCCCCAAAATAATAAGACCTCTCCGAAAATAAGGCCAAGCACTTATTTCAGTGTTCAGAAAAATATAAGACAGCGTCTTATTTTTTGGCAAAACACCGTAATCTCTGTGTAAAAGGAACATCTAGGGAGCACAGTCTCCACCTCTCCTGGGTCACAGGAATAGAGTCTTTCCATCAGTGGTATCCTTTTATTCTTGCCGTACAAGACAGCCAATGGAAGCACATGGCGCTGTGTGAGCAAAAATGCTAAATTTAAGAATGAAAATTTACAATTAAATTTTATTTCAATCATACAATAACCATACTTGAATGTCATGGATACATGAAGAGTAGAGAAATGTATGTTAAGATGGCTATAAGGAGGAAGCCACTGGTTGTCCTTTAAGGCCTATATATTTTTTTAGTTCAATCCTTCCAGACTTTCTTTAGTAGAAAAGTACCTTATTGCAAAGGGATCTGCCTGAAGCAAAAGTGAGGAACTAAATGAAGAAACCACAAGTTCTTACACTCATTTGGAATTAGTTAGAAATCTTATATATTCATCTCAGTGAGGCCCATAGTGTACTGGACTAATGTTTACATTGACCTCTATTCTCCATGGATGGTCAGTCCTGACATGTTTCCTTTGGCATTCCTTATTTGCCTGCTTTAGAGTTTCCCTCAATCCAAATGTGTGGAAAACTGTCGTCCTGGATTTGTCAAGCAGTCTCGAGAAGGAGAGCCGGTTTGCTGCTATGACTGCATTCCTTGTCCAAAGGGGACCATCTCCACTCAGGAAGGTGGGTAACTCTGGAGGAAGAATGCTGGATTCGTCCAGAGCATCTAGATCGAGATGCATGTTGAAGACACATTTAATTTTGAATACATTACTGTTTTTCTTCCATAATGGTAAGAATAAGAAAAAGATCTTGAAGGATGAGATTGGAAGAGATAGGAGGACATGGTGGATTCTGCAAGGTTACTTATGCCAGGGAAAATCTCTCTTCTACTTGTCAGTTTAGAAGTGTCCTGTCATCTTACCTTTACTGGGAACATCTGAATTCTTTGAAATGTGAAAAATGGTTTCAGATCAGTGGTGGGATTCTACCAGTTCGGACTTTCAGCCATAAGCGAACCAATTCTCTCTTTCTTTCAAGTGGGCCCACCTGCCCATCCCTGCATTATACTCACCTATATTTTTGCTTCCGAAGCCCATCTGATCGGGGTGGCAGAGTGGATTGCCGCTCCTCAGCTGTTTTCCTTGCTCTCAGCAACACAGAAGTTCAATTTTCTACAAACTGCGCCCATGCAAGCACCAAACAAGTCAAGTGCACTGCGCGCTCAGTGAACCAATTGTTAAGCCGGTAGGATCCCACCCCTTTTTCAGATGAACGGCTTTTTCTCATCCAAGCTAACTTTACTTTATAGGTCAATGATACATCAATCAATCATGCAACTAATATTTCAATCAATTCATCCATCTGTCAATCATTATTAAGTTCATAGGGCCACATAAGCAGAAAGAACTAATTGGGAGGATCACAGAGGGAGGAGCTTTTGGGTTCAAGAAACAAGAAAAAACCAAATGGAAGACTCACCATAAAATCCATCAAGAGGATATCCATATGAGAGGAGATATAAACTAAATTTACCATTATTAGGCATAAAATCTGCCTCTTTCCTCTCAAATACTTTAACTTCTGCTTTAAGAAGTAAAAGACAAATATTGTTTATAGCCCATTTCAACCCTCCCAGGTTCAACAAAACCACCATAATGGATTCATTAGTGGGATCCCTACTAAGCCTGTCCATCTTATAGTTACAATTTTGTTGGATATTAAAAAGTGAAATACAACACGCACACACACAAGAAATCCAGTTGTGATTCTAAAAGGAAAAAAAGCTTTAAATTCACTTTTGGGATTAAAAGCAACCAGATAAAGTAGAAAGGAAGAGGAAAAGAGAATTAATAAAGAACAATATATATAATATGCATTTATACCAATATGAAGTTCATTAAGTCTTTAAATGTATTATTAAATCTAGAGAGTATGGAAAGAGATTAATTCATCTTTTCATTTTTAGAAACTGAAGTCATTGCAGAAAGAGGTCACAATCTCAGTTTCTGTTCTTGTATTAGTTCAGGAATCAATCTTTTTTTTTTAATCAAATCAATTTGATATGACCTGACTTTGGGCAGAATGTGGTTAAACCAACAATGAAACATTTTACAAAACCAACCTAAAGCATATAATAGAAATAATAAAGATAGAAAAAGGTAACTACATCGCATGCTACATGTGATGCAACCAGTGCACGGGATCCCCCTCATAAGGGGGTCCCCGATTTTGTTGAAAGAATCACATATTAAGGAATTTCTAGTGGGGCTCAAGGATTGCAGCTAATTTCACACTTGGGGGACTTAATGCCTATTTCCAGCAATCAGCACACCATCTTCTGTCTTGAAGGAGGCCCTCTTCTTAAGACGATCACGGTGGACCTCAGCATGAAAAACTAGAGCAGATAATAGAATAGAATAGAATAGAATAGAATAGAATAGAATAGAATAGAATAGAATAGAATAGAATAGAATAGAATAGAATAGAATAGAATAAGAGAGTTGGAAGGAACCTTGGAGCAGTGGTGAAATTCAATTTTTTTACTACTGGTTCTGTGCGCGTGGCTTGGTGGGCATGGTCAGGATTGGTGGGCATGGCATGGGAAGGATACTGCAAAATCTCCATTCCCACCCCACTCCAGGGGCCAGCCACAGATGGCATTTACCGGTTCTCTGACCTACTCAAAATTTCTGCCCTGCCTTCGAGGTCTTCTAGTCCAACCCCCTGCTTAGGCAGGAAACAATACACCACTTCAGAGAAGTGCTTATCCATCATCTTCTTAAAAATTTCCAGTGTTGGAGCACTCACAACTTCTGGAGGCAAGTTGTTCCACTAATGGAACATTTAACTGTTCCATTAGAACATTTAAATGTTTTAAATGTCAGGAAATTTCTCCTTAGCTCTAATTCCTTCTCTCCTTGATTAGTTTCCCCCCATTGCTTCTTGTTCTACCCTCAGATGCTTTGGAGAAGAGTTTTACTCCCTCTTGATAGACATGCCCCAGATTGGTTCCCTAAAATATTGCCACCTTGTGGGTCTTTGGAAGCCTGCTTTTTCTGTTGGAACTCCTGCCCTATTGCACACCTTCTTCCTTTAACTCCAACAGGCACCCTGCCTTCTGAAATTCTGGAGAAGGAGTTCGTCTCCCAAATGTTGAGATAAAGTGCAGGATGAGAATGTGGCATGTTGCATCAGTTAAGGTGGTTGTGACTCCAACTATTTCTCATTTGGATCTTATTTCTTCTTGTTGTTTTTATAGCTGTATATATTGGGGGGATTTTTTCTGGCTCTAAGCTGCCCAAAGTTTGCTTTAAAATGGTCAGCCAGATGAATGTTTTATATATGGATGCAGCCTCCTATTTACGATTTGCTATGGAGTTCCTGTCTCTCAGTATCACTTGTCATCCAAAGAAGGTCTTTCTTGAGATGTGAAAGGAGAGACTATAAAAGCTATATTACTTTCTGTTTTGTCAGATACTGAAAAATGCACCCAGTGCCCAGATGATCAATATCCAACTGCGAACCGAATCCAATGTATCCCAAAAAGAATAATCTTCCTCTCCTATGAAGAAACTCTCAGCACCATCCTGATCTCCTTTGCCCTAATCTTGTTCCTAACCACACATTTTGTTTTAATCATATTCCTTCAATACCGAGAAACTCCCATTGTCAAAGCCAACAACCGGAACCTCTCCTACACTCTCCTGGTCTCCCTCCTGCTCTGTTTCTTATCCTCCTTGTTCTTTATTGGCCGACCAAGGAAAGTCTCCTGCCTTCTCCGACAAGCAGTGTTCAGCATTGTCTTCTCAATAGCTGTGTCTTCTGTGTTGGCCAAAACGATCACAGTGGTATTGGCCTTCCTGGCTTCAAAACCAGGAAATAGGATGAGAAGGTGGTTGGGGAAGAGCTTGGCCAACTCTATCATCCTTTGCGGTTCTGGTGTCCAGGTTGTTATCTGTGCCTTGTGGCTGGGAATTTCTCCCCCATTCCCTGACTCTGACCTCCACTCCCAGCCTGAGGTGATCATCCTTCAATGCAATGAAGGCTCCATCACCATGTTTTATGTTGTCCTTGGCAATATGTGTTTCCTAGCCACCATTTGCTTCATTGTAGCCTTTTTGGCAAGGAACCTGCCTGGGGCCTTCAATGAAGCTAAGCTGATCACTTTCAGCATGCTGGTTTTCTGCAGTGTCTGGGTGTCCTTCCTGCCCGCCTACCTGAGCACCAAAGGAAAGTCTATGGTAGTCGTGCAGATCTTCTCCATCTTGGCCTCCAGTGCTGGGCTGCTGGGCTGCATCTTCTTTCCCAAATGCTACATCATCCTCCTGAGGCCAGATCTAAATACAAAGGAACACCTAATGATAAAAGTAGGGAAATAATAGTGAAACTGTTTTTAGGCTCATGACATTTCATTTTTCATTGCTGTTTTTTGTGTGCTTGTATTCTTCTTTTGCATAAATTGGACAATTAAGGTTATTAAAAAACAAATGAATAGAAATATGAAACATTTAAGAGTTATCAAATTAAAATACAATATATTCTTCAAACAGTAAAATAACTGAATAATTCAAATTTTCATTTAGCCAGAGATGGACCGGGTAAGAAATAATAAAATAATAAAAATAAAATAAGTTATTTTAACATGCGACACATTTCCCAAAAGAAAGTGAGAAAGTGTATGTTGCCTAAGATGGGATGAATATGGAAACCTAAATCTCTGAACACTTTCTCTCCTTCCCTTCCTCCCTCCCTCCCTCCTTCCCTCTCCTGTTCTTGAAAGTAGATGAGGACAGTAAATCTAGATGTTAAGAACACCAGATGACACGCCACCCCTCCCCGGTTGCAACACTCTAAATGACTTACACTAGTTAAGTTGTGGCAGGTGTTAGATTCCATTTTAGAATTTGGACCTCAGAATTTCAGGACTTGGTCTTGAGACATCACTGCTCTAACAGCCTTTCTGAACATAACTGAAAAGTAATGATCCAACAGCAAAACAGCATCTGGAAAGCTCAAGAGCTTCTGTGAATATTTGATCCAGGGAAGAGAAAGAAAACATTCTCATACCAGATTGGTCTTTTATCCAAAGAAGCCATCTGATACTCTACTCCTCAAAAGAGAAAGCTTTCGGCATTGTGCCATGTGAATGGGAAAAGAATATATGCTAGATAACGTCAGGAGGATATTCCTGAAACATCACTATGCTGACTTAACTAGGGAGCTGCAGGGAGAACCCACCTTCTCCAGGAGCTGCCTAGAGGAGAACTGGCTTTGCCACATCCAATGGTGGGGAAAAGGTTGGAGCTGACGCCGAAACAGGGGCTCAAGAAGACCTAGTGATCCATTCCCTGAACTTCCCTCCCTTCCTCAAAGAAACAGTACTAAGGAGAAGGGGAAAGGGGGAAAGATCCCTCCCTCCTTCACTTAACTCATAGCCGGAGTCGTATTGAGAATAAAGTTTGCGTTTGAAATGGATCATGAGAAACATCTCTCTGTGTTGATTTTCTGTCTAGGGTTTCCTTTATTGCCTCCATTCAAAATGCCTTCAGATTTGGGATAAAGTGACCATACAAATCACACAGGCTTGACTAGGTCCCAAGGCCGTGGATTTAATTGAAAAAAAGGGTCTGTTGCCTGAAATCTGAAATTTTTTAAACTCTAGGCCAGGATTTGTGCTTGAACTAAGTTCTTTGCCCAGTTCATTCTCATTAGTCCCCTTCCTCAGTGAAAAGCATCTCCTTCTTGTTTCTTCTGCTGAGAGACCAGTTACATCAAGTTTTTAAACTGTTGGTAATTCTTTTGTTCAGTATGCAGGTTAGCCAATATTTGACTTAAGCAACCCTTTAAGAGAGGACAGATATGAGCAATGTCCTGGACTCTGTGAAAGGTTGGCAGATTTCTTCAAAATTATTTAGGGTGGTCTCAAACATGTCTCCTTAATAGCTCCATGGGAATCAGTATTCCCATTCCCCTGAGGTCTGTGTAGTACTGGAAGGAAATGGATATTTATCCTCTTTAGATATTACAAATTCAAAGGTCACCAAATTTCCTCACATAAACTCCCAATCCTCATGGTCACCACTATTGACTGACCAAAGGTACTTTTGGACTTTTTAGGCAAAAAGACACTAAGGGTGTTTCAGTCACCAATAAAGGTACATTGACCTATAATTTAGGTAGTCCTTGACTTACAACAGTTCACTTAATGACAATTCAAAGATACAATGGCACTGAAAAAAAGTGACTTATGGCCATTTTTCACACTTATGACCTTTGCAGCATTTGAACATACATTTTGATTTACATTCGGATGCTTGACAACTGACTTACATTTATGACGGTTGCAGGGACCCGGGGCTTTTTACAACTTTCTGACAAGCAAACTCAATGGGGAAACCAGATTCACTTAACAACTATGTTTCTTTATTTGTTTTTCTTTTTTTTATCTTATCTTTTTTTTTTTAAGTGTATAGATGGCATATGTCACCAGAAAGATTAGCTAAGATGCTTAAAGATAAATCAGCTAAGTGTTGGAAATGTCATCAGTTGCCGGGATCATACTATCATATGTGGTGGTTGTGTAAAGAAGCAAAACAATATTGGGTGAAAATACAAACATGGTTAGAGGGAATGTTGCAGCAACATATAGAGTTAAAACCAGAGAGATTCTTATGGGAATTTTACCAGAGAATTATAGTAAAGAAGATACATATTTGATTATTCATATAATAACAGCGGCTAAAATTGTATTTGCACAAAACTGGAAAGCAGATAACATTCCGTTGGAAGGAGATATTATAAAGAAAATTTTAGAATGTGCAGAAATGAATAGATTAACATTGAGAATAAAAGATAAAGAGGAGTCGATGTATTTCAAGACATGGGATACATTTAATGATAGGTTAGAAAAGAAATATAAATAAGGACATAGAGATAAAATAGATAGAGAATAGATGGGAAAAAACAATTAGAAAAATAGATACCCAGACGATTCCAAGTAAAAGGAGAAGGGGGGGGTAAAAATGAGATATTATAAAAATGTATGCAAATGATGAAATAAAAATAAATAATAATTGAATAAGAAATCGAAAGGAGAATAAAGATAATTAAGAAATCGGGGCTGCTCGAATACCACTTTAGATTGAACTGAAAAGGGAAACAACAGGAGAAAGGGGAAGGAGTAGAGAGAGAGGAAGGGAGAGGAGAGGAGAGGAGAGAGGAGAGGAGAGGAGAGGAGAAATAAGAAAGGGAAAAGGAGAGGAAGAAGAGGGAGGGGAAAGAGGAGCAGAGGAGAAGTTTAGAAGTTTAGAAGGAGGGAAGAAGAGAGGAGAGGGGGAAGAGAAGGGGAAGTAGGAAAGAGAAAGAGAGGAACAATGAAGGAAGTAGGAGGAGAAACAGGGAAAGAGAACAGGAAGAGGAAAAGAAAGGTTGGAGTAAAGGGAAAGGGTAAAAGAGCAGTTCCGAAAAAGTAAAAATTAAAAGAAAAGATGAATGAAAAATGATGGAAATGACTATACATGTAAAAGTGTTTATGAAAAATAAAAATAAAAATAAAAAACTTTTTAAAAAACCTTAACAACTATGTTATTAATTTAATGACGGCAGTGATTCCCTTAACCATGTGGCAAGAAAAGTCATACATTTTGGGCTCAATTGAGGTCGTAAGTTGAGGAATATATTTGCCCATCTCAGCAAATTCTGTCCATTTCACCAACCAATTCCTCCATGGTGGGCAGGGCTGAGTTTTTCTGAATCTTCCATGTGGAATAGAAAAAAAATGGCTGCTGCCAGGTTAGATTCAAATTTGACAGTTGCTGCAGCCAATTGTCACTGACCGGGATCTTTGTTCTGTTGCTAGGCAACTAACCTAACAGAACCTCCCTTCTGCTCTCCTTCATCCTGGGCCATGACAAGTCAAGACTTCAAGAGCCCAAATAAACAGCAAAGGGGACAAAGGAAAACCTTCTCTTGTCCCCTCCTAGATATCACTTAGATCACCATTAATCATAATTGGTCCCTTCAAGCTAGCTTCTGGGTGGATGTGGGCTATACTGTAGGCACTGCAACCATCTCCCCTGTGGACCTCATGGCCCACTCTTTATTTAACAAAACAAGACATTTCAAAATATACCCTCTCAAAATCTGATGTTTCTGATCTGTTCTATTTCTAGAAGAGATGGGAAATGAAATTTCACTTCAAATACTTCAGGAATTTTAAAATCGGCTCCAATTTAAGGTACATAAACCAAGATTTAAAAGAAAAGATAATCACAAACAGGCCCTAGTCTTTAGACAGGGTTCAAGGGACTGATTGCCTCCATAGGTCTGGATGACCTTGCCCAGGAGACTTTGGAGGTGAGACCATCTTGAAGAACAGCAAAAGTTCCCTGGTTGTTGATATATCTTTGTCCATTTTCTGGATGAGTCCTGACAGGAAGGATAACCACTAGAGAACAGGGCCTCCAAGGGTGTATCTGTGATTTTTCACAAACATCCCTTTCTCCAGTGTGAAATGTTGCCTTTCAACACGGCTCCAAATAAAAACTCAAGCATCAAAAGTTAAGCATCAAAGGAAAGTTCTTGTTGGCATGCAGGTTTTCTCTATCTTGGCCTCTGGTGCTGGGCTTCTGGGCTGCATCTTCTTCCCCAAATGCTTCATTGTCCTCCTGAGACCAGATCTAAACACTAAGCATCTAATGATAAAAGTTGTGAAATGATTTCCAAGGCTTATAATATTTACTTATTTTTTTTTTTTATTTACACTTTATTGATTTTTTAAGACAGATTAAATATAATAACAGCTTTGTTTGACATCGGATTTGCAGTGTTTATACATATGTACATGAAAGAAATATCTGGTGTCTTTTATACTATACATTTCTAATTAATTTCTGCACCTTTAAACTCCTTCCTTAATTCTATCATTTATCCATTCGTACCATCTTCCCCACACAGTATCGTAATCTGAATTTTCATCATCACTTATTTCGTGCGTTAATTTACTTGTCTCTGCACACTCTAATATTTTGCTAATTATAAGGTCATCTGGTGGTAGGTCTTTCTTTTTCCAGTATTGAGCATATGCCAGTCTGGCAGCTGTAGTAATATGTATTAGGAGGTGGACCTTTTCCTTTCCATGCCCTTTCTTTACCATTCCCAGGAGAAATATTTCTGGAGTCAAGTCAATTTCTTCTTTGAGTATGTCTTTCAACCATCTCCGAATTTTGCTCCAGTATCTTTTTGCTTCGGGGCATGTCCACCACATGTGAAAGAAGGTATAATATTTACTTATTATTGTATTTATCTGCTTCCTTTGCAACTGTTTGACAATTTATGTTGTTTAAAACTAGATAAAAATATGAACAATGTAAAACTAAGGAAATTAAAATCTAAGATAATATCAAACAATAGAATAAATGAATTCATAATTAATATATGTGGTATTTAGCAGTTAGTAGTCCATATTTTCCTCAGCCTGAGGATTAGCCAATATTTGGTTTAAGCAACTATTCAAAATAGGACAAATATGAGCCATGTCCTGGCCATTGGAATGCCAAGAGTTTGACAGATGTCTTTAAAATAAGTTACAAAGGTCTCAATGTCATTGCTTTCATAGTTCTTTTGGAATCAATATTTTCTTTTTTTTTAAAGTTTTTATTAATAAAAGATATACAAACAAACATAAATACATTAAGACAAACATACAAAACAAACAAACATCAATTCAGTCTTATGACTGACTCTTAAAGTTACCACATCGGTGGGTTATTTTTCTATTCTTCTTATCTTTCTCTATTCATATCTACATCTATATTTACATATTCACATATTTGTATATAGAACATTATAGTTCATTCTTTATTTAATTCTATACATTTCCTATTAAATAGTAAAAAAAAAAATTATATTCCTATTTTTCCCTCCAGCCAGCTATACCATCTTTGCCACACTAAATAGTAATCAGTATCGTCTTTCTCTTGTAATTCTTTTGTAAGCTGATCCATTTCTGCGCATTCTGTAATTTTTGCAATTATTTTGTCTTCTGTCGGTAACTGCTCAGATTTCCAATTTTGGGCAAAGAGCGTGCATGCTGCTGTAAGGATATGAATAATCAGATGTTTTATTTCTTTGGTATATTGTGCTGTGATTATTCCCAATAGAAAAATTTCTGGCCTCATTTCTAACTTTTGTTTTGTAATTTCTTCAATCATTTTCTTAACTTCTTGCCAATATTGTTTTGCCTTTCGGCATGACCACCAGAAATGATAGTATGTCCCTTCTGTGATTTACATTTCCAACACTTTGGAGACATATTTGGAAACATCTTGGCCAAACGCACCGGTGGGAGGTGCCATCGGTAGAACATTTTGTAGAGATTTTCCTTATAGGGTATAGACATTGTCAGCTTGTCAGCTTCCACAATTTTTCCCAGTTATCCAATTCAATGTTATATCCTATGTTTTTGGCCCAAGTTATCATGTTTTCTTTAACCACCTCCTTTTCTCATTTGTATTTTATTAGATACCTGTAAATTTTGGTTATCATTTCCTCATCTGTACTTTGCAATATTTTATCTAATTCATTTGGTTCATTTTGAAATCTGAATTGTGCCCGATCTGTTTTATAACTTGACTCTATTTGCAAATATGGCCACCAATCAATGTCTATACCCTGATTTTTTAATTCTTGTCTTGTTTGTAACTTTCCTTCATTATTCAATAATTCTTTATAACTTCTAATTTTCTCTATGTCCATGGCGTTGGGGTAAATCAGTGCTTCCATAGTCGATAACCATCGTGGAATTTTGGTGTAGTGCTTTCTAATCTCTTGCCATGTTTTGTACAGTGATCCTCTGATAATATGTTGTTGGAAGTATCCATGTTGTTTGTCCTTTCCCTCCCACAGGAAAGCGTGCCAGCCGCATTGTAGTTCAAATCCCTCTAGAAGTAGTGTTCTTTTATTCTTGAGGTCTATCCAGTCCCTTATCCAATTTAAAGATGCTGCTTTGTAGTATAACTCCCAGTCCGGTAGGCCTAATCCTCCCTTTTCCCAGGTATCTTGCAAACACTTTATTTTAATTCTGGCCTTTTTCCCATTCCAAATGTATTTTGTTATTATTTTATTAAGGTCCTTAAAGAAATCCTTTCCTGGCCAAATTGGAGATACTTGAAAAAGGTAGAGTAATCTAAGTAGTATGTTCATTTTTATGGATGTGATTTTCCCTAAGAATGACAGTTGTAGTTTATTCCATGTTTCCAGGTCCTTTCTAATTTGTTTCATTAGTTTGTTATAGTTGTCTTCTCTAATTGTTGTTGCTTTAGCAGTCAGCCAGATTCCTAGATACTTTACTTTCTTTACAATTTGTATTCCTAGTTTGTCTTCTAATTTTGTCTCCTGTACCTTTGTTAAATTCTTTGTTAATGCTTTAGTTTTTTGTTTATTGATTTTGAGCCCAGCCACTCTTCCATATTCCTCTATCTTTGCTAAAAGTTTGATTCCTGTTATTTCCGGTTGCTCCAATATAAATACCACGTCGTCAGCGAAGGCTTGTAATTTATATTCTTCTTTTCGTGTTTTCAGACCTTTTATTTCCTCATCCTTCCTGACTTCATTTAATAATATTTCCAATGAGATTATGAACAATGATGGAGATAAAGGACAACCCTGCCTCACATCTTTTTGTATATCCAAGTTATCAGTCATGTCCCCATTAATCATGATTTTGGCCGTTTTCTCTGAGGTTTGGATTGTACTGGGAGGAGAATAGTAAGTGAGAAAGAAGTGGTGTTGCAACTTCAACAACTCTAAACGATGTTGGTGCTCCTTGTTCTCCTGATATTCTCTTTCTGAGCAGTCTCCATTCATTTAACTCACAGATCAAGTTCCATCCTTCATGTGGCTTCTTCTCTCTTAGCCTCCAGTTCCAGTTTCTCTGGGCTGAGATGCTGAACGGAATTTGTGACTTCTGCTGAGGAATCTCCTGAAACAAACATTGTTATAGACGATGCCTTCCTGACAGTGTTGGCAAGCCATACTCTTTGTCACTTGTCAGCTAACTGACTGCCCTAGCTCTATCTTCCCTAGCACTACCTAGCCTATCAGAGTTCCTAGTTTCTTGGAGAAAATGTAAAATTTGGTTCATGTATGTCTTCTGGTGGTTGACAGAGGAAAGGAAACCTTTTTTAAAAAAAGAAGAAGAGGGAAAACTCCTTGACTCCATGGTATTCTGTATTGTTCAATAATGCAGTACTACCACGATATAAGAAGGGGAAAGGTGCCCTCGGGGTTGAACCTGCGTGAGCTGCACTAGTTACCAGTGGTTCTCTGGGTCCGTTTCAAGGTGCTGGTTCTCACCTATAAGGTCCTACATGACGTAGGTCCAGGATATTTGCAGGACCTTCTCCTGCCTGCCTCTCACTGTCCTGTTGGTTCACATAGGGCTGTTCTCCTCAGGATTCCGACGGTGAGCCAATGTCGTCTGGCGGTGCCCAGGGGTAGGGCATTCTCTTTGGGTGCTCCCACCCTCTGGAATGAGTTGCCTACCGAGCTCCGGACAGCTCCTGATCTCCGCTCCTTCCGTCGGGACCTGAAGACTTGGCTGTTCAAGCAAATAGGCTGACTCTGATTCTGGGTTTTATTATTTATTATTTATTAGTTAATTTGGTTTAAAATGGGATTTTGTTGTACATGTTTTTAACTTGTGTTCGCCGCCCTGAGTCCTTCTGGAGAAGGGTGGCATATAAATACATGAAATAAATAAATAAATAAATAAATAAATAAATAAATAAATAAATAAATAAACCTGTCTCTCTTCTGAATTCCTTCCATTCCAAGGTCACCAGCCTGTGTAGGAACAGCTACTGGCTAATGTAATTTCCTTGCTGCCGAGGAGTCAGCCACTTTTTCCTCTCTACTGGACTCTGTGTGCCTTCTGGTAACTTCCAAAAGACTGGCTCAGTTTGCGTGCGTTCTGGGAACAATAGAAAGACATCCCTACTAAAGTAACCACCTCAAAATTATAATTGCACACCTATCTTTGACTGCCAAACTGTCCATTGTAGTGTAGAATAAAATTCACTTGTTCTAGAAATATAAAATTTTGGATGAGAACTGACTAAGGGCAAGAAAGCAGGGAGGAAAATGATAAACTTTCAAAGCAGGGAGTAGAGGGTTAAGAGCTAAGAGTTGAGGTTATATTCTTAAAATCTCTAAATTTTAAAAAAATATTTTCAATTTTTTTAATTTTATTTTTTAATTGTTAATTTTTTTCAATGTTTTAAAATTCTTTTTTCAATGTTTTAAAATTCTTTTTTCAATGTTTTAAAATCCTTTATTTTAATTTTTTAATTTTAAATTCTTTTTTCAATTTTTCAAATTCCTTTTCAATTTAAAAAAAATTAAAAATTATTTGAAGTCTTTAGAAATTTTTAAATTCTTAATGATCTAAGAGGGAAAAAGATCACAGAGAGGGGGAGGAAAGATCGACATTTCAAAACATGGAAAAGAGCGATGAATTTTTAGGACAGAGAATAAAGGGCCAAGAACTTTTGTTTCTGACATTACATATTACATTGAAATTAATGTCCCCAAAGTGCTTTTTTTCAAGAGTCAACTGGACTTCATGGTTTTTCTTTGAAGACGTTTTACTTCTCACCCAAGAAACTTCAGAGCTGAAGAAGCTTCTTCGATGAGAAGCAAAACATCTTCAGAGAAAAACTAGAAAGTCCAGTTACCTCTTGAAAAAGCATCTTTGGGATAACCATGACCTGGATAACTGAGATTCCCCATAAACATCACAGCTGTAGACCTCACAGCCCCCTGTATGTTTAGTAAAATAAAGAACTTCAAAATATAAAGCTTCTCAATGTGTAACATGGATATAGAAGGACAACAGAGAGACCATCAAGAAAAAAAAAATTCAATCTATTCTTTTCCCCTATTAAACAAGTGGTAGAGTTCTCAGGCTGTCATTTTCCTGCTCTTAATGGACTCTCATCCAAAAATGGGTATTTCTAAAAAAGATGAGAAATAAAACTTCACTCCAGTCACAAGCAATTTTGAAATCAGCTCCAATCAGGATTCATACATGGAGATGCAATAGAAAAGAAAATCATAAACAAGTCCAAAAAATGTTAAATGAGACAGGCTCAAGGGTACAGATTGCTTCCTTGCCAATAGAAGACAGGCAGCTCTAGAGTTAAGTGTCACCAATCTAGAATGTCACCAAAGTATCTAGCTCTGTATGTCCTTCCCCAATGTTCTCTGGAGACAAGTTACTGTATTGAAGGACAGCAGGAATCATTATCTGGGTATTGAACTAACTTCATCCAGCATCCCTTTCTGGACAAAACCTAACAGGAAGGATCGCAACCATTAAAGAACAGGGACCTTGGGGATCAATTTGTTATTTTTCACTAATGTTTTTATCCAGCTACTCCTCTGCAAATGGAGAATTTATGATTCCCAGAGGAGAAATTGCTTCTTGCTGTAATTTTCAAATTTCTGGTCTTTGTGACCTGGTCTGTCTTTGAGGTAAACATCAGACTGAAAGAACATAGAAGGGATCTTGCCTCAGAAAAGGATAAAATGCCTCAGTCATACACATTATGACACATGTTTTGGGACAGACAGGAGCTGTGCTCTTGGATGTACTTTCTCTTCCAGGTGAATCTTGGTTTGTCTCTGTCTGAATCAAGAAAGCCACTACGATTTCGATATTGTGAAGGTGCTTTGAATTCGTCTAATTCCTCTTGTTGTTCTTTTTTTCAGAAACGGGAAGGGGATTGATTCAGCCCCATAAATTATGGATCTTCTGCTTCTGCTGTTGATCCTGCTGGTGTCCCAGCCAGTCTCTGGGAAGCTTAGAAGGAAATGTTCACTGAATTGCGAGCAGCAGGATGGAGAAAAACCATGGAGCTATTACAGGCCAGGTGACCATCTCATTAGTATCATCACCACTGGAACAAAAATATTGCATAAAACAACATTGCCTTTCAACACGGCTCCTCGTTGTCACTTTGACTCGTAAGTCACTCACTGTGATGGAGTTGCATTCCCTCTATTTGCAGTTCAAACACTCTCGTTCTTTTCTTCTTATTTCACTCATGCCTGTATTGTAGAACCTGTCTAATTTCTTGAATAATTTTGATTTCCATTGCTTCTCTTTTATTTTGTGGGGAAAAAATCTCAAATCCAAAATTGGGACAGAAAAAGCCCGCTGAAAATATACAGATTCTATAACTTTCCTGGTCTAATCCTGTTTTTTGACTTGAATGCCAACTTTGGTTTAAAGTTTAAAGTGGTTATTGAATGGTTTGTAGTTGCCTCTGCCTAGCCCATTTCTATATTTTTATAACCTTTCATTCATATTCAATTAATGATCTTTATAGGAATGGAGAATGGCTTGATTTTAGAATTGCTTTTCTGGATCACATATGAAACAGCTTCTTCGTATTATGATGGTTCTACTTTAATAATTGAAGGATTTTGAATCCTAGTTACTCAGCAGATGAAACTTGGAACTGCTGCTTTCTTTGTGATTGTTACATGTATAATCTCCCTCTCATCTCCCAGCACTCATTAAAATGAAATGGTGATGGGTGACTGTCATTTGTATTTGATTTTGGATCAGTGTTGGCTTAGAACTCAGAAGGCTTGTGAAGACAAAAATGATTAAACTGGAAAAGCATTTTTGTAATTGTTATTAATGATGATGATGCTAACATGAACATTTTTTTACTTCAGTTTATCTTTTGATACTTTGAAAGCACTACGCTACATTTTTAATATTCAAGTGATCAACAATACTTCCAGGCTTCTGCACAATCTCACACTTGGCTACAACATCCATGACAACTATTTGAACACACTTCTGAGTTCAGATGCCTTGATGGACATGCTCTCTACTGGAGAAGCCAATGTTCCCAACTACAGCTGTGGAAGGAAGGACAACATTTTGGCTCTTGTTGATACAGCTGCTGATGACATCTCCATCCAGATGTCAACATTAGGAAACACCTACAAAGTCCCTCAGGTTTGTAAGTTTATGTTTTATTTTTTGTAAATTGAATGGGGTGGTGGGTTGATAAGTGATAGATCCAAGCATATTTTCATTTTGGAACTGAAGAACTCCTTTTCACCATGGCCATTGTAGAAATTTATCATAAATAGCTTGAAGAGAAATAAAACCATTGTGAAAGATTTTCTTTCAGCTGAACTATTCAAAAAATATCCCTAATAGTGGTGTCCTCTATTGGCTGATTCATTTATACATATTAATAATTCCTACTATGGTATATTCAGTTGAGTTTAAGATGGCAAAAGTATATTAAAAACAGAATAAAAAGCAATTACAATATAGGTCGATTGCGCTAATAGATATTGTGGCTAAATATATATGCTGGAATCCTCTTGAGGAGAGTTGAGAGTGGGTAGATGAAGAAATAATTTCTTGCTGAAGAACAAGTAGTTTTATCAGTAGCCTGTCATCCTCAATGAAACTAAATCTACATGGAAGGAAGAATGCAGTGAGGTACCTCAAGATTCTGTCTTAGGTCTAGTGCCCAATTATTGGTTTTAGATGATAGATAGATAGATAGATAGATAGATGATAGATAGATAGATAGATAGATAGATAGATAGATAGATAGATAGATAGGCAGAGACAGAGACAGAGACAGAGACAGAGACAGAGACAGAGACAGAGACAGAGACAGAGACAGAGACAGAGACAGAGACAGAGACAGAGAGACAGAGGTAGAGATAGAGATATAAGTTTGACTCAGCCTTCCATTCTTCCCAGGTGGGTAAAATGAGGACCCAAATTGTTGGGGGCAATATGCTGTGTCTGTAAACTGCTTAGAGAGGGCTGTAAAACATTGTAAAGCAGTTTATAACTCTATGCAAATTGGCAGTCTCCCCAAATTCTGTCTTTTAGAACAGACAAATTTTAAATTAAACATTTCTTGAATTGTACAACTGACAAATTACGTTAGAAGCTGTGTTTTTCCTGTCTTTTGTGCAAGAGGAGAACAAACTAAAGTGTTTGATGCAAAGACATCAGATATTGAAGCAGAGAAAGACACACAATCATGCTCAATAAGGGTGGTGCATTGAAATAGATGTGTTTCTACAAATGTACTTCCAAATTGGCAAGTATTTCAATACAGAAATATCTAAACATCTTAAGATGATATTTACTCAAACAACATTTGAGCACTGGGCGCAATGGTTAAATACAGAAAATTTAACCAAGATTCTTACAATGAAGAGACTTGTGTTAGACGAGCTCCAGAGAGAGAGAAAAAAAAACACATGTACAGTATTAGTTAAATGTCAGTTGTATAAGGAAGAGATCAGTAACTTGGATCGCATATTAGACAAACAACCTATTTGGATCCATACATTAAAGCAACATATTTCCTGTTAGGTCAAAATTATCAAAATACATTCCATATGGCTCTTTGTTTGAACAAAACATTTTAATTCACCTATGGACCTGTGGGTCTGATGCCATAAGTTGTAGGGGTGATACAAAAATACGATTGACATTTTTATTCTTATTTTTTTTTAATTTATAGGTTTTATACTATTGTTACAAACCAGTGATGGAGAACCTTTTCAGCACCTAGTACCCAAACCGGAATGAACATGCATGTGTGTGCATGTGTACGCACCGGAGTGCCAGAAACCTGAAGACTAGCTGGCCGGTGTGCACTTGCCTGTTTTTTGGGTGTTTGGGGGGCTGTTTTCAGGCCATTTTCAGGCCATTTTTTGGGCCGTTTTCAGGCCGTTTTCCTAAAAACAGCTGGCCAGAAATCCATGCCAGAAACCACATGTGGGCTGGAAACCAGGAGAGCAGCTGGTGATGGTGTGCGTGCCCCCAGAGAGGGCTCTGTGTGCCCCTTCTGGTGGACCATCATGGTTATATACAGTCTTCCTAATGTTATATTGTTCTTATTCTTTATTTTCATATGGGTTAATGACTAATCAATAATAAACTATTCTAATAAGTTTATGAGAACCAAGTTGGATTTGTTTAAAGCTAATATTTTGGAACTGATCTCATTCCAAATATACCAATTCTTCATTGCTTTTTCAGATCAATTTTGAATTATTTTCAGATTTGCTGCATGATAAGAGTCAATTGCCCTTTTATCACCAGCTTTATCCCAAAAAAGGGATCCTCTACCCAGGAATTGTCCAAGTGCTCCTCCATTTCAGATGGACTCTGGTTGGTCTCTTTGCTTCAGACACAGAAAATGGAGAGAATTTCATGAGGACTTTGACTCCTATGCTTGTCAGGAATGGAATCTGTGTTGTTATATCACAATATTTCTCAACAACCCGACTTACAGCACTCCATGGCAATGCCCTCTCTAAGTGGAGACAAGTCAATGTCTACATTCACTACATGGAATATGGTGCCGTTTTGGAAAGAATTCTTCCTTTTCACTTAATACTTAGGCGTTTCCCAGGACACATTGAAGGGAAACTCTGGATCACAACACTCATTGGACTATATCCACTGAGAGACCACAGTGCTCTCAAATATGTGAATAGTATCTGGACTGTTGATTTTGAGAAAAAAAAGTGGCCAATAAATGATTCCTTTATAAGCGGTTTCTATCTGGATCCACCCTCTGGACATCACTCATATGTCTGTTCTTTTTCAAAACATGTCTTTTCTGTCAAAGGCCGGAAAAGATGCACTGAGAAATCATCACTGGGGACCCAAAAGGAAAAGAACATGGTGTGGGACGTGAATTTCCACCATTTTTACAGTGCCATTAAGACTCTGGACCATGCCTTGAATGCGGCGTATTCCTCCAGATCCAGGAGGAGAAGGGAGGAGAGCAAAGGGAGTTTGGGGACTCCAAGGCTGCAGCCATGGCAGGTATGGGGTTCCAACAAGGACTTAGTTCCTTTGGTAAAGGAAATCAAAAGGAAAAAATGGAGACCATATCAACCTAATTGTGTTACAGGACTCCAACACGTTTTGCCAGTCTAATCACTCAGGCAATAATGTTCACAAGAATGGGAACTATGACAGATAGATTGATATTAAGCACTACTAATATTTAAATGATGTTTACATTTTAAAATAAATTCCTACATGTATGGGTTTGTGATTAGCATCATAGAATTTTACCTTAAAAAATCTGAAGGAGCCCCTTAGATCACCTAGTCCAACCTCTCTTCCCTGCAGGAATTCCAGTTAAATCTTTTCTGACTCATGGCTGCTCCGTCCTTCCATTAAGAAATTCAGTGAAGAGATGGCTGAATTTCTCTGCTTCTCTGGCTCAACAGTAAAACTTCACTTCTTTTAAGACTTTTTCCCTCTTATTCAGTCAGACTCTTGTCTTTTGTAACCTAATTCATTTTTTCCATGCCCCTGTCTAAAATAACATTAAACAGATCTTAAGTGTTTCTGTAACATCTTTCAGTTATTCTCCACCTAAGAGCTTCTATTAGTTGGAAAATCAATCAAACAATCAATTAATCAATCAGAATAGAGCTGGAAGGGACCTTGGAGATTTTGTAGTCCAACCCCATGGTCAAGCAGGAAATCTTATACCATTTCAGACAGGTGGCTGTCCAGTCTTTTCTTAAAAGCCCCCAGTGATGAAGCATCCACAATTTCTGAAGTTGTTCCACTGGTTAATTGTCCTCACTCTTAGGAAGTTTCTCCTTAATTTGAGATTGCTCCTTTCTTTGATTAGTTTCCATCCATTGTTTCTTGCTTTGCCTTCTTTGGAAAATATGTTGATCCCCTCTTCTTTGTGGCAGCCCCTCAAATATTGGAATACTGCCATTGTGTCACCCCTAGTCCTTCTTTTCTCTAAACTAGCCATGCCCAATTCCTGCAATCATTCTTTGTATGTTTTGGTCTCCAGGACTTGGTTGCTCTTCTTTGCAATTTTTCAAAAGTCTCCACATCTTTTTTGTAACACGGTGACCAAAACTGGATGCAGTATTCCAGGTGTGGTTATACTAAGGATTTATAAAATGGTACTAATACTTCACATGACTTTGATTCTATGCCTCTGTTTATACAACCAAAGATTGCATTATCTTTTTTGGCTGCTACTCCACATTGCTGGCTCATGTTTAAGTGATCATCCATTAGGACTCCAAGGTCCCTCTCACACTAACAGAAATGTTACAGGTGTTTTGTGCCAGCCATGGCAGTCTCTTCAAAGGCCACCAGATGGGGGCAAAGAGACATCTTTGATCCCACTGGTGGGTCAAGGGGCTCCAGCCCCTGCAGCCCCATTGGGGAAAGTTAATGGCCCTCCGGCTCCCTCACACACCTTGTAAGGGAGGGGCCAGGGGCCCCTATAAGAACCCCTGCACAGGAGGTGCTCTTTCCTTCTTTTGCCCTTTTTACCCTTTCCCTTTTGCCTGCTCTTGTTCTAGTCTCCTATGGGACTGACCCATGGGCTCACCTTATTTTACTCCACTTTTACTTCTAAATAAAGACTTAATTTGATTGCATCCTTGCGTGCTGACCTTTTCTTGGAAGCGCCCTCAATGAACCATCATTCTTCGTGAGATCCCTCACAAAGTGGTAGCAGAGGATGGTTTGAGGCAATGCTTCCAAGCCAGCAGAAGCAAGATGCCAGGAGGTTCCAGAAAGAACCCCAAAGAGATGGATGGCAGGACTTCCCCGGTCATGACCAGGAGTCTCCAAGCAAGGTTGGCAGCCCTGCATCCAGTCCCTGATGCGAGCTTCGATCCAGAGGAGGGTACAGATTATCTCTATGCCCCCAGAGGACCCAGCGGAATGCAAGGGACCCCTTCGCATGCTTCCTTGCAGCTGCAAGCCACAGAGGAAGGCATGGAAGACCAGCAGTCCACCCAGGACTGCCAGGACACCGGGGATGCGGCCAGGGACCAGGCCACCCCCAGCGTAGACCAGCTCACTGGTGAGGAATGAAGAGAGCTGCTACGAATGCTCCTAGAAACCCGAGGGACGCCAGGAGCCCAGCCACGTGGGACACCAGCGTGGGGGGCCTCTGGACACCAGGTAAGTCCTTCCCCAGTGCCCATGAGGCTCCCCATCATGGTGCCGGCCATCCTGGGGGACCCCGGGGCCCCAGAGCTTTTGGCAGGAAAATTCCCGCCAAATCGTGACCTGCAGCTTCTGGGGCCAACTGGAAGGAACATGGCGGCCTCCAGGCCACCTACTCCAGCGAGGCTTGGTAGGCCTCAGCTAGACCACGAGGCCCAGCAATGGATGGCAGCCAGCCGAAGCAGCATGCAAACTGCTCGCCCCCCCCCCACAGGCAAGCCTTGAAGTCTGCCCAGCCACTCCTGCTGCAGCGGGCATCAGGGCTGCAATCCAAGTCCTGGTCGCAGCCCTGGAGGCCACAATGAACGAGGCCTCAACCTCGGGGGCAGCCAGCCTCCCTCAACACCCCCAGGGGGCCAGCGAGGGGGGGTGTCCAGTCCGGAGCCTCCCAGCCAGGGCCCAGGCCTCCAGAGAGCCCCAGAAGAACCCCTGGGGGCTCCAGCCTTCCCAACACCCCCACCAAGGCAACGGAGGACTCACCTCAATGACTTCAGGAGGTCTCCAGTTGAGCCTCCCACTTCCCAAGATTGATGCCTCCTCCGGAGTCTTCAGGACCAGTAGTGGGCCCCTCCAGGCGATCCTCAGCATTTTCGGGCTTTTCTGGCCCCATCCTGCAGCCTTCGCCCCCTGGTAAGTGTTCCAGTACCAGGGGGGCTTCCAGAAGACTCTTCAGAGCCCCACAGGCCTGGGCCCAGGCCTGGCTCTGAAGCACAGAGGGAGAGGTCTGCCCCCATCGGCTCCTGGGCTGGAATGAGATCTGAGCATGCCCAGCAGTTCGCACATGCTCAGTTCGCTCCACCTGAAAAAGAAAAGAATAATCAGAGAAAAATACCTACACCGGCCAGCAGAGGGATCCCTCTCCCATTTACTTCAATGGAACCAAAGCAAAGATACCTTGGACAGCAAAATATATTAGCATTTTCTGCCCCAGCTGTGTCTGTTCTCCCAAATAATTTTCAGAAATTACATCTGGCAGGGGATAATTATAATATATAGAACAAAGAGATTCAGGTATGTCTCTTAAAAGAGGGGACCCTAGAAATGGTTTTAGACCCCCCAACTTTCCCTTGGGGATCTCAAGAAGAGTGGTACCACAGGAGAGCCTACCCCACTCTACTGAGCTCACTGGATGCTAGATTGTACCCTAGCATTCCAGATGGGCTCACAGCTGGTGAAATTTGGGGGTTGTTATATAGCTTATTTAATAGTGATAGTTTGGGCTCCACCACAAGACTCACAACAGAGTTCTATAACACCAAGCTAAAATTTGGGGCTAGCATGGCTGAGCACCTGAGAAAGTTGAAGGCACTCAGGGCAGAGCTGGTGCTCAGGGACTACCCCGTGACTGAGGCCAACATGATTGCTGTCATTCTGGCATCCCTGGACAAAAGTTGGGGCAATTTTATTGTCTCACTAGAGGGAACCAGAAAGGAAGCCATGACTCTGTCCTACCTCACAGGGAGGCTCAATGAGGAAGACAGGAGGCGTAGAGATGCGGGAGAGTACACCAGGGCCACAACTCATCGCATCAATAGAAGGCACCAGAGTTCAGAGCAGGTTAATGCTCTACCCAAGTGTTTCATCTGTGGCTCTGAGGAGCATCTGAAGAAGGACTGCCCCCATTACCAGCAAGGACCTAAGCGTGGTTCCAATCAAGGAAGGGGCAGGGGGCAGAGAAGGGGGCCTGGTGGGGGCAAAGGTGGTGCTAAGGGCAATTTTGTGAATACTAGCTATTTCACCCCCGCCACAAAGGCTGATGGCCCTACTGGCCTCTGGTTACTGGACTCTGGGGCTTCATCTCACATTGCTAACTTGAGGCAAGGCTTTAAGAGGTTAATGAGAATTAACTCCTCCATTAAGGTTGCAAATGGTAACAATGCTTTGGTTGTTGGGGAGGGCACTGTCTCTATACCAGGGCTGGGCAATGTCGAAGGTGTATTACATGCTCCCTCTATAGCCAATAACCTGTTAAGCATAACCAAGCTATGTGATGATGGCAGGGTGGAGGTATTGTTTCGCAAAGGGGGAGGTCATGTCACTCGAGACAAAAGGGTCATTGGGAATGTTACCATTATAAATGGTTTGCCATATTTGTCCCCCGAGTACCCAGCCACAGGAGACAGCTCACAGGGTGCCACCCCAGAAGGGGCCTGTGCGCAGAGAGAGAGAGAAAGGCTCCACAGCCAGCTCCCAGGCTGTCAAAGATGCACAAGACTGAGGCAGTTGTGCCCACGCCGCCTCAACCAGTACCACGGCCTTCCAAGGCCAATGCGGGCAAGAAACCTGAGCCTCAGCAGGCACCTAAGGCAGGTAAGCCCAAAGAAGGGCCTAAGGTGCCAGCACCACCCAAGGCAACCAGAGCCAAGGGGGTGTCAGTGGGAAAGCCTCTGCATACTAAATGTGCCCACCTCTTACATCGGAGGTTAGGCCATGCGAGCTTCCCAGTGGTTAAAAAGATGGGGGAATTCACTTAGGGGATTCATCTCCAGGATTGTGAGGTGTTTCTGGTACACTACGCCAACTATACCCTGAAACGCACCTGGAGCAGCGTTGTGAACCAGACCCCATATTTTCTGGTCCACAGTAGGAAGCCAAATTTGGGACACTTGCGTGTGTTTGGCTCCTACGCTTGGATGCACATCCCCAAGCAGCTGCGGAAGAAGGGGAGATCCGTCTCCCAGAGACTGAGGTTCTTGGGCTATGCCCCTGGCTCCAAGGCCTACCGATTCCTGGGAGAAGGGGGCAGGACTGTGACCTCCCAATCTGCCTCCTTCGAAGAGGACTCCAATTGGACCCAGATCCACTCAAATGATCTGGGTCCATACATTAATCGGCCCAGCAAAGCTGTACCAACCATGACACCGCCTGAGACAACCACAGACCCTGCCACCAATGAGAGCGAGGAACATGACGAAGAGGTCAGCCTACCCGGTCCAGATGAGGAGGATGAGCTGTCCAGTCCTGAGGGGGAAGACACACTATCTTCACCTGACTCTTCGCCTCCAGCAACGCTCCAGAGGCCCATGATGCCCAATGCCTGGGACCGAGGGCCTCCACATCCCAGTCGTGAACAGCCAGTTGGTGAAGAACCCGCAGAAGAAAAGGGTGGTGAGTGGCAGGAGGTCAGAAGGTCAAAGCGGTCCAACAAGCGGGTCCCACCAAAGAGAATTGACATTGGGCACGTCGCATCCATCAACAGCGTTGTGGTCACCCCAAAGACTTTCTCTGCAATCCAGGAGCTGCCCATTAAAGAACAGGAGAGGTGGCAGGACACCTGCTTGCCCTCTCAAACATATTCACTGTCACCTGTCATTGGCTGGCAAGAAGGGGAATTTTTAGGTGTTTTGTGCCAGTCATGGAAGTCTCTTCAAAGGTCACCAGATGGGGGCAAAGAGACACCTTTGATCCCACTGGTGGGTCAAGGGGCTCCGGCCCCTGCAGCCCTATTGGGGAAAGTTAATGGCCCTCTGGCTCCCTCACACACCTTGTAAGGGAGGGGCCAGGGGCCCCTATAAGAACCCCTGCACAGGAGCTGCTCTTTCCTTCTTTTGCCCTTTTTACCCTTTCCCTTTTGCCTGCTCTTGTTCTAGTCTCCTATGGGACTGACCCATGGGCTCAATCCAGGCATGGATGCCTCCATGCCTGGGACCTTATTTTACTCCACTTTTACTTCTAAATAAAGACTTAATTTGATTGCATCCTTGCATGCTGACCTTTTCTTGGAAGCGCCCTCAACGAACCATCGTTCTTTGTGAGATCCCTCACAAGAAAAGATGTTTCCAGACTCCTCCTGATTTTTTGCTCTAGTAGACCAATGCGGTTCTTGTCCCTGTTGTCTTTCCTCAGGGGTAAGAGCAGCTCCTTTGACCTCTTTCTTGGATTCATTACTGTTCCCTAAAGCTAATTCAGTTTTTCTGAAATATTTTTTTTCCAAATGTAGTGCCTGCAAGGGGTAATTGTGGTCTCCCCCCAAAAACCCAACATTCACTTCCTGATATGCTCATGGAGGCATTTGCTTTCTTTCCATTAACATCACACTGCTGATTCACATTTACTTTGTAATCAACTACTATTCTGAGAGCATTTTCATAAATATTTTTATCAAGTTTGAGATTGTTCATCATTCTTGCTCTACATTTCTATTTATTTATTGTTTGTTTGTTTGTTTACTTTTTTCTATGAAAGTTTTTTTTATTTTAAAACAAACAACAAAAAACAAAACATAAAAACATTCATCATTCTATACAATCATACAGTATATCAATCGGTAACATTCTTTTGTGCTCCTCCCCTCTTATAATTATCACTAGATGTCCCAAGATCATTTCCTTTAGAAATCATATCACTTAATTTATATCAACTTCCATTTATTACATAGTTATCTCCAAGATTTATTGTCTATCCATTGATAAAATAAGTCCCATATCAAATAATGTTGTTTATCTTCCTGTTCTCTAATTTCAAAGTTCAGTTTACTCATTTCAGCACATTCAATCATTTTGTTAATAATTTCTTCATCAGTAGGTATCTTTTCTCCTTTCCAATTTTTAGCAAATACAATTCTAGCCGCTGTTAAAAGATTCACAATCAAATGTTGCAATTCTTTACTGTATGTCTCTGGTAAGATCCCTAATAAAAATGTCTCTGGTTTAAAGTCAATATGTCTCTTAGGCATTTTTTCCAACCACGTGTGTATCTTAGTCCAATATCTCCTTGCTTCTGCGCATGTCCACCACATGTGGTAGTAAGATCCTGGAGTCTGATAACACTTCCAACACTTCTCCGATTTATTCTGGAACATTCTAGCTATCCTCGCCAGGGGTAGATGCCACTTGTAAAACATCTTATACAAATTCTCCTTATATGTTGTAGACATTGTCACTTTATAATTATGTGACCACAATTTTTGCCATTTCTCTAAATCAATACCATATCCAAAATTCTTCCCCCATGCTATCATTGATTCTTTAACTTGTTCTTTAATTTTGTCTCTAACAAATAACCATATAATTTTTTTAATTACATAGTCATCAGGACCCATTAAAATCTTATCTATATTAGTCAAAATGTTGTAAAAACCTTCTTGTTTGAGATCTTCTCGATATCTGGTAAATATTTGCATATATGAAAACCAGTCCATCTTACATCCCTGATCTTCTATTTCTTGCTTTAATTTAAGTTCACCTTTTCATCCAACAATTCCCTATATCTAATAATTTGTTCCCTTCTAATTGTCACTGGATAAGAAAAAGCTTCAATTGTGGAGACCCAGACTGGAATCTTCAAGTAGTGGGATTTTTTAACCTTCTCCCAGTTCAACAATAAGGCTTCACGGTTCTGGTGTCTTCTAAAATACCCCTGTATTTTAGTTCCTTTGTACCATAGAAAGGCATGCCAACCCATCAACAAATCATGTCCCTCCTAATTCAACAATCTAGCATTTCTCAGAGTTATCCATTCTTTAATCCACATTAAACTAGCTGCTTGGTAATACAGTTCAAAACTAGGTAAACCAAAACTGCTCCTTGTTTTAGCATCTTGTAACAACTTACGTTTTATTCTTGCCTTCTTTCCTTGCCAAATATACTTCAGCACCATTTTGTTCAAGTCTGCAAAAAATTCCTTATCTACTTTAATTGGGATTGTCTGAAATAAGTATAACAATCTAGACAAAATATTCATTTTAATTGTTGCAATCCTACCTATCAAAGATAACTGCAAATTTCCCCATTTCACCAGGTCTTGTCCTATCTGTTGTTTAATCTTATTGTAATTGTTTTCTTTCAATGAGCTACTTGCTGTTAAATGTATCCCCAAGTTTTTTACCTTGTTTGTGACCTGCATCTTTGAAATCTCCATCAATTCTTCTTTTTGTTTTTTCCACATATTTTAGTCATTATCTTTGTCTTGTCTTTATTAATTTTCAGGCCAGCGATTTTCCCAAACTCTCCAATATTTTCTATAAGTTTATTTATTGATGTTAATGACTCTTCAATAATAAAGACCAGGTCATCTGCAAAAGCTTGCAATTTATACTCTTCTTTTCTAATTTTCAAACCTTTTATCTCTTTTTCTTCTCTAATATTTCTATTTAAAAATTCCAATGTCAATATAAACAGCAATGGAGACAATGGACATCCTTGTCTAGTGCCTTTTTCTATCTCAATAGAGTCAGTCAACTCTCCATTTATCATTACCTTTGCCATCTGTTTAGAATAAATGGCTTCAATTGCCTGGATAAATTTCCTGCCAAAGCCCATCTCTTTCATTTGGAGCGTCATAAATCACCAATTCACGTTGTCAAAGGCTTTTTGTGCATCTAAAAATATCAAGGCCATCTGCTTTTCAGGATGTGCTTCATAATATTCTAAAGTGTCCAAAATTATTCTTATATTATCTCTAATTTGTCTTTTTGGAAGAAATCCATTTTGATCCAAATGTATTTATTTTATTTATTTTATAAATATATTATTATTTTATTTAATTTGTATACCGCCCTTCTCCTAGTGGACTCAGGGCGGTGCACAGCCAGAACTAAAACACATACCAATAAAAAATTTAAAATTATTTAAATATCTCTTAAGTCTTTCTGCCAATATTGAGGCACAGATTTTATAATCTGCGTTTAGCAAGGATATAGGCCTGTAATTTTTGATTTGTTGTGGGTCCATATCTTCTTTGTGAATCAATGTAATATAAGCCTCTGTCCATGATTTGGTTATTTCCTTTTTTGTCATTGCTTCATTCATAACATCCAATAGTGGAAGGCATAAAGATTCTTGTAATGTCCTGTAATATTCAACCGGCAGACCATCTGGTCCTGGTGGCTTTCCATTTTTCTGCTTTTTGATTGCCTCTGTTAATTTCATCATCATTATATTCCCTTCCAGCATCTCCTTGACATCTTGGACTGGAAGCTGACATCACGGTGAGATGAGCGAGAATTTCTGGGGCTCCAGAAATTCCGCCGATAACCCAGCTGCTGGACGATCCATCCAGGACCCCACAGTCTCATTTTGACTATGGCAGTGAAGGGCACATCCTGTGGATCCCAGGGACACTGCAAAGTCCCTGATTGATCCAGGAAAGCCCTTTTTCCAGAGGTGGTGCTGCAGCCTTTGTGCTGCCAAGGCTGCAACAGTTTCAAGAAGGAGGAGGAGGAATGACAGTGAACAGATCGGTTAGAGATTTTTATTTGTTCTTTTTAATACAAAAGACACCCTAAGAAGTGAATAAAATGGAGATAGAGTGCAAGTGATGACAAGCGGCGAACTTATTTGAGGCTGTTTTTTTTCACCAATGTATATAATTGAAAAGACTTGGAAATTGCTTACTGCTATTATTGATTTGAATGGACCGGACTGAAGAAGGCAAAGTAACACTGGGAATTTCATAAAATTTGATTCTTTTGGAGATTGATATTGCTCAGACTAATTGGACTGGAGCCTTTTCCTTTTTTTTTTCTTTTAAGTAATTTTTCCTCCTTTAGGTGATTTTTGATTAATTTGAAAACAGAAAGAACTTTTAAAGAACAGGAGAGACAGGGGAGTGTGTAATGCTGCCATCTGCTGGATAAGAAACTTTGTTTCAATGTTTATTTAACTAGCAGAAGAGAGATACAAAATAAAGAGGCTCTGAACTGAGTGATAAGAACAGAGAGCAATTTAAGATTTTGATTGTTTACACAGGTGCTCTTGAATTGAAGAAGGAGCCTGGAAACAATTTGGAAGGCCTTTTGATCTCTCTTGAGTAGCTATTCTTTTCTGTTTTGTTTGGTTATCCCTGGTTGTATCACTCTCTGTATGCTCTCTGGACATAAAAGTATTTGAACGATTATTCATTTTTTTTCCCCTTTTCTATTTTCTATTTTTGGCTTTGGCCTGGTTTATACAACTCCATTGGATTAAGGCACACAAGAGCCTGAAGATATATTGTTTTCATATTGTTTTTATATTGGGGTTTTTTATCTCCTTTTTTTTCTCTCCTTTCTCTTTTTTTCCCTTTCTTTTCTTTTTATATTTTTTGTAATTTTTCCCCCTTTGTTGTTCATACTTAAAGGATTAGGTTTTTGGAAGAACCTGAAGAATTATTTTTTTCCTTCTACCCCTATGTGGATTTACTTTTGCTTTTTCTTCGTTTTTCTGTTTTTGACTGGGCCTTTTTTGGCTTTTTAAAATTTTTAGTCTTTAGGAAGAAGCCTGGTGGAACATCTACTAAAATGAGCAGAAAAGCAGCAACAGTGGGAGCTGCAGCGACTACACCATCTTCGTCACCAGCTGGGAGTCAACACACTATCCAGGCAATGTTGCAACAAGAGAAAGAGAAAGAATCTTCAACTCAAACAATTCTACAAACACTTCAAAGGATGGAACAACAACAAAGGATGGAACAACAATTATTGAAAACAGATGAAAAAGTCCAGAGGATGGAACAACAACTGCTCAAAACAGATGAAAAGGTGGTCAATATTCAACAAACAATGTCAAAATATGAAGAAAGATTGGTCAAATTAGAAGAAAAAGATGACCAGAAGGAGGAAAAAATGAAGGAAATAGAGAATAGACTGGGAGAGGTTGAACAAGAAACAATTGGATTAATTGGATGGGAAATGGACAAAGCAGAATTCTATTTAAGATTTCAAAATGTGGAAGAAGAAAAAGGGGAAAACTTAGCTGATGTCATGAATGGGATCTTGGCCGAGGCCTTAGAAGTCACTAAAGAAAAGATGATGGAGGGAGTTGACGAGATTTACTGAGTCTATACGAGATACGCAATGCGTAATAAACTGCCAAGAGAAGTACATATAAGATTCACTAAGAAATTGATTAAAGCACAAATTCTCCAGGCAGCCAGAGAAAAGACTTTGAAATACAAGGGGGGAAAAGTAACAGTCCTGAAACAGATACCAAAAAAAGTGAGAGAAATGAGAAGAGGGTATCAATTCCTAACTAAAATCTTGATGCAAAAAGGAATTAATTATAGATGGATAATTCCAGAAGGATTAATATTAACATGGCAATTCCAAAGATATAGGCTGAACACAATCGACAAAGTGAGAGATTTTTATGATGAATTCTTTAAAGAGAAAGAAGCAGAAAAGGTTGTGGAGACTCAAACTACAGTTGCTCCAATAAAATCGGAGCTACCAGGAGCTCTGTAGCACAGCAGACTAAAGCACTGTTATTAACATCAGCTGCCTGCAATTACTGCAAGTTCAAATCTCACCAGGCTCAAGGTTGACTCAGCCTTCCATCCTTTCTAAAGTAGGTAAAATGAGGACCCAGATTGTGGGGGAAGTAAGTTGACTTTGTATAAAATATACAAAAGTATGAAGGCTATTGCTTAATGCATTGTAAGCCACCCTGAGTCTTCAGAGAAGGGCAGCATATAAATCAAATAAAAAAAATTACAAAAGAAGAATTGATAATGCTTGAATCAACAGAAGGCGTGGTTGGCGAGGTTGTGGAATACAAGGAACAGCATGAGGTCAGATCGACTAGAGCAACAAAACCCACATACAAAGTATAAATATGGAAGAAAGAAAATTAATTTCAATAAATGTAAATGGTCTTAACTCAGCTATTAAAAGAAAAAAGTATTCCACAAATTAGAGAAATTAAAATTTGATATAATTTGTTTACAAGAAGTACATATTAAAAAACAGCATGAACATTTATTAATCCAACCAAAATTTGGGGAAAAATTTTCATCATTGTCGCAAAGCAAGAAGAGAGGAATTGCTCTATACATTAGAAACATAATATCGGCAGAGCAGAAATATGCAGATTCAGAAGGTAGAATTTTGATGGTGGAAATAATTGATAATAATATGAAACTACTTTTGGTGGCAATATATGCCCCAAATAACAATCAAAGCGACTTTTATAGAAAACTACACAATAAAATAATTGAAATGGACTATGAAAATATATGTATGATGGGCAATTTTAATGGAATTGTGGATGAAAAATTGGACTATAAAACACTTAAAACAACAAGACATAATAGAAAGATTCTACCAAGATCCTTTTTCAAAATGATAGAGTAAATAAACCTGAAAGACATATGGAGGGAAAGAAATGGGAAAAATAGGCAATATACTATTCTGATAGACATTCATCATGGCCCAGATTAGATATGATATGGACGACAATGGACTTGAATTTGAATATTGAACACGTGAAGATAGAAACGAATTTATGGGCGGACCACAACCCTGTGATAGCTGTCTGGAAAGGGCAGAAAGGAAGATCCAGATGGACCTTAAATAATGTAATATTAAAAGAGAAAGACTTTGTCCAGAAAATGGAAAGAGAGTTAGATTTTTTCTTTAAGGAAAACAAGAAAGAAGAAACATTGATACAAAATCGCTGGGATACAATGAAGGCCTATGGCAGAGGACTAATTATAGATTATATAAGGAAAAGAAATGGGAAGAAGAGACAAACTTTTAAAATACTGACTGATGATTATAAAAAATATGAAAAGGAACTCCAGAAAGACCCACATAAGAAAGAAGTTAAAATTAAAATGGATATAATAAAGCATAAAATGGATCTTCTGGAGAAGGAAGAACTAGCACAAAAAATAAGAAATGCAACAGAATTATTTCGAAAATGCGAATAAACCAGGAAGATGGCTAGCATATAAACTGAAAAAGGAAAGAGAATCAATAAAAATAATACAATTAATTGATGATCAAGGACAAAGTAAATATGGAAATAAAGAGATGGGGAAAATAATACAAGAATATTACAGACAACTTTATAAAAGAGAAAGAATAGATGATGAAAATGTAGCAAGCTATTTACATAAAACAAAATTACCACAGATTCCTAAAGATGCTTGTTAGTTTATTTATGCACTTACTTACTTACTTACTTATTGACTTTATATTGCCGCCTATTCGTCCATGGCAACTCAAGGCAGTTTACATAATATAAAACCACATTTTTCTTCTTCTATGTTGAAGACTTTGTACTTTTTTCTCTTTTAAATTCCATTCAGGGATTATTATTTTTCAGGTCATTTTGATAAACATCATTTTATATCTGTTTCTAACTTAGACACCAAATTTGATATCAGCTATCAATTGGTAGCCCTTCAATTCCCTTTCATCAAAATCATGAATGATGTTTTCATGAAAATAATTATATGATTATTATCAAATCAAATTAATATACTACTAATTCTAATTTATTATGATCAGTGACCACTGTATGTATTTAACTATATGGGAAAAGTACAAATGAAATGCTAATAAAAGGTCGACATTGTAGCTCCTATCTACAGCTTTGTTCTTATATGAGGTGCTCAAGTCTGTTGTAGTTGCTGAAATAAGGTATTTTTCTACTGGATTTTACTGATGTACTTTTCTCTATCACAAAATCATAAATGTTTCTCAGGAAGCTTCATCTTTTTTAAAAGAATATAATTTCAAACTCAGTTTTATGCACTTAATTGTTATACCATCCATTATACCATCAATTCCTCATTTAAGTAGGTTTCTAATTATCACATCACAAATTAGTTCATTAATCCTTTGCTAAAATCAAGTTATATCACCAGCATTCTCACAATCTTTTAAAAATGTGTAACCATAGAAGGAGAGGAGGAGCCCACAACTGAATAATAGGCAGAGAGGAAAACTCAGGCAGGATCCACCATAAGTTCTCAAGTGTAAAAAGAGTTGGTGAGATATTTGTACTTTCAGATATGCATGATTGTCTCGCATCGCAAGATGAGAAGCATACAAATTTGATGATAGATAAATATATTAGATAGATAGATAGATAGATAGATAGATAGATAGATAGATAGATAGATATTCTCTTAATGTAGGCTAATTGCTTGTTGTTCCCATGGAATTTATAAATATTATGTTTGTGCAATTTATTCGTAACCTGATTCAAAAGTTTCCTATGATTGACAAATTTTGTCAATTATATTGTTTTCAGAACATATTGACAATATATAATTGACAAACTTTGCTGAAGTTTTCCATTTTTTGAAGATAGTGGTGTGTTCTCCCTACTATGAATATTTGGAAGTTAGATGACTGTAAAAGAAAGATTCCATTTAGAACAGACAAAAAAGTGATCAGTTACCAAATTTGTTGCTTTTGAAATTCTTTGATATTCCCATTCTAGTTCCATCCCTATCTGAAGAAGAATGAGTTCTGCAATTTTTCCAATTACAAACTGTACTTGGACCAAAATGGTGATGTAAAGGCTGATCTGAAGCTCATTAGCTGGGTGTTTCTTCGCCAGAAGAATCTCACGAGAGACCAACTGGTGACTTTGGAAAGGCAGAGAATTATTATCAATGAAGATCATATGTCATGGCTAAAGTTGCACAACAGGGTAGGAGAAATATTCATGTCTTTTCTCTATTTTCCAAAGGGTTCTGACCCATTTCATTGGGCTAAGCCTATGTACCGTGGCTTAGTGTTGAAATGGAGAAGCTGCATGAAAATGATAAGAGATGCTTTCAAATGCTAGGGATTATGGTTTGCTTCTTCCTTGTCCTCAGAAACCAAACAAGAAGGCATATTCGTTGCCTGTCCCTGAGTTCACATTTGGACTGAATGGTTTTGGTTCCAGTAAAAAATAAACTTTGGAATTAGGATTTATCTTGCACTTATTGGGGCCAGTGTCCCATTAAAGAGCAAGGAAAGACATTTTTAAGCAACCCAGACCTGACTAGAGTTACCCATTACAATCTCTCACTCCTCTGAGATAGCGAAATAGGCCTTCTGCTCCTATGAAAGAGGTCCAAAAATCATGGTGTCAAAATGATTGGACTGCTGAGAGATAATGCCCTGACCCAGGAAACTGAAGAAATAAAACAATATCTGAAGTAATGATGGACAATTTAAAAGGAAATATTACTTAGATTTGGGCTTTGGCTTGTAAGAGGGCACTTCATCTAAAAACCCCTTGAATACAATTGTTGATACTGATTGTTAGCTACCTTAAATTACTGGGGGGTGGGGAAATGGAGGTTCCAAATTTAATTAATAACAAATATGATTTTGTTCTTCTATGGCAGTTGTTGTTACCTAATTGTAGTTCTTCAGCAGAAAGGACATGTGGCTCATACGGGCTGCAGCAAAAGATTCCTGATTTACAGTTTCTGAGGGACACGTTCTCATAACCTCACCTCTATCTCACATCACTACAGTACTAGAAACTGAGCAGTCACTTTTACTCTTATTTCTAGAGTATGTCAGCATGTCAGGATGGTTAGTGCTATCATATTTTCTTTGAAATTCTTTGTTTTTCTATTTAGTCTCTTCCTCAATCCAAATGTGTGGAAAAATGTCATCCTGGATTTGTCAAGCAGAAGCAAGAAGGAGAACCATTTTGCTGTTACGACTGTGTTCCTTGTCCGGAGGGGACCATCTCCACTCAGGAAGGTGGGTGACACTGGAGGAAAGGACAACCCTTGTGGAAGTGGATTCATCCAGAACAATTTTCACTAAAGTGAAAGTTAAAGGACAAAATGAACTTCAACTGATTTTTTTGTATATATTCAAATTACACAACTTTTTTTTATCAAAATGAAAAATAGTAGAGACCTTGATAGGGATTGGAGAATATGGCATATTGGGCAAGTTTTGTTACTGCCAAACAAAATACCTCTTCCATTTTTTAGTTTGGATCTGCCTTTCCACATTTATCTTTCTATGAACATTTAAGTTCTTTGAAACTGAGAGAATTGTCTTAGGTCCATTTCCTGGAAGGATTATTGCAATGCTCTCTCAATAAGCCTCCCCTTTTGGAGGAGGGGATCCATAATGAGGTGGTGTGGACAATTACTGAGGCATCTTGTTACACCAATATTATCTGTGGTCCCATAGTCATTCCAGATTATTTGCAGGATTACCTTTCTCTGCCAGCCAAATTACATTTCAGAAGATAGACATACTCTGACCCCAGTACTCAGAGTACTAAGAAGTACCATCTGGAAGGACCCCAAAAGTGTGCCGTAAGATAATATGATTGTTTATAATTGATTATTTACCTGTAATAATCTGCTTTACTATGAAAATTCTGCAGATTGCACAGGAAAGCAAAGAAAAACTCATAAGATTTCCCCAATTTCATAGACCTTAGCTTTATATGTTTTGGAAATGATGTTCTTCCTACCTTCTTTCTGAGGAGATATTAAGAAATAGATCTTGGAAAATGCTGCTGTTCTCCCAAGAAGGTATTCCTTGAAATGTAAAGGACAGAAATTTAAGGAAGTATTGTCTATTTATTTTCTCAGATACAGAAAAATGCACCAAGTGTTCAGATGATCAATATCCAAATGAGGTCCGAGTTCAATGTCTCCTCAAAGTAACAACCTTCTTGTCTTATAAAGAATATTTGGGCTTCATCCTCATCTCTGTTGCCCTACTCTTGTTCCTAACTACAGGCCTTGTTTTAATCTTATTCATGAAATACCGAGAAACTCCCATTGTCAAAGCCAACAATCGGGACCTCTCTTACACCCTCCTGGTCTCCCTCCTGCTTTGCTTCTTGACTCCTCTTCTCTTCATGGGTCAACCAAGGAAAGCCACCTGCCTTCTCCGACAAATGGTTTTCAGCATCATCTTCTCAGTGGCTATTTCTTCTCTTTTGGCCAAAACAATCACAGTTGTGCTTGCTTTCCTGGCCACAAAACCAGGAAATCGCGTTAAAAGGTGGTTGAAGAAGAGCTGGGCCAACTCCATCATCCTTTCTTCTGCTGCTATCCAAATTATCATCTGCTCCATCTGGCTTGGAGCTTTTCCCCCATTCCCTGACTCTGACTTTCACTCCCAGCCTGGAGTGATCATCCTGCAATGCAACGAAGGGTCTGTTGTCATGTTCTATACTACCCTCAGTTATCTGGGCTTCCTGGCTGCCATCTGCTTTACAGTGGCTTTCCTAGCCAGGAATCTGCCTGGAGCTTTCAACGAAGCCAAGCTGATCACCTTCAGCATGCTGGTCTTCTGCAGTGTCTGGGTGACTTTTGTGCCTACTTATCTGAGCACCAAAGGGAAATACATGGTGGCCGTTCAGGTCTTCTCCATCTTGTCCTCCAGTGCTGGTCTGCTGGGCTGCATCTTCATCCCCAAGTGCTACATTATCATTCTGAGGCCAGACTTGAATACAAAGAAGCAGCTTATGGCCAAAACAAATGCAAAAATCTGAAACATAAGGATTTTCGTTCTCAAAATTTTCCAAGAGTCCAAACCTTGAATATGATGCAAGATGTTGTCCATACATGAGTGGGCCAATGATTTTGCTTGGAAAAATTAAAGGCCAGTCAGAAAATAGTGTCCCCCATCATTTTCCAGCTAATTGCAAGATGGATACTTAGCTCTTTTGAGTAGTTGAATCATCAGATCTATCCTGTGCCCTTAGCTGAGCCCTGAAAATGCCCCCACCAAAATATTTTAAAAATGAAGTTTGTACAATGGGAACCTTGTTGATATGACAGAAATAATCGTATAAATGCAGTGGAGGCTGTAAAAATGCCATTATTTTAGTTGTATGCTAATTTATCTGCAGTTGGGATTCTTTTTCCTATTGGACCCAAGAACTCAGCACCATCAACATAATACTGCATTCTATCCACTGTGCCATCATGGCTCATTATTATAAATTACTAGAAAGATGGTAGATGTTATGAAGAAGCAAATGATTTCTCCTCTTGCAGATAGAAATGTGGGCGGTGGGAGTGCTTATCTGCTCATTCTGATCAGTCATCGCACCTCTTTCTACTGATCCCTGTGTCATGTAGGACACAGAACTTAATCTTAATCCCACATACCTGTATGATTTTGTAGGTGGAAAACAGGGCTGCAATCTGAGAGAAGGTGTCACTCTCGGTCCCTTCAAGGACAATAAAAAGCTCTTTCTGCCTTCTACAGCTAAAGTTAGGAACCTTGACCTCCCCAGCAGAGACCAAGTCCAGCACAGCATCCCAAGTCCTTCTGGGGTTCAAGTAATTGTCATGAAGAATTTAACCCAGGTGGACATTTGGAAGGAGGTGGAAATGCTGGTTGATCTCTTGGATGGCAAAAAAAAAGTAGAGGTCTTTGCAGCATTGGGTGGATGCTCTCCTAATAAAAGCTAATGTGAACTGATTAGAATAGAACCAAAAAGAAACAGAGAGAAAAAAACAAATAAAAGCTAAAAGCGCACCAAGAAAAAAATTCTGGTTTAAAAAAAAAACAGAATGATATAAATAAAGCTATAGAAATATAAAGAAGTAACTTCCAATATTCTTCACAGTAATTATAAGTACAATTATATTTTAACTTCTCTCTCTCTCTCTTTCTCTCTCTCTCGTTACATTGTAACTAACTTCTTTTTATAGTCTATCCTGTCCAATCATTAAAAGAATAAGTCGTACGAGAATTTTTGTGGACTTTTTATGCAAAAAGACACTAAAGGTGTTTCAGTCATCAATAAAGGTACATTGCCCTTTCATTCAGGTAGTCCTTGACTTACAACACTTAATGACAATTCAGAGTTACAATGGCACTGAAAAAAAGTGACTTATGGCCATTTTTCACACTTATGATCTTTGCAGCATTTGAACATACATTTTAATTTACATTTGGATGCTTGACAACTGATTGTGATTCCCTTAACCATGTGGCAAGAAAAGTCATAAAATGGGGCAAAGCTCACTTAACCAATTTCTCACTCAGCGACATACATTTTGGGCTCAATTGAGGTCGTAAATTGAGGGCTACCTGTAAAAGAAATCCATTTGCCCATTTCAACAAATTCTGTCCATTTCACCAACCAATTCCTCCATGGTGGGCAGGGCTGAATTTTTCTGAATCTTCCATGTGGAATAGAAAGAAAATGGCTGCTGCCAGGTTAGATTCAAAGTTGACAGTTGCTGCAGCCAACTGTCACTGATCGGAACCTTTGTTCGGTTGCTAGGCAACTAACCTAACGGAACCTCCCTTCTGCTCTCCTTCATCCTGGGCCATGACAAGTCAACTCTTCAAGAGCCCAAAAAAACAGCAAAGAGGACAAAGGAAAACCTTCTCTTGTCCCCTTCTAGATATCTCTTAGATCACCATTAATCATAATTGGTCCCCTCAAGCTAGCTTCTGGGTGGATGTGGGCTATACTGTAGGCACTGCAACCATCACCCCTGTGGACCTCATGGCCCACTCTTTATTTAACAAAACAAGACACTTCAAAATATAGAGGATTTTAGTGTCTTACATGAATAGGGAAAGACAACACAGAGAGTGTCAAGGGAAAAAAAAACTTTAAATCCCTCCTTTAACTTTATTTAACTTTCTCCCTATTTACTCAATGATACAAGATATCGCTTTCCTGTCTTTTAGTCACCTCTCATCCAAAATCTGATATTTCTGATCTGTTCTATTTCTAGAACAGATGGGAAATGGAATTTCACTTCAGATACTTCAGGAATTTTAAAATCAGCTCAGATATAAGATGTATAAACAAAGATTTAAAATAAAAGAAAATCACAAAGAGGCCCTAGTCTTAACTTGAGGGTTCAAGGGACTGATTGCCTCCATAGCTATAGATGACTTTGCCCAAGAGACTTTGGAGGAGAGACCATCTTGAAGGACAGCAAAAGTTACCTGGTTGTTGATATATCTTCATCTATTTTCTGGATGAGTCATGACAGGAAGGATAACCACTAGAGAACAGGGCCTCCAAGGGTGTATCTATGTAGGTCAGTGGGTCAAGGGTCACGGTATCAGGCTGTAGTAGCACACTGCCGGCTGGTGATCTGTGGGTCTTTCCTGCTTTCTGCATTACTTCATTATTGGCTCGGATGTGGATGATCTAATATAAGCTCACCTAGAGAAAATGGCAACTTGAGAGGGGGGTGAATAACTTCTATCCAATCAGAATACTGTTACTGTGCTACCTTTTATCTGCTTGTGTAAAACTGTATAAAAAATAAAGTTCTCTACGAAGTCGGGAGAGACATCTTAGAGACATCTTAGAGACATCTTGGGAGACATCATGAAACAGAGCAAAAGCCTGGACCTCTGATTTACAACATCTGGCGCCCGAAGCAGGGACACCCTCCATGGGGAGCAGCATCCTTAACATCCTTATCATCGTCTGGAATAGACCCCTGACGTGCCTTTCATCCTTCGGGATCCCTAGTGGTAAGTCATGGGCTGCAATCTATCTCAATATCAGCAGCAACTGGTAGTTGAGATAGGGAAACATTGTCCCTGGTAACCTCGGGCTGGGACAGCCCTTCGCGGGAAGCAACAGCCTTAAGATACTCATCATCATCTGGAAATATAGACCCCTGGTACCTTCATCCTATGTGGATCCCTAATGGTGAGTGTTGGTTGCAATCTGTCGCAATATCAGAAAGTTCATGTGCGGGGGATTGCACAAGTCTGGCATGACGATATACAGACTGACAAAAGGAACTTATAGTTGAGACAGGGAAATGTTGTCCCTTTTATCCGGAACAGGGGACGCCTTGTTTGAGAGATATAATAAAGATAGGGCAAGCTTTACATCTTGAACCTAAGGCTTCAGTGCAAATATTACATCAATGGTATTAATGTCATCAAGGAATAGAAAAGTATGGCTCTGCTGCTTTGGAAGGGCAACAATTAACTACAAGCCTTCCACCTGATTATAAAGTTAAAATTGTCACCTCAAAACCATCTTTAATTGAACCATCAGTTCCTTCTGAAGGAGCTAGTTACACCCCCATTAGGCAGAATTTAAAGAAACAGTTAGAAAAAGGGGGTGGAATATAGAAGAAATTGCTGATATGCTTTCTGTTTGTCTACCGGCTGCAACTTTGCAAGTTTCTTCTGAATGTGCTTATCACGCCTTTGGAAAAGTGCCTTTTTCTGGCAAATGTCAACAAGCCTTCTCTAACATGAGGCAAATGGCAAAAGACAACGCCACTTCTGAATGCCGAAGAGCAATTGTTGGGCCGGGAAAAGATCTTGATTTGGCAGATATGTTTAAACCATGTCAAGATATAGGAACATCTTATAAAACTAATTTGTTAGCAACTGCTGTATCACCAGGCAGCAAACCTCAAGGAAAGAGTTATGATTGTGGAAAACCTGGTTATTTTAAAAGAGACTGTAAAAATCCAAGGAGGGGGGGCATGTCTGTAACATCTCGCCCTCTCTTTCATCAGGGATCAAAACCCTGGTATATCATCTACATGATGACATTTTAATTGGAATGCAAAAAATACAACCTAATTGGCTTTTTGAAATACAAAATGATTTATGTGTAAATGGATTGTAAATTGCCCCGGAAAAAATACAGCTGCACACTCCTTAGGACATAAGTATTTTTCTGCTCCAGCTTTTCCTTGTTTAAAGTTACCCAAAGTTATTTCCTTAGTAAATTTGCAACAACTATTGGGTACTATTAATTGGGTCCGCCCATATTTTTCTTTACCTATGCATTTACTTAGTCCGTTATTTGAGTTAGTGACTAAAGGAAAAAAGCCAGGAGATTTAATTATAGTTCCATCTGTAGTATTTGCTACAGTTGAGAAAATTAATAACATTTTGAGTATTAGTTTGTGGATTGAATCCCTCATAGAGATTGTCAGTTATCTCTGTTAATATTTCCTACTAGTAAACGGCCCACAGGAGTATTGGCTGCTTTAGAACAGCAAAAAGTATATTGTATTGAATGGCTTTATTTGTCTCATTACCATCTAAAAATGTTTTACCCTTTATTCAAGCCATGGCTGAAATTATAACCTTGGGGCATACTTGAGCCTGTCAAAGAAATGGAACTGATTTAATAAATATTGTTCTTCCTATCTCAAAATCTGACTTTCACTTTTATTTTCAGAATAATTTATCTCTTTAGTGTGCTCTAACTGACTATATAGACTGTATTTCATATCATCTGCCTAAAGATCCTAGGTTTGCTTGTTTAATGACTTCCTCCTTTCCTATTCGCTCATTACTTTCTTCTTCTCCACTACCGCAAGCTCTTACGGTTTTCTCTGATGGAGGACGAACGAGAGGAGCTATTGCTTATAAGGATCCTCGTGACGACATCTGGAAAGTTTCCTACACTACAGTACAGTCTTCATCTCAGCGCTCAGATTTGTCTGCAGCTATCTTAGCTTTCCACACTTTTTCTCAACAACCTTTCAATCTGCTCTCTGACTCTCAGTATGTATGTCAACTGATTTTTAATCTTCCAGGTGCTTATATCACGCCCAGGATTGACTCCAACCTTATGGCTTTATTTCTCACTTTACAGCAACTACTACAAGACCGGAAGCATTTGTATTTTTCCTCTCACATACGCAGTCATTCATCCCTTCCTGGGCCTCTTTCTGAAGGCAACAGTCATGCTGATCCTGCTGTTCATGTTTTACCTACTTTATTTACAGATCCATTTTTTAGCCATTCTTTTTTCCATCAAAATGCCAGGGCGCTGGTACAAGCTTGCCATATTCCACTAGAGAAAGCTAAGCAAATTGTTTCATCCTGCCCCCAATGCTCTGGGGCATCCCCTTCAGGAGACACGGGAGTTAATCCCCGTGGTCTCACCTCTAATCAATTATGGCAAATGGATGTTACCCATCTTCCTTCTTTAGCTCCTTGGAAATATATTCATTTATCTATTTATACCTATTCTGGAGCAATTTGGGCTACCCCTCAATGAGGGGAAACAGCTAATCATGTTATTTCTCATCTTTTTTTCAGCCATTACAGCTCTGGGCAAGCCCTCTTCTTTAAAAATAGATAATGGGCCTGCCTATTCTTCACATGCTTTTTTGCAATTTTGTACAACCTGGAATATTGTTGTTACTCATGGTCTTCCCTATAATTCCACAGGTCAAGCTATTGTGGAATGTGCTAATAGGTCCTTTAAGGACTGCCTTCACAAACAAATAAAAAAGGAGGGCTCTCGGGTCCCAAATTTGTCATGGGTAACACAACAGGTTACAAAAGTTTTATTTACTTTGAATCAATTGAATTTTTCAATTTCTAATTCAACCGCTTATCAGAGGCATTTTCAACAAAAAACAAGTTTGCCTCCTCCTCTGGTATATTATAGAGCATTACCAGACAAAACATGGTTAGGACCGATTCCTTTGATTACTTGGGGGTGGGGTTAGGCTCCTGTGTTTACATCTACAGGACCTTTGTGGGTACCAGCACTTTGTGTTCATCCAGCCAAGGATGTCATGGCACCAACCCCTGAACCCTATCCCAGAGATGGCAAAGATGACTCTACAGACAGCGCGGCGACCAACCCGATCCTGTTGTGCCAGTCATCCAGTGACATGGGGAGATGTAAAGAATTTGACCACCAAAGCGCAGGCAGTGCTGAAGCAGCAACAAGTGGAACAAACACCCGAGAACTTGTGCGCTGCCATTTTTGTGGTTTTCACTGCCAATTCTGTAATCATAATTTGTTTGTGCTTGATTGTTAATAACTGTACTTTAGCATCAGCAGCTGTCATACCATCTAAACATCGCTCGAACAACACATGAAACAAGACATATGGGTGTAGCTTGCAAACATTACAAAAAATGGATGCCTTTTGTTTGTCTGAAGTGTATGATATGGAAAATTTGCTTTCTACATGTTTAATCGCTGTATGTACCCCTGCTGTAGTAATTCAAAACTTTACTAATTTGAGTGAGTATTTGTTCAAAGGGAACTTTGATTGGAAGACTATAGCTCATTGGGGGGAAGCTGAGTATCATTCACCCCCTAACGCAAATTGATTTATATCAGTTCCTGAAAATGTAACTTTGTTGCTTTAACATTTTAGATGTATCAACATCTTTTAGATTCAGCATCAACTTAACATTTTACATAATTTGGCCTCTGATATAAAAATTGATACTTTAGGATCTTGGTGGGAAAGCCTTTGGTCTTGGTTACCGACAGGCTTATTGGGAAACATCCTACATTATTCAGTCATCATTTGTACTATTTTAATTGGTGGGTGTTGTTTTGTTCAGTGTCTTCCCTCTTTTTGTAACATATGTATCTCTGCATTTCGCCCAAAACAACCTCTTACGTTGCCTCAGGGTCAGGTTTATGCCTTGTATAAACAACTGCAGGGATATTCCTCTCCTGATAATAACCCTTTTTCTGGCCCCTCGTAAGAGGATGGCTTCACAAATAAAACAAAACAGAGTGGAATGTAGGTCAGTGGGTCAAAGGTGATAGTACCAGGCTGTAGCAGCACACTGCCGGCTGGTGATCTGTGGGTCTTTCCTGCTTACTGCATTACTTCATTATTGGCTCGGATGTGGATGATCTAATATAAGCTCACCTAGAGAAGATGGCAACTTGAGAGGGGGGTGAATAACTTCTATCCAATCAGAATACTGTTACTGTGCTACCTTTTATCTGCTTGTGTAAAACTGTATAAAAAATAAAGTTCTCTACGAAGTCGGGAGAGACATCTTAGAGACATCTTAGAGATATCGTAGAGACATCTTAGAGACATCTTGGGAGACATCATGAAACAGAGGAAAAGCCTGGACCTCTGATTTACAACATATCTGGGATTTTTCATTAACATCCTTTTCTCCAGCTTCTCCTATGCAGATGGGACCGTGAAGTAGTTTAGGATCCCAAGAGGAGAAGTTGTTTCTCAGTGTAATGATCATAATTCTGGGTTTGGGACATCTGCTGCTGCTTCTCCAGTGACTACCTTTGATGTAAACATTAGACTGAAGCAACATGCAAAGTCTTGCATCAGGAAAGAATATATGCATCAAATCACAGGCTGTGTGGCACACATATTGGGACAGGCAGGGACTATGCTTTTGAATGTACACTGCTTTCCTTTCAAGACAAAAGCCAGTTTGTCTCTATCTATATTGGGAAAGCCCCTGACATTTCCATCTTGTAGAGTGTACTTCTAACTCTTCATGTTCTTGTTTAGAAATAGGAAAGGGGTTGATTCATCCCTGTGAATTATGGACCTCTTTTTTATGCTTCTGATGTTTCAGACTTCCCAGCAAGTCTCCGGGAAGCTTAGACTGAAGTGCCCGCTGAGTTTGGAGCACCGGGATGAAACCTATCCATGGAGCTATTATAGACAAGGAGACCATCTGATTGGTGTAGTCCTCTGTGCCACGAGAATATTGCGTGAAATGTTGTCTTTCAACATGGCTCCAAATAAAAAGTCTCACTCGTAAGTCATTAATGTGTGTGATGGATTTACATTCCCTCCATTTACACTTCTGTTCTTTTTATTTCCCTAACTCTTATGTTACAGGACCTTTCTAATTTTCTGAATCCTTTTGATTTCCACAGCTTCCCTCTTTTGTCTTCTTTTGCGGAAGAGACTCAAGTCCAGAGATGAGGCAAAGAAAATACCTGTAAGAATTCCAGATTGCCACCCCCCCTCCGGTCCAATGCAGAGTTTATCACTTGAATGTTAGTTTTTCTTTAAAATAATGATGGAAAGAGCTGTAGATTCCTCTGCCCAACCCTTTTCCATACTTTGATAACATCTCATTGATAGCCATTCCCTCATTCTTATAGAAAGAGAGGATGAGTTGTTTGCAGAATCACTTTTCCTGGGCATCTATGAAAAAGCCTCTTCTTTTTATGGTGGTTCTACTCTAATGATTCAATTAGTTTGAAACTGAGTTATTGGAGAAATGAAAATCAGCACTACTACAAAATGATATATTTGTAACTTTTAACCCTGATGGTTGTTAATCTCAATTCCATCTTCTGAACAATAATAAAATGGGTGACTATTATTTGCCCATTGTTATGGACAAGTATTAGCGTGAGGATTCAAAGAGAAATAAATAAACTTGAACATTATTTTACAGTAAGACATTTAATGATATGCATAGAATCCTCCGCTTCATTATGACCATTGAAGAGGTCATCAAGACTCAACGATACCTGCAAAATGTCACCCTTGGCTACAACATCCAGAATGACTATTTTAACACAATTGGCACTTCAGAAGCTTTGCTGGACATGCTCTCTACCGGAGATGCCAATGTTCCCAATTACAGCTGTGGAAGGAAGGACAACCTTTTGGCTCTTGTTGATGCAGCTGCCAGTGATATCTCCATCCAGATGTCAACTTTAGTAGGCACCTTCAAAGTGGCACAGGTTTGTGTGTGTGTTTGTGTTTCTCTATCTGGTCAAGTGAATGGAACAATAGATCCAACCATTTTGTTTATGTCAGTTAGTTTACTTTATTGCCATTGCACTTTATTCAATGAAACTAAATGCCATCTTCAGTGTTTATCATACATAAGAAAACTATAAAAATAAAACAAAAACACACATCCTTCACATTCTATACAATTGAATTGAAATCCACTTGTACTGCATTAGTATAACACTATACAGTAGAAATCAATATAGTTACTGCTCTGGGATAGAAGCTGTTTTTCAGCCTATTTGCCCTTGTTTTTATTATCCTGTACCGTCTGCCAGATGGTTATAGTTCAAAAAAAAGGGTGCCCAGGATGAGATGGATCTTTAAGAATGTTTTGAACTTTCTTAATGCAGCGGGAACTATAAAGCTCTTCCAAAGTGGGGAGAGAGCAACCAATGATGCTAACCCTCTGGAGCGCTGTCCTATCTGCCACTGTGCAATTGGCAAACCATACACAGGTGCAGTAAGTTAAAAGACTCTCTATCTTTCTGTCGATGCAGAAAGTTGTAAAATATTATATAATGTTGTTATTTATCTTTTGTATTTTACCGTTTGGTGTATGTGTAGGTTTCTTTTTCTTTTTTTGTCTTTTGTTTTTTTCTATTATATTTTTGGTTTTAAAAATGTAAAATATTCAATAAAAATCTTTTATTTTTGAAAAAAAAATACTCTTTACCATGCAGCAGTAGGAGGTCACCATCAATTTTTCACCAGTGCTTTTGACCAGTGCTGCAATATGAGCATCCGAGGTCATGTCCTCTTTTATGATAACACCCAAAAACTTAAAACTGGCCTATATAAGCTCCTTAGTCTTATTGAAGAAGGTGAAGTTGAAGAATTCTTTATTGGCCAAGTGTGATTGGACACACAAGGAATGTGCATATGCTCTCCTTGTACATAAAAGAAAAGATACATTCGGCAGAATCATAATTTACAACTCTTAATGATAGTCATAGGGAACAAATAAGCAACAAATCATATTAGGAATCTTAAGGATACCAGCAACAAGGTTACAGTCATACAGTCATAAGTGGGAGGAGGTGGGTGATAGAAACGATGAGAAGATTAATAGTAATAGTAATAGTAATGCAGACTTAGTAACTAGTTTGATAGTGTTGAGGGAATTATTTGGTTTGCAGAGTGATAGCGTTTTGGGGGGAAACTGTTCTTGTGTCTAGTTGTTTTGGTGTGCAGTGCTCTATAATGTCATTTTTAGGGTCAGAGTTGAAGCAGATTGTGTCCAGGATGCAAGGGGTCTGTAAATATTTTCACAGTCTTCTTTTTGACTCGTACAGTATACAGGTCCTCAGTGGAAGGCAGGTTGGTAGCAATTGTTTTTTCTGCAGTTCTAATTATCCTCTGAAGTCTGTGTCTGTCTTGTTGGGTTGAAGAACCAAACCAGACAGTTATTGAGGTGCAGATGAAAGACTTATTGGTGTTAAGGATGAAGTTATTGTCTCCACACCATGAAAGCAATTATTGAATTCAAGAACTGCTTTCCACTGTGGCCATTTCAGATGCCATTGCTATGGCTTAGGATCCAGAGTGAGGAAAGATCAAAACAGTCATATCCTCTCATGACACCATCCCCATTGCTTTGATGGTTTCTGCTACACGTTTGTGAAAGTTACCAGAGGCTCTGTGTCTAGTCAAATTGTCTTCTGTGCAAAAGGAAAATGAAGCAATGATAGAAAGCTCTTGTTTTGTAGATTATTTTAGCCAAAGTAATATTTTTATTCAATAGTAATATATCCTAGATTCATGAAAAGAATCCCAGTGGATTATTTTTCTTACAGTCTACATAGAAACATTATAGAGACCACTAGCATTAACTAACCACTTTATTAAAACACTGCAAACATGTTAGCCAAAATGGTAAGAGCCACGGTGGCTCAGTGGTTACAATGCAGTACTGCAGGCTACTTCTGCTGACTGATGGCTGACTGCAATTTGGCAGTTTGATTGTCATCAGGCTCAAGGTTGATTCAGCCTTCCATCCTTCTGAGGTGGGTAAAATGAAGACCCAGATGGTTGGGGGCAATAGGCTGACTCTGTAAACCACTTAGAGAGAGCTGTAAAGCACTGTGAAGTGGTGTTATTGCTCTTGCTTCCCCGCCCCTCCCGCAACCTATTGATGATATAGTCTATCACAGAAGTCTCAAAGAGACTTCACTAGAACCTCCTACTGTCTGGACTATTCAAGAAGTATCCCAATTGGTGATATTTACTCAAGAAAATTTCAGCACCTGGAATAATGGTTAAATAAGTACCTTATAACCCCACAGACTTTTATTTGTGGAGCTCCAGAGATAAAAGATGTAAAATATCTATTATCTGAATGTTAATAGTTTATATATTTATTTTATTTTATTAGTTTGTCAAACATGTACGACATAACAGGAATAAGTATGAACATTTCTATTAATACAGGAAATGGGAATGAATTAATGGGGACAGTAGGACAGGGAGGGAAGGCACACTGGTGCGCTTATGCACACCCCTTACAGACCTCTTAGGAATGGGGTGAGGTCAACAATAGACAGTTTAAGGTTAAAGTTATGGGGGATTGAGGATGTAACAAAAGAGTCAGGTAGTGCATTCCAGGCATTGACCACTCTGTTGCTGAAGTCGTATTTTCTGCAATCGAGTTTAGAGCGGTTTCCTTGAGTTTGTATCTATTGTGTGCTCGTGTATTGTTGTGGTTGAAGCTGAAGTAGTCATTGACAGGTAGGATTTTGTAGCGGATAATATTGTATACTAAGCGGTGTAGTTCTAATATATGAAATATACTATATTTATATTAATATGTATATGAAAAAGAGAGATCAGTATCTTAAACCACACATTAGATGAAGGATCTTTTGGAATCTATACATTAAAACAATATATTTCCTTTGCAATCAGAATTTTAAAACATACTTATAATATGAAACTGTAGTTGAATAAAAGAGTTCAGCTGGTATCCCCATATGTGGATCTCATGGTGGTAGCTTGTAGTGATGATACAGAAATATTATTTGTAGTCTTTATTCTTTTCTTTTATTCTTATTAATTTGTTTTTATTCCATTTTATATAAGGTTCTGCTTATTATATTATGAATCTTCATATGGAGTCTAATAACTGATTAACCACATACTATTTCTATATGTTCATAAGAACCAAGTTGGATGGATTAAAAACTAACATTTGGAGTTGATCTGACTCCAAATATAACACAGAATTCTTCATAACTTTTTTTCAGACCAGTTATGAAATTGTTTCAGAGGCTCTGAGTGATAAAAGTCAGTTCCCCTTTTTCCACCCGATGTTCCCCAAAGAAGGGATCCAATATCCCGGCATTGTCCAACTGCTCCTCCATTTCAGATGGACCTTGATTGGTCTCTTTGCTTCAGACACAGAAAATGGAGAGAATTTCATGAGGATTTTTACTCACTTGCTTGTCAGGAATGGGATTTGTGTTGTTATATCACAACGATTCTCAACAACTCGACTTACAGCACCCCTCACCCACTTAGAGAATGCCGTCTCTAAGTGGAGACAAGTCAATGTCTTTCTTCACTCCATCGAACATGTTCCTATTTTGGAAAGAATTATTCCTTTCCATTTAACATTTAAACAGTTGTCTGGACCTATAGAAGGGAAAGTCTGGATCCTCACAGTCTTGGAGAAATATAACATGCAAAGGAAAAGAGTTTTAAAGTACATTCATAGTGTATGGATTTTTTCTTTACAGGAAAAAAAAGTGACAAAAGATAATGCCGTATATCCCTACCACTATGTAGAACCCCAATATCGAGATCGGTCTTTCCACTGTTCTTTTTCAAGGCATGCCTTTTCTGTCAAAGGTCGGAGAAGATGCACCCAGAAAGCACCAATGGAGAACAAAATAAGTGGTTTGCCGACTATAACTAAAGTAAAAGATTTCAGTATCATGAAGACCCTGGCCCACGCCTTGAATGCTGCATATGCCTCCATATCCAGGAGGAGAAGAAAGAAGGACAAAGAGAAGTTGAGGGCTTCAAGGCTGCAGCCATGGCAGGTATTGGATCCCAACAAGGATCTTGGTTCCTTTGGAGAAGGAACTCAAAGGAAGAGGGAAGGGAATCATCTCAACCTCCTTGTGCCATAAAAGATTGGCAGTTTTGGCCACTCTAATTCCTTGGAGCATAAAGTTCCCAACAGCAAAAATTATGGCAAATATACCTTGATATTACAGACTGAAAATTTTCTTCCCCTTCAGGGCTCTCAGGTTACCTTGATGCTGACCCTGACTCTCACACTTCCTCCTCCTCTGATTCGGCTGCAGGAGGGGCCGGTGGCTGACAGGCCACAACAATGTCTCCCCCCACCCCCGCGTTATTTGTCATTTACTCTAGAATCTTCCCTATAATTGGCCAATTCTGTTAAGTATATTTTCTCAATAATATTTTGTCAGTCTGTGATTGACAAATTTTGCTGAATGTTTTTTTTTGTTGTTGTTGTTGTTCACTTGTGGAAATAACACCTGTTCTAATTAACCATATTTGCAACTGGTAAAATTGTAAAGATTCAAATGTGAATAGACCATGTAGGACAGCGGTTTCAAACTGGCATCCCGTGGGCCAGATGCATCACGTACAGGCTATACACACACACCAACTCAGCAAAGGCAAAAAATGTCATGATATGTCACGATACATCACGTGATACGATCGAGATTGACATCCCCGATATAGGATAAGAAACCAAGGTTTCTGCTTTTAAAATTCATGGACTTTTCCATTCTAGCTTCATCCCTTTATGAAGAAGAGTGTATTTTGTAATATTTCCCTTTGGAAACTGTACGTGGATCAAAATGGAGATATAGCAGCAGATCTGGACATCGTGAGCGGGTTTAGATCCAAAGATTACCTCATCAAAGGCAAACTGGGGAGTTTTGAAAAAAAGGGACTTTTTGTCAACCAAGATGCTCTTCAACAGCTAACATCGCTCAACCAGGTGAGAAAAATATCGGTGTCTTTTCTCTATTGTCCAAAGATGTAACACAGTTTTCAAGCAAGCTAAGCATAGTCACCATGGCTTAATGGTGAAATGAAGCAGCATGAAACTGATGAGAGGGATTATTGGCATCGGTTTGCCGAACCTGTAGTAATTACACCATCTTAGCCCCACCCATGCCCAGCCAGTGGCCGCTCACCATTTTGCATCCATGCATCAGGCACTGTAAACATCTACTCATCAGCAGCAGCAGCAGCTACCTCCAGACCTGGGGGCTGCTGACTCTCCCTCTTAGAACCAATGGACAGCCAAGGCTCTGCCTCTGTCTATCTCTCTCTCTCTCTGCCAGCTCCATTTCTTCTTCCCCCTTGTAGCCCTCAGGCTGCCTTGATGCTGACCCTGACTCCCACACCTCCTCCTCCTCTGATTTGGCTGCTGGAGGGGCTGGCGGCCAACAGGCCACAACAGTAATGTTTTAAGCACCCCAGAGTTATCCAGAGTGATGCATTCATTTCTTTCACCACACTGGGATAGAGCAACCTGCCTTCTCTTCCTAAAAATGGGGTCCAAGGTTTTCAGTTCACATGAAATCATAATGATGGTTGTGATATGAGATAATGCCCTTACCCAGAAGAATTGAAATAAGACTTTGATCCAAAGAAAACTTTTTCCTCATATCAGAAATCATGAGTGACAATTTGAAAGGATATGCTACCAGTACTTAGATTTGGCCTTTGGCTTGTAAGAAGGCACTTCCATCTGAAAAGTTCTTGAATGCAATTTTTATCTTGATTGTTGGATATTAAAGTCTCTCTGGGCAAAAAAAGGAGGATCCAAATTTAATTCATAATTTTATTTTTTATTTTTTTTTTTAAATTTGATTTATATGCCGCCCTTCTCCGGAGACTCAGGGCGGCTTACAGTGCGTTAAGCAATAGCCTTCATACTTTTGTATATTTATACAAAGTCAGCTTATTGCCCCCACAAACTGGGTCCTCATTTAACCTACCTTAGAAAGGATGGAAGGCTGAGTCAACCTTGAGCCTTGGAGAGATTCGAACCAGCAGTAAATTGCAGGCAGCTGTGTTAATAACAGGGTGCTTTAAACCACTGTAGTACCAAGGCTCTATAATAAACATAGGTTAGTTTTTCCATGCCAGGTGGTGTCACCAAATTGAAGTTATTAAACAAAAAGGGTTGTTGTTTTTTTGGGGGGATCTCTAGCTGAGCCTTAGAGTCAGGCTCATTTCCTACTTCCGGCAGCAAAAGATACTTGACTTACCCTGTTTGAGGCTCACCTTCTCATGATCTCATGTCCATCTTACACAGGGGTGGGCTTCAAAAATTTTAGCAAGAGGTTCTCTGCCTGGTTGCTGGGTGGGTGTGATCGTGATGATCGTGGCCTAGTCAGCCTTCTGAACCACAGCAGGGGGGACTTTCTTCGATCCTGCAGGAGGGCAAAAATGGCCTAACCAGGCTCCGGAGGCACATTTTTCACCCTCCCCGAGCCTTCGTGAATGCCCTGCACTTACCTGCATCCCAAAGAGGGCCCATGGGGACTCCTGGGAGTGGTGGAATGGGGTGGATAGGGCCAACCAGGAGTGGGATTTGGGGGGTCTCTGAACTGCACAGAATCTTAGTTAGAGGTTCTCCCAAAGTCCTGCAAACCCCCTGCAGCCCACCCCCGATCTTACATCACAACAGTTCCAGAAATTAGGCAGTTTTAGTCTTATTTCACTAGCATGGCAGCCGCATGACTTGAGGAAATAAATACTGTATATAAAAAAACAAATAACATTCCCTTTAAGGTTGGCAGCTCTTATTTTTAAGCACCTTTTGCTTTGTAGCTTTAGTAGAAAACTGTTTTGAACCCTTTTCAAAGGGCTTTACAATGTTATATATAGTCCTTAAGAATTTTTTGCAGCTCCTGCTAGTGAGATGTTGGATTTTTTTAATCACAGTTTTACTTTTTGGAAAACAATCTAATGGGGTAAAAATTTTAATACATTTATAAATTTAATTTAAATTTAGAATCAATCAATTTATTACAGTCTTAGACCAGAGACCAGAACAAATAAAAATGCTCAGCAAATATATGTATGTATGTATATATACCAGTAGCAGGTATTGGCAGAATATGCTTTTTCCTAATTGCTGTATAAAAAGAAAATCTAAGGAGCATGTGACCCACAGTCCTGAGATGCAGGAACAGAGACTTTCCATCAATGGTATCCTTTTATACTTGCTGTACAGGACGGCCGATGGAAATGCATGGCACTGTGGTAGCAAAAATGCTAAATTTAACGATGAAAATTTACAGTTAAATTAAATACAATTTAATATGAATAGCTAATCATACTTGAATGTCATGGATACCTGAAGAATAGAGGAATGCATGTTCAGATGGCTATAAGGAGGAAGCCACTGGTTGTCATTTAATGCTTAAATATTTTTTCAATTCAATCTTTCCAGACTTTATTAAGTAGAAAAGTACCTTATTCCAAAGGGATCTACCAGAAGCAAAGGTGAGGAACTAAATGAAGAAACTGTCATTCTAACGGTCATTTGGAATTAGTTAGAAATTTTATATTCATATAAGTGAGGCCCATAGTGTACTGGACTAATGTTTACATTGACCTCTATTCTCCATGGCTGGTCAGTCCTGACATGTTTTCTTTGGCATTCCTTATTTGCCTGCTTTAGAGTTTCCCTCAATCCAAATGTGTGGAAAATTGTCGTCCTGGATTTGTCAAGCAAGCTCGAGAAGGAGAGCCGGTTTGCTGCTACGACTGCATTCCTTGTCCAACGGGGACCATCTCCACTCAGGAAGGTGGGTAACTCTGGAGGAAGAATGCTGGATTCGTCAAGAGCATCTAGATCGAGATGCAAGTTGAAGACACATTCTTCCATAATGGGAGGAATAAGAAAAAGATCTTGAAGGATGAGATTGGAATACGTAGCTGTTTTTCTTCCATAATGGGAGGAATAAGAAAAAGATCTTGAAGGATGAGAGATAGGAGGACATGGTGGATTCTGCAATGTTACTTATGCCAGGGAAAATCTCTCTTCTACTTGTCAGTTTAGAATTATCCTATCATCTTACTTATTGCGCACACATACACAGCAAAGCAGTTGAGCGCAGTGCGTGCTCAGTGAACCAGTTGTTAAACCGGTAGGCTCCCACTCCTGTTTCAGATGAATGGCTTTTTCTCATCCAAGCTAACTTTACTTCATAGACCAATGATACATCAATCAATCATGAAACCAATATTTCACTCAATTAATCCATCAATCGATCTTTATTAAGTTCATAGGGCCACATAAGCAGAAAGAACTAATTGGGAGGATCACAGAGGGAGAGCTTTTGGGTTGAAGAAACAAGAGAAAACCAAATGGAGGATTCACCATAAAATCCATCAAGAGGATATCAGTGTGAGAGGAGAGATGTAAACTAAATTTACCATTATTAGGCATAAAATCTGCCTCTTTCCTCTCAAATACTTTCAGTTGTGGTTTAAGAATTAAAAGACAAATATTGTTTATAGCCCAGTTCAACCCTCCCAGTTTCAACAAAACCATCATAATAGATTCATTAGTAGGATCCCTACTAAGCCTGTCCATCTTATAGTTACAATTTTATTGGATATTAAACAGTGGAATACAAACAATTAAACACACACAAACACACACGCACATGCACACACGCACACACACACACACACACACAAGAAATCCAGTTGTGATTCTAAAAGGAAAAAAAGCTTTAAATTCACTTTTGGGATTAAAAGCAATCAGATAAAATAGAAAGGAAGAGGAAAAGAGAATTAATAAAGAACAATCTACATAATATGCATTTATATCAATGTGAAGTTCATTAAGTCTTTAAAACTATTATTAAATCTAGAGAGTATGGAAATAGATTAATTCATCTTTTCATTTTTAGAAGCTGAGTCATTTCAGAAAGAGATCACAATCTCAGTTTCTGTTCATGTATTAGTTCAGGAATAGATTTTTTTTTTTCACATCAAATCATTTTGATACGAAGTGACTTTGGGCAAAATGCAGTTAAACCAATAATGGAACATTTTAAAAAACCAACCTAAAGCATGTAAAGAGAGTTTACTATAAAACGGTCAGCCAGACGAATGTTTTATATATGTATGCAGCCTCCTATTTATGATTTGCTATGGAGTTCCTGTCTCTCAGTATCAGTTGTCATCCAAAGAAGGTCTTTCTTGAGATGTGAAAGGAGAGACTATAAAAGCAATATTACTTTCTGTTTTGTCAGATACTGAAAAATGCACCCAGTGCCCAGATGATCAATATCCAACTGAGAACCGAATCCAATGTATCCCCAAAAGAATAACCTTCCTGTCCTATGAAGAAACTCTCAGCATCATCCTGATCTCCTTTGCCCTAATCTTGTTCCTAACCACAGGTTTTGTTTTAATCATATTCCTTCAATACCTAGAAACTCCCATTGTCAAAGCCAACAACCGGGACCTCTCCTACATCCTCCTGGTCTCCCTCTTGCTTTGCTTCTTATCCTCCTTGTTCTTTATTGGCCGACCAAGGAAAGCCTCCTGCCTTCTCCGACAAGCAGTCTTCAGCATTGTCTTCTCAATAGCTGTGTCTTCTGTGTTGGCCAAAACGATCACAGTGGTATTGGCCTTCCTGGCTTCAAAACCAGGAAATAGGATGAGAAGGTGGTTGGGGAAGAGCTTGGCCAACTCCATCATCCTTTCTGGTTCTGGTGTCCAGGTTATCATCTGTGCCTTGTGGCTGGGAATTTCTCCCCCATTCCCTGACTCTGACCTCCACTCCCAGCCTGAGGTGATCATCCTTCAATGCAATGAAGGCTCCATCACCATGTTTTATGTTGTCCTTGGCTATATGTGCTTCCTCGCCACCATTTGCTTCACTGTGGCTTTTTTGGCAAGGAACCTGCCTGGGGCCTTCAATGAAGCTAAGCTGATCACTTTCAGCATGCTGGTTTTCTGCAGTGTCTGGGTCTCCTTCCTGCCCGCCTACCTGAGCACCAAAGGAAAGTCTATGGTAGTCGTGCAGATCTTCTCCATCTTGGCCTCCAGTGCTGGGCTGCTGGGCTGCATCTTCTTTCCCAAATGCTACATCCTCCTCCTGAGGCCAGATCTAAATACAAAGGAACACCTAATGCTAAAAGTAGGGAAATAATAGTGAAATTGTTTTTAGGCTCATGACGTTTTACTTTTCATTGCCGTTTTTAGTGTGCTTGTATTGTTCCTTTGCATAAATTGGACAATAAAGGTTATTAAAAAACAAATGAATAAAAATATGATGTGTTAAGAGTTATCAAATTAAAATACAATATAATCATCAAACAGTAAAATAACTGAATAATTCAAATTTTCATTCAGCCAGAGATGGACAGAGAAAGAAATAATAAAATAATAAAAAATAAGTTATTTTAACATGAGACACGTTTCCCAAAAGAAAGTGAGAAAGTATATGTTGCCTAAGATGAGATGAATATGGAAACCTAAATCTTTGAACACTTTCTCTCCTTCCCTTCCTCCCTCCCTCCCTCCCTCCTTCCCTCTCCTGTTCTTGAAAGTCAATGAGGGCAGTAAATCTAGATGTTAAGTACACCAGATGACATCCCACCCCTCCCCGGTTGCAACACTCTAAATGACCTACACTAGTTATGTTGCAGGTGTTAGATTCCATTATAGAATTTGGACCTCAGAATTTCAGGACTTGGTCTTGCGACATCACTGCTCTAACAGCCTTTCTGAACATAACTGAAAAGTAATGATCCAACAGCAAAACAGCATCTGGAAAGCTCAATAGCTTCTGTAAATATTTGATCCAGGGAAGACAAAAAAAAATCATACCAGATTGGTCTCTTATCCAAAGAAGCCACATGATACTCTAGTCCAAAAAACAGAAAGCTTTCGGCATTGTGCCATGTGAATGGGAAAAGAATATATGCTAGATAATGTCAGGAGGATATTCCTGAAATATCATTATCCTGACATAACTAGGGAGCTGCAGGGAGAGCCCACCTTCTCCAGGAGCTGCCTAGAGGAGAACTAGCTTTGCCACATCCAAAGCTGATTTTTGACCTTCCGGGCCCACCGGAAGTCGGGAAACGGGCCATTTCCAGCCTCTGGAAGGCCTCGGGGGGGAGCCATTTTCACCCTCGTCAGGCTCCAAGAAAGCCTCTGGAGACTGAGGAGGGCAAAAAACAGACCTACCAGGCCCACCGTGCCATCGCATGCCAAAAGCGGGAGGAGCTCTGTGAAAGGTTGTCAGATTTCTTCAAAATTATTTAGAATGGTCTCAAACATGTCTCCTTAATAGCTCTATGGGAATCAGTATTCCCATTCCCCTGAGGTCTGTGTAGTACTGGAAGGAAATGGATATTTTTATCCTCTTTAAATATTACAAGTTCCTCATTCAAATGACACAAACTTTCCTCCCATAAGCTCCCCATCCTCATGGTCACCACTACTGACTGACAAAAGGTAAATATTAAACCTCCCCCAGGACTGAAGTCAGATCTTCCTCTCTACTGGATCCTTTGTGCCCTCCAGTAACCCCCAGAAGGCAGGATGAGTTCATGTGCTTTCCCAGGACAGTACAAAAGTTGCTGTATAAAAGTGACTATGTCAAATGAACTCCGCCTCTGCCTCAAGACATTTGCACTGTGATGCTCTTTGGAAGACCCAGCCTGGATCTGAACCAGAATTTCCTTCTAATGATATATACCTAAAAGTGTCAAAAAAAAGCCTGGGATTCCCTGCCAAATCTGTTTTTCAAAGAGGAGCTTCCAATCATTAAAAGGATAAGTTGTAAGAGGATTTTTGTGCACTTTTTATGCAAAAAGACACTAAGGGTGTTTCAGTCACCAATAAAGGTACATTGCCCTATAATTCACATAGTCCTTGACTTACAACAGTTCACTTAATGACAATTCAAAGTTACAATGGCACTGAAAAAAACTGATTTATGGCCATTTTTCACACTTATGACCTTTGCAGCATTTTAATATACATTTTGATTTATATTTGGATGCTTGACAACTGACTCACATTTATGACGGTTGCAGGTGTTGTAAATCTGAGGTCCAGGCTTTTGCTCTGTTCCAAGATGTCTCTCCCGCTTTCGTAGAGAGCTTTATTTTTATATTTTTACACAGGCAGATAAAAGACTGGACAGTAACAGTATTCTAATTGGATAGAAATTATTCACTCCCCTCTCAAGATGCCATCTTCTAAAGGTGAGATAATGCAGATCAAAGCCAAGAATTAGATCATAGAAGAAGGAAAGACCTACAGCGCATGAGCTAAGACAGTGTGCTGCTCAACGCTTGGCACCGTGACCTTTGACCTACCTCTACATTCCACTCTGTTTTGTTTTGTTTTGTTTTTGTCAGGCCATCCTCTTACGAGGGGCCAGAAAAGGGGTTATTATCAGGAGAGGAATATCCCTGCAGTTCCTTATACAAGGCATAAACCTGACCTTGAGGCAGCATGAGAGGGAGCTTGAGGCAAAATGCAGCAATACATATGTTACAAAAAGAGGGAAGACACTGAACAAAATAGCACCCACCAATTAAAATAGCACAAATGATGACTGAATAATTTAGGATGTTTCCTAATAAGCCTGTAAGTAACCAAGACCAAAGACTTTCCCACCAAGATCCTAAAGTATCAATTTTTACATCAGAGGCCAAATTATGTAAAATGTTAAGTTGATGCTGAATGTTCCGTGACTCATCTGAAATGTTAAAGCAACAAAGTCCTTCAAAACTTTCACAACCCAAATGCTGGCATAGAATTAAAATGTCATCCATGCAATGATATACCAGGGTTTTAATCCCTGATGAAAGAGAGGGCGAGATGTTACAGACATGCCCCCCCCCTTGGATTTTTACACTCTCTTTTAAAATAACCAGGTTTTCCACAATCATAACACTTTCCTTCAGGTTTGCTGCCTGGTGATAAAGCAGCTGCTAACAAATTAGTTTTATAAGAAGATGTTCCTATATCTTGACATGGTTTAATCATATCTGCCAAATCAGGATCCTTTCCCAACCCAACAATTGTTCTTCGACATTCAGAAGTGGGGTTGTCTTCAGCCTTTTGCCTGATGTTAGAGAAGGCTTGTTGACGCTTGCCAGAAACAGGCACTTTTCTGAAGGTTTGATAAGCACATTCAGAAGAAACTTGCTAAGTTGCAGCCGGTGGACAAACAGAACGCATATCAGCAATTTCTTCTATATCCCCTCCCCCCTTTTTCTAACTGTTTCTCTAAAATCTGCTTAATGAGGGTGTAACTAGCTCCCTCAGAAGGAGCTGATGGTTCAATTAAAGATGGTTTTGAGGTGACAATTTTAACTTTATAATCAGGTGGAGGGCTTGTAGCTAATTGTTGCCCTTCCAAAGCATCAGAGCCATATTTTTCCATTGCTTGATGACACTGATACATTGATGTAATATTTGCACTGAAGCCTTAGGTTCAAGATGTAAAGCTTGCCCTATCTTTATTATATCTCTCAAACAAGGCGTCCCCTGTTCCGGATAAAAGGGACAACATTTCCCTGTCTCAACTATCAGTTCCTTTTGTCAGTCTGTACATCATCATGCCAGACTTGTGCAATTCCCGCACATGAGCTTTCTGATATTGAGACATATTGCAACCAACACTCACCATAAGGGATCCACGTAGGATGAAGATAGGGGTCTATTTCCAGACAATGATGAGTTTCTTAGGTTGTTGCTTCCCACAAAGGGCTGTCCCTGCTTTGGGCCCCAGATGTTGTAAATCTGAGGTCCAGGCTTTTGCTCTGTTCCAAGATGTTTCTCCCACTTTCATAGAGAGCTTTATTTTTATACACCTTTACACAGGCAGATAAAAGACTGGACAGTAACAGTATTCTAATTGGATAGAAATTATTCACCCCCCTCTAAAGATGCCATCCTCTGAAGGTGAGATAATGCAGATCAAAGCCAAGAATTAGATCATAGAAGAAGGAAAGACCTACAGCGCATGAGCTAAGGCAGTGTGCTGCTCGAAGCTTGGCACCATCACCTTTGACCTACCTCTACATGCAGGGACCCGGGATCATGTGATCACCTTTTGCAACCTTCTGACAAGCAAAGTCAATGGGGAAATCAGATTCACTTAACAACTATGTTATTAATTTAATGACTGTAGTGATTCCCTTAACCAATGTGGCAAGAAAAGTCATAAAATGGGGAAAAGCTCACTTACCCAATTTCTCACTTAGCGACATACATTTTGGGCTCAACTGAGGCTATAAATTGGGGACTACCTGTAAAAGAAATCCATTTGCCCATCTCAGCAAATTCTGTCCATTTCACTAACCAATTCCTCCATGGTGGGCAGGGCTGAACTTTTCTGAATCTTCCATGTGGAATAGAAAAAAAATGGCTGCTGCCAGGATAGATTCAAAGTTGACAGTTCCTGGAGCCAACTGTCACTGACCGGGATCTTTGTTCTGTTGCTAGGCAACTAACCTAACAGAACATCTCTCCTGCTCTCCTTCATCCTGGGCCATGACAAGTCAACACTTCAAGAGCCAAAATAAACGGCAAAAAGGACAAAGGAAAACCTTGTCTTTTCCCCTTCTAGATACCACATGGTTTACTTAGATCGCCATTAATCATAATTGAAGTCTTCTGACATTAAATTCCTTCACGGCCCACTCTTTATTTAACAAACCAAGGAGCTTCAAAATGTAGAGGATTTCAGAGTCTTACATGAATAGGGAAAGACAACACAGAGAGTGTCAAGGGAAAAAAAACTTTCAATCCCTCCTTTAATTTTCTCCCTATATACTCAATGATACAAGCTATCACTTTCCTGTCTTTTAGATTTAAAAGAAAAGAAAATCACAAACATGCCCTAGTCTTAACTTGAGGGTTCAAGGGACTGATTGCTTCCATAGCTCTGGGTGACCTTGCCCAAGAGACTTTGGAGGAGAGACCATCTTGGAGGACAGCAAAAGTTACCTGGTTGTTGATATATCTTCATCTATTTTCTGGATGAGTCCTGACAGGAAGGATAACCACTAGAGAACAGACCTCCAAGGGTGTATCTGTGATTTTTCACTAACATCCTTTTCTCCAGCTTCTCCTCTGCAGATGGAACCGTGAAGTAGTTTAGGATCCCAAGAGGAGAAGTTGTTTCTCAGTGTAATGATCACAGTTCTGGGTTTGGGACATCTGCTGCTGCTTCTCCAGTGACTACCTTTGATGTAAACATTAGATGGAAGCAACATGCAAAGGTCTTGCATCAGGAAAGAATATATGCATCAGATCGCAGGCTGTGTGGCACAAGTTTTGGGACAGGCAGGGACTGTGCTTTTGAATGTACATTTCTTTCCTTTCAAGACAAAAGTCAGTTTGTCTCTATCTAAATTGGGAAAGTCCCTGGCATTTCCACCTTGTAGAGTGTTTTGAATTCTTCTAACTCTTCTTGTTCTTGTTTAGAAATAGGAAAGGGGTTGATTCATCCCTGTGAATTATGGACCTCTTCCTTCTGCTTCTGATGCTTCTGGTGTCCCAACAAGTCTCCGGGAAGCTTAGGCTGATGTGCCCGCTGAGTTTGGAGCACCAGGATGAAAGCCATCCATGGAGCTATTATGGGCAAGGAGACCATCTCATTGGTGTAGTCCTCTGTGCCACAAGAATATCGCATGAAATGTTGCCTTTCAACACGGCTCCAAATAAAAAGTCTCACTCGTAAGTCATTAATGTGTGTGATGGAGTTGCATTCCCTCCATTTACACTTCTGTTCTTTTTATTTCCCTGACTCCTATGTTACAGGACCTTTCTAATTTCCTGAATCCTTTTGATTTCCATGGCTTCCCTCTTTTGTCTTCTTTTGTGGAAGAGACTCAAATCCAGAGATGGGGCAAGGAAAACACCTGAAAGAATTCCAGATTGTTTCCCCCTCACTGTCCAGTGCAGAGTTTATCACTTGAATGCTAGGTTTTCTTTAAAATAATGATGGAAAGAGCTGTAGTTTCCTCTTCCCAGCCCTTTTCCATACTTTTATAAGATATCATTGATAGCCATTCCCTCATTCTTATAGAAAGAGAGGATGAGTTCTTTGTAGAATCGCTTTTCCTGGGCATCTATGAAAAAGCCACTTCTTTTTATGGTTGTTCTATTCTAATGATTGAATTAGTTTGAAACTGAGTTATTGGAGAAATGAAAATCAGCACTACTACAAAATGATATATTTGTAACTTTTAACCCTGGTGGTGGTTAATCTCAATCCCATCTTCTGAACAATAATAAAACAGGTGACTATTATTTACCCATGGTTATGGGTCAGTATTAACATATGGATCCAAAGAGAAATAAATAAACTTGAACATTATTTTACAGTAAGACATTTAATGATATGCATAGAATCATCCGCTTCATTATGACCATTGAAGAGATCAACAAGAATCAACCGTACCTGCAAAATCTCACCCTTGGCTACAACATCCAGGATGACTATTTTAACACAATTGGCACTTCAGAAGCTTTGCTGGACATGCTCTCTACCGGAGATGCCAATGTTCCCAATTACAGCTGTGGAAGGAAGGACAACCTTTTGGCTCTTGTTGATGCAGCTGCCAGTGATATCTCCATCCAGATGTCAACTTTAGTAGGCACCTACAAAGTGGCACAGGTTTGTGTGTGTGTTTGTGTTTCTCTATCTGGTCAAGTGAATGGAACAATAGATCCAACCATTTTGTTTATGTCAGTTAGTTTACTTTATTGCCATTACACTTTATTCAATGAAACTAAATGCCATCTTCAGTGTTCATCATACATAAGAAAACTATAAAAATAAAACAAAAAACACACATCCTTCACATTCTATACAATTGAATTGAAATCCACTGATACTGCATTAGTATAACACTATACAGTAGAATTCAATATAGTTACTTCTATGGGATAGAAGCTGTTTTTCAGCCTATTTGTCCTTGTTTTTATTATCCTGTACCATCTGCCAGATGGTTATAGTTCAGGAAAAAAAGGGAGTGCCCAGGATGAGATGGATCTTTAACAATGCTTTGAACTTTCTTAAGGCAGGGGAGCTATAAAGCTCTTCCAAAGAGAGGAGAGAGCAACCAATGATGCTAACCCTCAGGAGCGCTGTCCTATCTGCCACTGTGTAATTGGCAAACCATACACAGGTGCAGTAAGTTAAAATACTCTCTATCTTTCTGTCGATGCAGAAAGTTGTAAGATATTATATAATGTTGTTATTTATCTTTTGTATTTTACCGATTGGTGTATGTGTAGGTTTCTTTTTCTTCTTTTTTCTTTTTTCTTTTTTCATCTTTTGTATTTTTCTATTATGTTTTTGGTTTTAAAAATGTAAAATATTCAATATTTTTTTTAAAAAAAAATACTCTCTATGGTGCAGCAGTAGAAGGTCACCACCAATTTTTCACCAATGCTTTTGACCAGTGCTGCAATATGAGCGCCCCAGGCCAGGTCCTCTTTTATGATAACACCTAAAACTTAAAACTGGCCTATATAAGCCAGAAGAAGGTAAAGGTGAAGAATTCTTTATTGGCCAAGAGTGATTCGACACACAAGGAATTTGTCTTGGTGCCTATGCTCTCGGCGTACATAAAAGAAAAGATACATTTGTCAGAATCATAAGGTACAACACTTAATGATAGTCATAGGGAACAATCAAAACCTATTAGGAAAAAGTCAATATAAATCTTAAGGATACCAGCAACAAGGTTACAGTCATACAGTCATAAGTGGGAGGAAATGGGTGATAGGAACGATGAGAAGATTAATAGTAATAGTAATGCAGACTTAGTAAATAGTTTGACAGTGTTGAGGGAATTATTTGGTTAGTAGAGTGATAGCATTTGGGGAAAAAACTGTTCTTGTGTTTAGTTGTTCTGGTGTGCAGTGCTCTATAGCGTCATTTTGAGGGTAGGAGTTGAAAACATTTGTGTCCAGGATGCGAGGGGTCTGTAAATATTTTCACAGTCTTCTTTTTGACTCGTGTAGTATACAGGTCCTCAATGGAAGGCAGGTTGGTAGCAATTGTTTTTTCTGCATTTCTAATTATCCTCTGAAGCAGGGTAGATGTGATTTAAATCGAGTCGACTTAAATCATGATTTAAATCATGATTTAAATCACTAGTAAAAAGACTTGATTTAAATCAACTCGATTTAAATCATAATTTTTAAAGAGCAACTGTTATCTCTGCTACTCCTTTGACCCGCTGTTGACTCACCGATAGTCACAGTGTTGCAGAATATACAGCTTGTGCTATATAACTAAGCTCCATTTCATGCTGAATAAATTAAATTATTTATGTATCTTAAATAGAAAACTATCTTACGATAGATTTTTACCCCAAAAGTTTTTTATTAAAATAAATTCAATAAAAATAAATAAAAAATCTGATTTAAATAAAAAAATCTGATTTAAATCAAAAAAATTCATTTTTTTTTAAAATCATTGATTTTTATCCACCCTGCTCTGAAGTCTGTGTCTGTCTTGTTGGGTTGCAGAACCAAACCAGACAGTTATAGAGGTGCAGATGACAGACTTATTGGTGTTAAGGACGAAGTTATTGTCTCCACACCACGAAAGCAAATATGGAATTCAAGAACTGCTTTCCACTGTGGTCATTTCAGATGCCATTGCTATGGCTTAGGATCCAGAGTGGGGAAGGATCAAAGCAGTCATATCCTCTCATGACACCATCCCCATTGCTTTGATGGTTTCTGCTACACGTTTGTAAAAGTTACCAGAGGCTCTGTGTCTAGTCAATTTGTCTTCTGTGCAAAAGGAAAATGAAGCAATGATAGAAAGCTCTTGTTTTGTAGATTATCTTAGCCAAAATAATAATATTTTTCAATAGTAACATATCCTAGATTCATGAAAAAAATCCCAGTGGATTATCTTTCTTACAGTCTACATAGAAACTCATAGAGACCACTAGCATTAACTAACCACTTTATTAAAGCACTGCAAACATGTTAGCCGAAATGGTAAGAGCCACTGTGGCGCAGTGGTTAGAATGCAGTACTGCAGGCTATTTCTGCTGACTGCTGGCTGACTGCAATTTGGCAGTTTGATTCTCACCAGTCTCAAGGTTGACTCAGCCTTCCATCCCTCTGAGGTGGGAAAATGGAGGACCAGATTGTTGAGGCCATAGGCTCTGACTCTGTAAACCAATTAGAGAGAGCTGTAAAGCACAGTGAAGCAGTGCTATTGCTATTGGTTCCCCCCACCACCACCACCAACCAATTGGTGATATAATCTATCAGAGAAGTCTCAAAGAGCAAGTCCTCCACCAGAACTTCCTATTGTCTGGATTATTCAAGAAGTATCCCAGTTGGTGGTATTTACTCCAGAAAATTTCAGCACCTGGAATAATGGTTAAATAAGTACATTATAACTCACAGACTTCTAATTGTGAAGTTCCAGAGATAAAAGATGTAACATATCAATTATCTAAATGTTAATAGTTTATTTATTTATTTTATTTATTTAGTTTGTCAAACATGTACGACATAACAGGAATAAGTATAAACATTGATATTAATAGAGGAAATGGGAACGAATTAATGGGGACAGTAGGACAGGGAGGGAAGGCACGCTGGTGCGCTTATGCAAGCCCCTTACAGACCTCTTAGGAATGGGGTGAGGTCAACAATAGACAGTTTAAGGTTAAAGTTATGGGGGATTGAGGATGTAACAAAAGAGTCAGGTAGCGCATTCCAGGCATTGACCACTCTGTTGCTGAAGTCGTATTTTCTGCAATCGAGTTTAGAGCGGTTTCCTTGAGTTTGTATCTCTTGTGTGCTCGTGTATTGTTGTGGTTGAAGCTGAAGTAGTCATTGACAGATAGGATGTTGTAGCGAATAATTCTGTGTACTAAGCGGTGTAGTTCTAATATATGAAATATACTATATTTATATTAATATGTATATGAAAGAGAGAGATCAGTATCTTAAACTGCACATTAGATGAAGGACCTTTTGGAATCTATACATTAAACCAATATATTTCCTTTGCAATCAGAATTTTAAAACATACTTATAATATGAAACTGTAGTTGAACAAAAGAGTTCAGCTGGTATCCCCATATGTGGATCTCATGGTGGTAGTTTTTAGTGATGATACAAAAATATTATTTGTAATCTTTATTCTTTTTTATTCTTATTAATTTGTTTTTATTCCATTTTATATAAGGTTCTGCTTATTATATTATGAATCTTCATATGGGGTCTAATAACTGATCAACCACATACTATTTCTATATGTTCCTAAGAACCAAGTTGGATGGATTAAAAGCTATCATTTGGACTTGATCTGACTCCAAATATAACACAGAATTCTTCATAACTTTTTTTCAGACCAGTTATGAAATTGTTTCGGAGGCTCTGAATGATAAAAGTCAGTTCCCCTTTTTCCACCCGATGTTCCCCAAAGAAGGGATCCAATATCCCGGCATTGTCCAACTGCTCCTCCATTTCAGATGGACTTTGATTGGTCTCTTTGCTTCAGACACAGAAAATGGAGAGAATTTCATGAGGATTTTTCCTCGCATGCTTGGCAGGAATGGGATTTGTGTTGTTATATCACAACGATTCTCAATGACTCAAAGTATGGCACCTCTCACGGATGCTGTCTCTAAGTGGAGACAAGTCAATGTCTTTCTTCACTCCATCGAACATGTTCCTCTTTTGGAGAGAATTATTCCTTTCCATTTAACATTTAGGCAGTTGCCTGGACCTATAGAAGGCAAAGTCTGGATCTTCACAGTCTTGGAGAAATATAACATGCGAAGGAACATAGATTTCAAGTACATTCATAGTGTATGGAGTTTTCGTTTACAGGAAAAAAAAGTGACAAAAGATAATGCCGTATACAAGTTCCACTATGTAGAAAGCCAATATCGAGATCGGTCTTTGCACTGTTCTTTTTCAAAGCATGCCTTTTCTGTCAAAGGTCGTAAAAGATGCACCCAGAAACCACCAGTGGAGAACAAAATAAGTGGTATGCACATTGTAACTAAAGTAAAAGTTTTCAATATCGTGAGGACTCTGGCCCACGTCTTGAATGCTGCATATGCCTCCAGATCCAGGAGGAGAAGAAAGAAGGACAAAGAGAAGTTGAGGGCTTCAAGGCTGCAGCCATGGCAGGTATTGTATCCCAACAAGGATCTTGGTTCCTTTGGAGAAGGACCTCAAAGGAAGAGGGAAGGGAATCGTCTCAACCTCCTTGTGCCACAAAAGATTGGCAGTTTTGGCCACTCTAATTCCTTGGAGCATAAAGTTCCCAACAGCAAAAATTATGGCAAATATACCTTGATATTACAGACTGAAAATTTTGTCATTTACTCTAGAATCTTCCCCATAATTTGCCAATTGTGTTAAGTATATTTTCTCAATAATATTTGGTCATTCTGTGATTGACAAATTTTACTGAATGTTTTTTGTTGTTGTTGTTCACTTGTGGAATTAACACCTGTTCTAATTAAGCATATTTGCAACTGGTAAAATTGTAAAGATTCAAATGTGAATAGACCATGTAGGACAGCGGTTTCAAACTGGCATCCCGTGGGCCAGATGCATCATGTACAGGCCACACACACACACCAACTCAGCAAAGACAAAAAATGTCATGATACGTCACGATACGTCATTTGACGCGATCGAGTTTGACATCCCCGATATAGGATAAGAAACCAAGGTTTCTGCTTTTAAAATTCATGGATTTTTCCATTCTAGTTTCACCCCTTTATGAAGAAGAGTGTATTTTGTAATCTTTCCATTTGGACACTGTACGTGGATCAAAATGGAGATATAGCTGCAGATCTGGACATTGTGAGTGGGTTTCACTCCGACTATGACCTCATCAAAGGCAAACTGGGGAGTTTTGAAAAAAAGGGACTTTTTGTCAACCAAGATGTTCTTCAACAGCTAACGTTGCTCAACCAGGTGAGAAAAATATCGGTGTCTTTTCTCTATTGCCCAAAGATGTAACACCTTTTTCAAGCAAGCTAAGCATAGTCACCATGGCTTAATGGTCAAATGAAGTGACATGAAACTGATGAGAGGGATTATTGGCATCGGTTCGCCGAACCGGTAATAATTACGCCTTCTTCGCCCCACCCATGCCCGGCCAGTGGCCACTCACCACTTTGCATCCAGGCATTAGGCACTGTACACATCTACTCATCATCATCATCATCAGCTACCTCCAGATCTGGGAGCTGCTGACTCTCCCTCTTAGAACCAATGGACAGCCAAGGCTCTGCCTCTGTCTATCTCTCTCTCTCTCTGCCAGCTCCATTTCTTCTTCCCCCTTGTAGCCCTCAGGCTGCCTTGATGCTGAGCCTGACTCCCACACCTCCTCCTCCTCTGATTTGGCTGCTGGAGGGGCTGGCGGCCAACAGGCCACAACAGTAATGTTTTAAGCACCCCAGAGTTATCCAGAGTGATGCATTCATTTCTTTCACCACACTGGGATAGAGCAACCTGCCTTCTCTTCCTAAAAATGGGGTCCAAGGTTTTCAGTTCACATGAAATCATAATGATGGTTGTGATATGAGATAATGCCCTTACCCAGAAGAATTGAAATAAGACTTTGATCCAAAGAAAAGTTTTTCCTCAGGCTGCCTTGATGCTGACCCTAAATCCCACACCTCCTCCTCCTCTAATTTTCCTCCTGGAGGGGCCAGCGGCCAACAGGCCACAACAGTAATGTTTTAAGCAGCCCAGAGTGATCCAGAGTGATGCATTCCTCTCTTTCCCCACACATGGATAGAGCAACCTGACTTCTGTTCCTAAAAAAGGGGTCCAAGGCTTTCAGTTCACATGAAATCATAATGATGGTTGTGATATGAGATAATGCCCTTACCCAGAAGAATTGAAATAAAACTTTGATCCAAAGAAAAGTTCTTCCTCATATCAGAAGTCATGAGTGACGATTTAAAAGGAAATGCTACCAGTACTTAGATTTGGCCTTTGGCTTGTAAGAAGGCACTTCCATCTGAAAAGTTCTTGAATGCAATTTTTATCTTGATTGTTGGATACTAAAGTCTTTCTGGGCAAAAAAAGAAGGATCCAAATTTAATTAATAATAAACATGGGTTAGTCTTTCCATGCCAGTTGGTGTCACCAAACTGAAGTTATTAAACAAAAAGGGTTGGTTTTTTGGGGGGATCTCTAGCTGAGCCTTAGAGTCAGGCTCATTTCCCACTTCTGGCAGCAAAAGATATTTGACTTACCCTGTTTGAGGCTCACCTTCTCATGATCTCATGTCCATCTTACACAGGGGTGGGCTTCAAAAATTTTAGCAAGAGGTTCTCTACCCGGTTGCTGGGTGGGTGTGATCATGGTGATCGTGGTCTAGTCAGCCTTCTGAACCAAAGCAGGGGGGGCTTTTTTCAATCCTCCAGGAGGGCGAAAATGGCCTCCCCAAGCTCCAGAGGCCCATTTTTCACCCTCCCCGAGCCTTCGTGCATGCCCTGCACTTACCTGCATCCAAAACAGGCTGCATGGGGACTCCTGGGAGTGGCGGAATGGGGTAGGTGGGGCCAGCCAGGAATGGGATTTGGGGGTTCTCTGAACTGCACAGAATCTTAGCTTGAAGTTCTCCCGAATTCCTGCGAATCTCCAGCAGCCCACCCCTCATCTGATCACAACAGTTCCAGAAATTAGGCAGTTTTAGTCTTATTTCACTAGCATGGCATCCGCATGACTTGAAGAAATAAATATATAAAGAAACAAATAACATTCTCTTTAAGGTTGACTGCCCTTATTGGAAAGCTCCTTTTGCTTTGTAGCTTTAGTAGAAAACTGTTTTGAACCCCTTTCAAAGGGCTTTACAATGTTTTATATAGTCCTTAAGAATTTTTTGCAGCTCCTACTACTGACTTTTTTAATCACAGATTTACTTTTTGGGAAACAATTTAATGGAGTAAAAATATTAATACATTTATAAATTTAATTTAAATTTAGAGTCAATCAATTTATTACAGTCTTAGACCCCAGAACAAATAAAAACGCTCAGTAAATATAGGTATATATATGTTTGTGATGAATCCCCAGTGCTGCTGCGCAGAATCTGGCCATATGCACTGTAGTTATGTTCATCCTTAAGCAGCCACTGAAGATAGGTAGAATCGGAACAGCCAGGATACCTACCAGTAGCAGGTATTGGCAGAATATGCTTTTTCCTAATCTCTGTATAAAAGGAACATCTAAGGAGCATGGGACTCACAGTCCTGAGTTGCAGGAACAGAGTTTTCAATCAATGATATCCTTTTATATTTGACATACAGGTCAGCCGATGGAAGGACATGGCACTGTGGTAGCAAAAATGCTAAATTTAACGATGAAAATTTACAGTTAAATTAAATACAATTTAATATGAATAGATAATTGTACTTGAATGTCATGGATACCTGAAGAATGGAGGAATGCATGTTCAGATGGCTATAAGGAGGAAGCTACTGGTTGTCATTTATTGCTTAAATATTTTTTCATTCAATCCTTCCAGACTTTATTAAGTAGAAAAGTATCTTATTGCAAAAGGATCTGCCAGAAGCAAAAGTGAGGAAGTAAATGAAGAAACCACAAGTTCTTATGGTCATTTGGAATTAATTAGAAATTTTATATTCATCTAAGTGAGCCCCATGGTTTACTGGATTAATATTTAAATTGATCTCTATCCTCCATGGCTGGTCAGTCCTAACATGTTTTCTTTCGCATTCCTTATTTGCCTGCTTTAGAGTTTCCCTCAATCCAAATGTGTGGAAAATTGTCGTCCTGGATTTGTCAAGCAGGCTCGAGAAGAAGAGCCGGTTTGCTGCTACGACTGTATTCCTTGTCCAAAGGGGACGATCTCCACTCAGGAAGGTGGGTAACTCTGGAGGAAGAATGCTGGATTCGTCCAGAGCATCTAGATCAAGATGCATGTTGAAGACACATCTAATTTTGAATACGTTGCTGGGTTTTTTTTCCATAATGGGAGTAATAAGAAAAAGATCTGAAGGATAAGATTGGAAGAGATAGGAGGACATAGTGGATTCTGCAAGGTTAGTTATACCAGGGAAAATCTCTCTTCTACTTGTCAGTTTAGAAGTGTCCTGTCATCTTATCTTTACGAGGAACATCTGAATTCTTTGAAATGTGAGAAATGGTTTCAGATCAGTGGTGGGATTTTACTGGTTCAGACCAGTTCGGGCGGACCGTTAGCTCCAAATTTCAGCCATGAGCGAACTGGTTCTATCTTTCTTTCAAGTGGGCCCAGCTGCCTGCCCCTGCTTTATACTCACCTATCTTTGAGCTTCTGAAGACCAGCGGATCGGGGCCACAGAGTGGACTGCCGTTCCTCAGCTGTTTTGCTTGCTCTAAGCAACACGGAAGTTCACTTTTCTACAAACTGCACACACACAAGCAGCAAACCAGTCTAAGCCTGTTCATCTTATAGTTTCAATTTTATTGGATATTAAACAGTGAAATACAAACACTTACGCACACACACAAGAAATCCAGTTGTGATTCTAATAGGAAAAAAAGCTTTACATTCACTTTTGAGATTAAAAGCAACCAGATATAATAGAAAGGAAGAGGAAAAAAATTAATATACAACAATCTACATAATATGCGTTTATACCAATGTGAAGTTCATGAAGTCTTTAAAAGTATTATTAAATCTTGAGAGTATGGAAATAGATTATTTCATCTTTTCATTTTTAGAAGCTGAAGTCATTGCAGAAAGAGGTCACAATCTCAGTTTCTGTTTTTCTATTAGTTCAGGAATCAATCTTTTTCTAATATGAAATTATTTTGATATGAAGTGAATTTGGGTAGAATGCATTTAAACCAACATTGAAACATTTTACAAAACTAACCTAAAGCATGAAACAGAAATAATAAAGATTGAAAGAGGCAACATGTGATGCAACCAGCACATGGGATCCCTCTCATTAGGGGGTCCCCAGTTCTGTTGAAAGAATCACATATTAAGGAATTTCTAGAGGGGCTCAAGGATTGCAGCTAATTTCACACTTGGGGGATTTAATGCCTATTTCCAGCAATGGGCCCATCATCTTCTGTCTTGAAGGATGCCCTCTTCTCAAGAGGCTCACCATGGACCTCAGCATGAAAGACCAGAGCAGATATAGACTAAACTAGACTAGACTAGACTAGACTAGACTAGACTAGACAAGACTAGACTAGACTAGACTAGACTAGACTAGACTAGACTAGACTAGAATAGAATAGAATAGAATAGAATAGAATAGAATAGAATAGAATAGAATAGAATAGAATAGAATAGAATAGAATAGAATAATAGAGTTGGAAGGGACCTTGGAGCAGTGGTGAAATTCAAAATTTCTACTACCGGTTCTGTGGGCGTGGCTTGGTGGGTGTGGTGTGGTGTGGCTTTGTTGGTGTGGCAGGGGAAGGATATTGCAAAATTCCATTCCCACCCCACTCTGGGGCCACCCAGAGATGGTATTTATCAGTTCTTCGAACTACTCAAAATTTCTGCTACCGGTTCTCCAGAACCTGTTAGAACCTGCTGGATTTCACCCCTGCCTTCAAGGTCTTCTAGCCCAACCCCCTACTTAGGCAGGTAACCACACACCACTTCAGAGAAGTGGTTATCCAACATCTTCTTAAACATTTCCAGTGTTGGAGCATTCACAACTTCTGGAGGCAAGTTGTTCCACTGATTAAATGTTCTAAATGTCAGGAAATTTCTCCTTAGCTCTAATTGCTTCTCTCCTTGATTAGTTTCCACCCATTGCTTCTTATTCTACCCTCAGGTGCTTTGGAGAAGAGTTTTACTCCCTCTTGATAGACATGCCCCAGATTGGTTCCCTAAAATATTGCCACCTTATTGGTCTTTTGAAGCCTGCTTTTTCTGTTGGAGCTCATACCCTATTGCACACCTTCTTCCTAGAATTCCAACAGGCAACCAGCCTTCTGAAATTCTGGAAAAGTTCCTCTCCCAAATTTTGAGATAAAGTGCAGGATAAGAATGTGGCGTGTTGCATCAGTTAAGGTGGTTGTGACTCTGAGTATTTCTCTTTTGGATCTTATTTCTTCTTGTTATATATATTGGGGCGGGGTTTGCTGGCTCTAAGCTGCCCAAAGTTTGCTTTAAAAAGGTCAGCCAGACGAATGTTTTATATATGTATACAGCCTCCTATTTACGATTTGCTATGGAGTTCCTGTCTCTCAGTATCAGTTGTCATCCAAAGAAGGTCTTTCTTGAGATGTGAAAGGAGAGACTATAAAAGCAATATTACTTTCTGTTTTGTCAGATACTGAAAAATGCACCCAGTGCCCAGATGATCAATATCCAACTGAGAACCGAATCCAATGTATCCCCAAAAGAATAACCTTCCTGTCCTATGAAGAAACTCTCAGCATCATCCTGATCTCCTTTGCCCTAATCTTGTTCTTAACCACAGGTTTTGTTTTAATCATATTCCTTCAATACCTGGAAACTCCCATTGTCAAAGCCAACAATCGGGACCTCTCCTACATCCTCCTGGTCTCCCTCCTGCTCTGCTTCTTATCCTCCTTGTTCTTTATTGGCCGACCAAGAAAAGCCTCCTGCCTTCTCCGACAAGCAGTCTTCAGCATTGTCTTCTCAATAGCTGTGTCTTCTGTGTTGGCCAAAACGATCACAGTGGTATTGGCCTTCCTGGCTTCAAAACCAGGAAATAGGATGAGAAGGTGGTTGGGGAAGAGTTTGGCCAACTCCATCATCCTTTCTGGTTCTGGTGTCCAGGTTGTCATCTGTGCCTTGTGGCTGGGAATTTCTCCCCCATTCCCTGATTCTGACCTCCACTCCCAGCCTGAGGAGATACAATATAAACTTCAAACAGTAAAATAACTGAATAATTCAAATTTTCATTCAGCCAGAGATGGACAGGGTAAGAAATAATAAAATAATAAAAAAAATAAGTTATTTTAATATGAGACACATTTCCCAAAAGAAAGTGGGAAAGTGTATGTTATTATTTATTATTATTATTATTGCAATTTATATGCCGCCATTCTCCCGAGGGACTCAGGGGTCCTTATAAAAACAATATCCAATACAAATCACAATAAAATTAAAATCAACAACTCAATTAAACAATTTAAAATTATAACAATGTACACACCCATAACGGATTAGTTAAGTTGATGGAAGAGCCATATTTTCAACTCACAATGGAAGGAAAGGAGGTCGGGGGCTGTCCTGAGCTCGGTGGGCAAATAATTCCAGAGGGTCGGGGCTCCCACAGAGAACGCTCTCCTCCTGGGGACCATCAGCCGACATTGTTTGGCTGAAGGCACCCTGAGGTGGCCCACTCTGTGAGAGTGCACAGGACGGTGGGAGAGCAGCTGGAGATGGTCCTGCAAGTACCCCTGGCCTAAGCCATGAAGGGCTTTATAGGTAAGCAACAGCACCTTGAAACGAATCCAGAATGCCATCAGCAGCCAGTGCAGCTCGCGCAGGAGAGGTGTTACACGGGAATATCGAGAAGCCCCCATAATTACCCGCGCGGCCACATTCTGGACTAGCTGGAGCCTCCGGATGCATCCCAAGGGCAGCCCCATGTAGAGGGTGTTACAGTAGTCCAACCTAGAGGTAATGAGGGCGTGAGTGACCATGGCGAGTGCATCCCGGTCTAGAAAAGGGCGCAACTGGCACACAAGACGCATCTGTGCAAAGGCCCCCCTGGTTACGGCCGTCAGATGGTCATCCAAGGACAGCCAAGAATCTAGGAAGATGCCCAGATTGTGAACCCTATTGGAGGGAGTAAGAGTCTCCCCCCTGATCATTAAAGTTGGAACCTCCAGACCCGAGATGCCGGCATCCACAGCCACTCAGTCTTGGAAGGGTTGAGTCTGAGTCTATTTCTCCCCATCCAAATCCGCACCGCTTCCAGGAAATGGGACATCACGGAAAGGGCATCACTAGGGTGGTCAGGGGTGGAGATGTAAAGCTGGGTATCATCAGCATGTTGATGATACCTCACCCCAAAACCACGAATGATCTCACCCAGCAGTTTCATATAGATGTTAAAGAGCGGGGGAGAGAGAACCGATCCCTGAGGCACCCCATAAGTGAGGGGCCTCCAGGATGATCCCTGACCCCCCGCCCAAACAGACTGCAAGCCACCAGAGAGGTAGGAGGAGAACCACCACAAAACAGTGCCTCCTATCCCTATCTCTCTGAGCCGCTGCAGCAGGATACCATGATTGATGGTATCGAAAGCCGCTGAGAGGTCAAGAAGGACCAGGATGGAGGAGCAACCCCCATCCCTGGCCCACCAGAGATCATTTACTAGAGCGACCAATGCTGTTTCCGTGCTGTGACCACGTCTGAAACAAGATTGGTAAGGATCGAAGTAGTCTGTTTCCTCCAGGAATTGAGGGAATTCCTGTGCCACCATGGACTCAACAACCTTCGCTAAAAAGCGAAGGTTGGAGACTGGACGATAGTTGTTAAGAACATCAGGGTCCAGGCTAGGCTTCCTAAGGAGGGGCCGAACCACTGCCTCTTTGAGTGCAGCGGGGAAGACCCCTTCCCTTAACGAAGCATTGGCAACAGCCTGGATCCAGTCTCCAGTCACCTCTCTGGCTGCAGAAACAAGCCAGGAGGGACAAGGGTCCAATAAGCACATGGAGGACCCTAGCCGACCCATAATCCTGTCCACGTCATCCAACGAAACAGGCTCAAACTCAACCCAGATGTTCCCATCAAGACTATCCCCCATCTCCTCAACGGACTCTGTCCAGTCAGAGTCCAACCTGGACCGGATCTTAGCGGTTTTATCTTGCAGAAACTGTGCAAAGTCCTCAGCTTGGCCCTGCAAGGGGTCCTCCCTCGCTCCCTGGTTAAGGAGAGAGCGGGTCACTCTAAACAGGGCGACTGGGCAGTTTTCTGCAGATGCAATGAGAGTGGCAAAATAATTACGTTTTGCCGCTTCCATCGCCACAAAATAAGACTTAATATAGGTTCTTAGTTGTGTTCAGTCAGATTCAGATCAGGAGGACCTCCAACCACCCTCCAGGCATCTTTTCCGACATATGTTGCCTAAGATGGGATGAATATGGAAACCTAAATCTTTGAACACTTTTTCTCCTTCCCTTCCTCCCTCCCTCCCTCCTTCCCTCTCCTGTTCTTGAAAGTCGATGAGGGCAGTAAATCTAGATGTTAAGTACACCAAATGTCACCCCACCCCTCCCCGGTTGCAACACTCTAAATGACCTACACTAGTTATGTTGCACATGTTAGATTCCATTATAGAATTTGGACCTCAGAATTTCAGGACTTGGTCTTGAGACATCACTGCTCTAACAGCCTTTCTGAACATAACTGAAAAGTAATGATCCAGCAGCAAAACAGCATCTGGAAAGCTCAATAGCTTCTGTGAATATGTGATCCAGGGAAGACAAAGGAAACATCCTCATACCAGATTGTTCTTTTATCCAAAGAAGCCACATGATACTCTAGTCCCCAAAATGAAAAGCTTTCGGCATTGTGCCATGAGAATGGGAAAAGAATATATGCTAGATAATGTCAGGAGGATATTCCTGAAATGTCACTATGCTGACTTAACTAGGGACCTGCAGGGAGAGTCCACCTTCTCCAGGAGCTGCCTAGAGGAGAACTAGCTTTGCCACATCCAATGGTGGGGAAAGGGTTGGAGCTGAAGCCCAAATAGGGGAGCAAGGAGACCTAGTGATCCATTCCCTGAACTTCCCTCCCTTCCTTGAAGAAACAGTACTAAGGAGACGGGGAAAGGGGGAAAGATCCCTCCCTCCTTCACTTAACTCATAGCCGGAGTCGTATTGGGAATAAAGTTTGCGTTTCAAACGGATCATGCGAGACATCTCTCTGTGTTGATTTTCTGTCTAGGGCTTCCTTTATTGCCTCCATTCAAAATGCCTTCAGATTTGGGATAAAGTGACCAAACAAATCAGACAGGCTTGACTAGATCCCAGGGCCATGGATTCAATTGAAGAAAAGGGTCTGTTGCCTGAAATCTGAAATTTTTTAAACTTTAGGCCAGGATTTGTGCTTGAACTAAGTTCTTTGCCTAGTTCATTCCTCAGTGAGAAGCATCTCCTTCTGGTTTCTTCTGCTGAGAGACCAGTTACATCAAAAAATATGTTCTTAAACTGTTGGTAATTCTTTTGTTCAGTATGCAGATTAGCCAATATTTGACTTAAGCAACAATTTAAGAGAGGACAGATATGAGCGATGTCCTGGACTCTGAGAAAGGTTGGCAGATTTCTTCAAAATTATTTAGGACGGTCTTAAACGCGTCTCCTTAATAGCTCCATGGGAATCAGTATTCCCATTCCCCTGAGGTCTGTGTAGTACTGGAAGGAAATGGATATTTATCCTCTTTAGATATTTCAAGTTCCTCATTCAAATGTCACCAAATTTCCTCACATAAACTCCCAATCCTCGAGGTCACCACTACTGACTGACCAAAGGTACTTTTGGACTTTTAATGCAAAAAGACACTAAGAGTATTTCAGTCACCAATAAAGGTACATTGCCCTATAATTCACGTAGTCCTTGGCTTACAACAGTTCACTTAATGACAATTCAAAGTTACAAAGGCACTGAAAAAAGTGACTTATGGCCATTTTTCACATTTATGACCTTTGCAGCATTTTAACATACATTTTGATTTACATTCGGATGCTTGACAACTGACTTACATTTATGACGGTTGCAGGGACCCGGGGTCATATGACTGCCTTTTGCGACCTTCTGACAAGCAAAGTCAAGGGGAAACCAGATTCACTTAACAACTATGTTATTAATTTAATGACGGTAATGATTCCATTAACCAATGTGGCTAGGAAAGTCATAAAATTGGGCAAATCTCACTTAACCAATTTCTCACTCAGCGACATAGATTTTGGGCTGAATTGAGGTCGTAAATTGAGGACTACCTGTAAAAGAAATCCATTTGCCCATCTCAGCAAATTCTGTCCATTTCACCAACCAATTTCTCCATGGTGGGCAGGGCTGAATTTTTCTGAATCTTCCATGTGGAATAGAAAGAAAATGGCTGCTGTCAGGTTAGATTCAAAGTTGACAGTTGCTGCAGCCAACTGTCACTGATCGGAATCTTTGTTCTGTTGCTAGGCAACTAACCTAACAGAACCTCCCTTCTGCTCTCCTTCATCCTGGGCCATGACAAGTCAACACTTCAAGAGCCAAAATAAACAGCAAAGAGGACAAAGGAACACCTTCTCTTGTCCCCTTCTAGATATCACATGGTTTACGTAAATCACCATTAATCATAATTGCAGTCTTCTGACACTAATTTCCTTGAATAAAATTTTCAGCAAAGTTCATTTCTTCCAGAACTTTTAGTAAAAAAGACTAATTCAAATCCCAGGTTCCCTCAAACTAGCTTGTGGGTGGATGTGGGAAGAAATCACATCTCACCATCCGCCATACTGTTGGCACTGCCAACATCTCCCCTGCAGATCTCACAGCCCACTCTTTATTTAACAAACAAAGAAAGAAACACAGATTAAAAACATACAATAATGAAAACCCATTAAAACCAGATTAAAATAATAAATAATAAAAACCCAAGGAACAGAATCAGCCCATTTGTTGGAATAACCAAGTCTTCAGGCCTCGACGGAAGGAGCAGAGATCCGGGGCTGTCCGGAGTTTGGTGGGTAGTTTGTTCCAGAGGATAGGGGCGCCCATAGAGAACGCCCTAGCCCTGGGTGTCACCAGATGGCATTGCCTGAACAATGGTACCCTGAGGAGAGCAACCCTATGGGAGCAGACAGGACGTTGGGAAGCAGGCAGGAGATGGTCCTGCAAATACCCCGGACCTAAGCCATGTAGGGCTTTATAGGTCAATACCAGCACCTTGAAGCGGATCCAGAGGACCACCGGTAGCCAGTGCAGCTCACGCAGGAGAGGTGTTACACGGGAGTAACGAGGTGCTCCCGTAACAACCCGCACGGCCGCATTATGGACCAGCTGGAGCCTCCGGGTGCACCTCAAGGGCAGCCCCATTTAGAGGGAGTTGCAGTAATCCAAGCGGGAGGTAACCAGGGCATGAGTGACTGTGCAGAGGGCATCACGGTCTAGAAAAGGGCACAACTGGCGCACCAGGCGCACCTGTGCGAAACTCACCTGGTCACGGCTGTCAAATGGTCTTCTAGGGACAGCCGGGAATCCAGGACACCCAACTTGCAGGCCCTTTCAATGGGGGCGAGTACCTCCGCCCCACATCAAAAGTGACGGGACCTCTAGAACATGGGATGCCGGTATCCACAGCCACTCAGTCTTGGAAGGGTTGAGTCTGAGTCTGTTCTTGCCCATCCAGGCCCGTAACACCTCCAGGCATCGGGACATCACGGAAAGGACATCCCCGGGGTGGCCCAGGGTGGAGTTATATAATTGAGTATCATCAGCATATCATCATCTCGAAACCACGAATGATCTCACCCAGTGGCTTCATATAGATGTTAAAGAGTAGCGGGGAGAGAACCGACCCCTGAGGCACCCCACAAGTTAGGGGCCTCGGGGTGGACCTCTGTCCCCCCGCCCATACAAACTGCAAGGGACCTGAGAGGTAGGAGGAAAACCACTGTAAAACAGTGCCTCCTACCCCCAACCCCCCAAGTCGCTGCAGTAGGATACCATGGTTGATGGTATCAAAGGCCGCTGAGAGGTCAAGTAGGACCAGGATGGAGGAACAACCTCCATCCTGGGCTCGCGAGGGATCATTCACTAGGGTGACCAATACCGTTTCCGTGCTGTGCCTGTGCCGGAAACCCGATTGGTATGGGTTTAGATACTCCGTTTCCTCCAGGAACTGTGGGAGCTGTTGTGCCACCATGGTCTCAACAACCTTCGCAATAAAGCGAAGGTTGGAGATGGGCCGATAGTTGTTAAGTGAGTCTAGATCCAGGGCAGGCTTCTTGAGGAGGGGTCGAACCACCACCTCCTTAAGCGAGGTGGGGAAGACCCCTACCCTCAAAGAAGAGTTGATAATTGCCTGGATCCAGTCTCCAGTCACCTCCCAGGCAGCTGAAACAAGCCAGGAGGGACACGGATCCAGCAAACACATGGAGGCACCCAGTCTACCCACGATCCTGTCCACTTCATCGACAGAAACAAAGTCAAACTCAACCCAGGTGTTACTCCCAAGATCTACCCCAGTCTCAAAACTGGATTCCGCCCAGTCAGAGTCCAATCCAGTCCAGATCTGAGCGATTTTTTCATGCAGAAACTGTACAAAATCCTCAAGCTCTACCCTGCAAGGGGTCTTCCCTCACTCCCTGATTAAGGAGGGAGCGGGTCACTCTAAACAGGGCGGATGGGTGGTTTTCTGCAGATGCAATGAGAGCAGCAAAATAATCCCGCTTAGCTGCTTCCATTGCCACAAGATAAGACCTAATATGGGTTCTTAGCTGGGTTCGATCAGATTCAGACCGGGAGGACCTCCGACACTCCTCTAGGAAAGAAAATCACAAACAGGCCCTAGTCTTAACTTTAGACAGTGTTCAAGGAACTGATTGCCTCCATAGCTCTGGCTGACTTGCCCAAGAGACTTTGGAGGAGACACCATCTTGAAGGACAGCAAAAGTTACCTGGTTGTGGATATATCTTCATCTATTTTCTGGATGAGTCCTGACAGGAAGGATAACCACCAGAGAACAGGGCCTCCAAGGGTGTATCTGAGATTTTTCACTAACAACTTTTTCTCCAGCTTCTCCTCTGCAGATGGGACTGTGAAGTAGTTTAGGATCCCAAGAGGAAAAATTGTTTCTCAGTGTAATGATCACAATTCTGGGTTTGGGACATCTGTTGCTGCTTCTCCAGTGACTACCTTTGATGTAAACATTAGACTGAAGCAACATGCAAAGGTCTTGTATCAGGAAAGAATATAGGCATCAGATCACAGGCTGTGTGGCACAAGTTTTGGGACAGGCAGGGACTGTGCTTTTGAATGTACATTTCTTTCCTTTCAAGACGAAAGTCATTTGTCTCTATCTAAATTGGGAAAATCCTTGGCAATTCCATCTTGTAGAGTGTTTTGAATTCTTCTAACTCTTCTTGTTCTTGTTTAGAAATAGGAAAGGGGTTAATTCATCCCTGTGAATTATGGACCTCTTTCTTCTGCTTCTGATGCTTCTGGTGTCCCAGCAAGTCTCCGGGAAGCTTAGACTGAAGTGCCCACTGAGTTTGGAACACCGGGATGAAAGCTATCCATGGAGCTATTATGGGCAAGGAGACCATCTCATTGGTGTAGTCCTCTGTGCCACAAGAATATTGCGTGAAATGTTGCCTTTCAACATGGCTCCAAATAAAAAGTCTCATTCGTAAGTCATTAATGTGTGTGATGGAGTTGCATTCCCTCCATTTACACTTCTGTTCTTTTTATTTCCCTTACTCCTATGTTACAGGACCTGTCTAATTTCCTGAATCCTTTTGATTTCCACGGCTTCCCTCTTTTGTCCACTTTTGCGGAAGAGACTCAAATCCAGAGATGGGGCAAGGAAAACACCTGAATGAATTCCAGATTGTTTCCCCTTTGCTGTCCAATGCAAAGTTTATCACTTGAATGCTAGGTTTTCCTTAAAATAATGATGGAAAGAGCTGTAGTTTCCTCTGCCCAGCCCTTTTCCATGCTTTTATAACATCTCATTGATAGCCATTCCCTGATTCTTATAGAAAGAGAGGATGAGTTGTTTGCAGAATGACTTTTCCTGGGCATGTATGAAAAGGCCTTTTCTTTTTATTGTGGTTCTACTCTAATGATTGAATTAGTTTGAAACTGAGTTATTGGAGAAATAAAAATCAGCACTACTACAAAATGATATATTTGTAACTTTTAACCTTGGTGGTGGTTAATCTCAATCCCATCTTCTGAACAATAATAAAATGGGTGACTATTATTTGACTCTGGTTATGGATCGGTATTAGCGTATGGATCCAAAAAGAAATAAATAAACTTGAACATTATTTTACAGTAAGACATTTAATGATATGCATAGAATCATCCGCTTCATTATGACCATTGAAGAGGTCAACAAGAATCAACAGTACCTGCAAAATGTCACCGTGGGTTACAACATCCAGGATGACTATTTTAACACAATTGGCACTTCAGAAGCTTTGCTGGACATGCTCTCTACCGGAGAAGCCAATGTTCCCAATTACAGTTGTGGAAGGAAGGACAACCTTTTGGCTCTTCTTGATGCAGCTGCCAGTGATATCTCCATCCAGATGTCAACCTTAGTAGGCACCTACAAAGTGGCACAGGTTTGTGTGTGTGTGTGTGTTTCTCTATCTGGTCAAGTGAATGGAACAATAGATCCAACTATTTTGTTTATGTTAGTTAGTTTACTTTATTGTCGTTGCACCTCATACAATGAAATTAAATGCCGTCTTCAGTGTTCATCATACATAAGAAAACTATAAAAATAAAACAAAAACACACATCCTTCACATTCTGTACAATTGGATTGAAATCCAGTGGTCCTGCATTAGTATAACACTATACAGTAGAATTCAATATAGTTACTGCTCTGGGATAGAAGCTTTTTTTCAGCCTATTTGTCCTTGTTTTTAAAATCCTGTACCATCTGCCAGATGGTTATAGTTCAGGAAAAAAAGGGGGTGCCCAGGATGAGATGGATCTTTAAGAATGTTTTGAACTTTCTTAAGGCAGCAGGAGCTAGAAAGCTCTTCCAAAGAGGGGAGAGAGCAACCAATGATGCTAACCCTCTGGAGCGCTGTCCTATCTGCCACTTTGCAATTGGCAAACCATACAGAGGTGCAGTTAAGTTAAAATACTCTCTATCTTTCTGTCGATGCAGAAAGTTGTAAAATATTATATAATGCTGTTATTTATGTTTTGTATTTGACCGTTTGGTGTATGTGTAGGTTTCTTTTTCTTCTTTTTCTTTTTTCTTTTTTTGTCTTTTGTATTTTTCTATTATCTTTTTGGTTTTAAAAATGTAAAATATTCAATAAAAACTTTTTTTTTAAAAAATACTCTCTATGATGCAGCAGTAGAAGGTCACCAATAATTTTTCACCAGTGCTTTTGACCAGTGCTGCAATATGAACACCCCAGGTCAGGTCCTCTTTTATGATAACACCCAAAAACTTAAAACTGGCCTATATAAGCTCCTTGGTCTTATTTATTTATTTATTTATTTATTTATTTATTTATTTATTTATTTATTAAATTTCTATACCGCCCTTCTCCCGAAGGACTCAGGGCGGTGAACAGCCAGAAGATAAAACACAGGAAATACAAAATCTAAAATAAATTAAAACAAATTAAATAATTTAGGCTGAATTTTAAAATACCCCATAATTAAACAGATTAAAAATGTATGTTTAAAATTTAAATTTAAAAGAGGAGATGATTTAGGCCAGGCTTATTGAAGAAGGTGAAGGTGAAGAATTCTTTATTGGCCAAGTGTGATTGGACACACAAGGAATTTGTCTTGGTGCATATGCTCTCCTTGTACATAAAAGAAAAGATACATTTGTCAGGTACAACACTTAATTATAGTCATAGGAAACAAATAAGCAATCAAAACCTATTAGGAAAAAGTCAATATAAATCTTAAGGATACCAGCAAAAAGGTTACAGTCATACAGTCATAAGTGGGAGGAGATGGGTGACAGGAATGATGATGAGATTAATAGCAATAGTGATGCAGACTTAGTAACTAGTTTGACAGTGTTGAGGGAATTATTTGTTTAGCAGAGTGATAGGATTTGGGGAAAAAACTGTTCTTGTGTCTAGTTTTTCTGGTGTGCAATGCTGTATAGCGTGGTTTTGAGGGTAGGAGTTGAAAACATTTGTGTCCAGGATGTGAGAGGTCATTTACATTTTCACAGTCTTCTTTTTGACTCGTACAGTATACAGGTCCTCAATGGAAGGCAGGTTGGTAGCAATAGTTTTTTCTGCATTTCTAATTATCCTCTGAAGTCTGTGCCCAAACCAGACAGTTATAGAGGTGCAGATGACAGACTTATTGGTGTTAAGTACCAAGTTATTGTCTCCACACCATGAAAGCAATTATGGAATTCAAGAACTGCTTTCCACTGTGGCCATTTCAGTTGTCATTGCTATGGCTTAGGATCCACAGTGGGGAAGGATCAAAGCAGTCATATCCTCTCATGACACCATCCCCATTGCTTTGATGGTTTCTGCTACACGTTTGTGAAAGTTACCAGAGGCTCTGTGTCTAGTCAATTTGTCTTCTGTGCAAAAGGAAAATGAAGCAATGATAGAAAGCTCTTGTTTTGTAGATTATATTAGCCAAAATAATATTATTTTACAATAGTAACATATCCCAGATTCATGAAAAGAATCCCAGTGGATTATCTTACTTACAGTCTACATAGAAATTCATAGAGACCACTAGCATTAACTAACCACTTTATTAAAACACTGCAGACATGTTAGCCAAAATGGTAAGAGACACGGTGGCTCAGTGATTAGAATGCAGTACTGCAGGCTACTTCTGCTGACTGCTGGCTGACTGCAATTTGGCAGTTTGATTCTCACCAGGCTCAAGGTTGACTCAGCCTTCCATCCTTCTGAGGTGGGAAAATTCAGGACCAGATTGTTGAGGCCATAGGCTCTGACTCTGTAAACCACTTAGAGAGAGCTGTAAAGCACAGTGAAGCAGTGCTATTGCTCTTGCTCCCCCCCCCCACCAACTAATTGGTGATATAATCTATCAGAGAAGTCTCAAAGAGCAAGTCCTCCACCAGAACCTCCTAATGTCTGGATTACTCAAGAAATATCCCAATTGGTGGTATTTACTCAAGAAAATTTCAGCACCTGGAATAATTGTTAAATAAGTACATTATAACCCACAGACCTCTAATTGTGAAGCTCCAGAGATAAAAGATGTAACATATCTATTATCTAAATGTTAATAGTTTATTGATTTATTTTTGACAGTTTAGACAGTCTAAAGACAGTCAAAAGACAGACAATAGACAGTTTAAGGTTAAAGTTATGGGGGGTTGAGGATGTAACAACAGAGTCAGGTAGTGCATTCCAGCCATTGATCACTCTGTTGCTGAAGTCGTATTTTCTACAATTGAGTTTAAAGCGGTTTACATTGAGTTTCTATCTATTGTGTGCTCGTGTATTGTTGTGGTTGAACCTGAAGTAGTCATTGACAGGTAGGACGTTGTAGTGGATAATTTTGTGTACTACATTTGGGTCAGACCGTAAGCAACATAGTTCTAGTATATGAAATATACTATATTTATATTAATATGTATATGAAAGAAAGAGATCAGTATCTTAAACCACACATTAGATGAAGGATCTTTTGGAATCTATACATTAAAACAATATATTTCCTTTGCAATCAGAATTTTAAAACGTACTTATAATATGAAACTGTAGTTGAACAAAAGAGTTCAGCTGGTATCCCCATATGTGGATCTCATGGTGGTAAATTGTAGTGATGATATAGAAATATTATTTGTAGTCTTGATTCTTTTCTTTTATTCTTATTAATTTGTTTTTATTCCGTTTTATATAAGCTTCTGCTTATTATATTACATATCTTCATATGGGGTCTAATAACTGATCAACCACATACTATTCTTATATGTTCCTAAGAACCAAGTTGGATGGATTAAAAGTTAACATTTGGACTTGATCTGACCCCAAATATAACACAGAATTCTTCATAACTTTTTTCAGACCAATTATGAAAAATTTTCGGAGGCTCTGAATGATAAAAGTCAGTTCCCCTTTTTCCACCCGATGTTCCCCAAAGAAGGGATCCAATATCCCGGCATCGTCCAACTGCTCCTCCATTTCAGATGGACCTTGATTGGTCTCTTTGCTTCAGACACAGAAAATGGCGAGAATTTCATGAGGATTTTTCCTCGCATGCTTGTCAGGAATGGGATTTGTGTTGTTATATCACAACAATTTTCAACGACTCAACTTACAGCACCCCTCAAGGATGCCGTCTCTAAGTGGAGACAAGTCAATGTCTTTCTTCACTCCATCGAACATGTTCCTCTTTTGGAGAGAATTATTCCTTTCCATTTAACATTTAGGCAGTTGTCTGGACCTATAGAAGGGAAAGTCTGGATCCTCACATTCTTGGAGAAATATAACATGCAAAGGAACAAACTTTTCAAGTATATTCATAGTGTTTGGATTTTTTCTTTACAGGAAAAAAAAGATAATGCCATATACCCCTACCACTATGTAGAACCCCAATATCGAGATCGGTCTTTGCACTGTTCTTTTTCAAAGCATGCCTTTTCTGTCAAAGGCCGGAGAAGATGCACCCAGAAAGCATCATTAGAGAATAAAATAAGCGGGGTACAGATTGAAACTAAACTAAAAGATTTCAGTATCGTGAGGACTCTGACCCACGCCTTGAATGCTGCATATGCCTCCAGATCCAGGAGGAGAAGAAAGAAGGACAAAGAGAAGTTGAGGGCTTCAAGGCTGCAGCCATGGCAGGTATTGTATCCCAACAAGGATCTTGGTTCCTTTGGAGAAGGAACTCAAAGGAAGAGGGGAGGGAATCGTCTCAACCTCCTCGTGCCACAAAAGATCGGCAGGTTTGGCCACTCTAATTGCTTGAAGCATAAAGTTCCAAACAGCAAAAATGATGCAAATATATCTTTATATTAAAGACTGAAAATATTCTTCCCCTTCGGAGCTCTCAGGTTGCCTTGATGCTGACCCTCACTCTCACACTTCCTCCTCCTCTGATTTGGGTGCTGGAGGGGCCGGTGGCTGACAGGCCATAACAAATGTCTTTTTCTCCCCCTGTTGTTCAATTTATCTGTCATTTACTCTAGAATCTTCCCTATAATTGGCCAATTCTGTTAAGTATATTTTCTCAATAATATTTTTTCCATCTGTGATTGATAAATTTTGCTGAATGTTTTTTTTTGTTCACTTGTGGAAATAATACCTGTTCTAATTAAGCATATTTGAAACTGGTAAAACTGTAAAGATTCAAATGTAAATAGACCATGTAGGACAGGGGTGTCCATCACGTACAGGCCACACACACACACACACCAGCTCAGCAAAGGCAAAAAATGTCATGATACATCACGATATATCATGTAATGCGATCGAGTTTGACCAGTGGTGAAATGTAAAATTTGTTACTACAGGTTCTGTAGGCGTGGCTTGATGGGGGAAGGTAATATGACTGAGTCAGCGTGGCCAACTTTTTTTTTTTTTTACTTTTAAAACCATTTTTTCTACAACCTCTTTGGCTGAACGGGTTGTTAAAAAAATGCTTTTAAAGCATCTGATGATCCCAGCTGACTAGCCTAATCAGCAGAGGCTTTTTTTCCTTTTAAAAACATTTTTCTATAACCTCTTCGGCCGAAGAGATTGTAGAAAAAATGCTTTTAAAAGCCTCTGATGACCCCAGCTGAGCCGTGTGATCATCAGAGGCTTTTTTTTTTACTTTTAAAAGCATTTTGTTGGCCAAAGAGGTTGGAGAAAAAATACTTTTAAAAATTAAAAAAAAAGCCTCTGATGATTTCACGGCTCAGCTGGGCAATGCGGGGTGGCAGGGATTTTTGCTACTGGTACTCCGAACCACTCGCCTCCATCACTACCGGATCGGGCAATCCGGTCCGAACCGGCAGCATTTCACTTCTAAGTTTGACATCCACCATGTAGGATAAGAAACCAATGTTTCTGCTTTTAAAATTTATGGACTTTTCCATTCTAGCTTCATCCCTTTATGAAGAAGAGTGTATTTTGTAATATTTCCCTTTGGAAACTGTACGTGGATCAAAATGGAGATATAGCCGCAGATCTGGACATTGTGAGCGGGGTGTTTGACTCCAAAGATTACTTCATCAAAGGCAAACTGGGGAGTTTTGAAAAAAAGGGACTTTTTGTCAACCAAGATGCAATTCAACAGATAATATCGCTCAACCAGGTGAGAAAAATATTGGTGTTTTTTCTCTATTGCGCAAAGATGCAACACCATTTCAAGCAAGCTAAGCATAGTCACTGTGGCTTAATGGTGAAATGAAGCCACGTGAAACTGATGAGAGGGGCCATCAGGTGCTTGGATTGTGATTCTGATAGCCTTGCTTCTTCCTTGGCAAAGAAGAAGGCAATTTCATTTAGTAGTTTCTGAATTTGGTGTCAGACTGAATCCAATAAAATTCAGTCAAAACCAGGGTGAAATCAGACTGGTTCAGACAAGTTCTGTGGAACCACGAGGGATTATTGGCATCGGTTCGCCGAACCGGTAGTAATTACGCCTCCTTGGCCCCACTCACACCCGGCCAGTCACCACTCACCTCTTTGCATCCATGCATCATGCACTGTACCCATCTACTCATCAGCAGCAGCAGCAGCTACCTCTAGACCTGGGGGCTGCTGACTCTCCATCTGAGAAACAATGGACAGCCCAGGCTCTGCCTCTCTCTCTCTCTCTCTCTCTCTGCCAGCTCCATTCCGTCTTCCCTCTTGGAGCTCTCAGGCTGCCTTGATGTTGACCCTGACTCCCACACCTCCTCTTCCTCTGATTTGGCTGCTGGAGGGACTGGCGGCCAACAGGCCACAACAGTAATGTTTTAAGCAGCCCAGAGTTATCCAGAGTGATGCATTTCTTTCTTTCTCCACACATGGATAGTGTGGAAATTGGGATCGTAGAAACACCCAGGAGCATAGAAGAGTCCAAAGGCAGATGCATGAATAAATGTGATAAATGTATTTATTCATATAACAAAGCATATTAACTATATACAAAGGCTGTCTTAATATCCATTAGGATAGGGGGCACACAGCGTGTGTGACTACCCCTATCAAAGATCATGTCTCATGGAGAACAAACGTAAAAGAGAGCATGGTGGAAAGGTTAGAGGGGGTTTTATACTCAGTGTAAGCCCCTCCTCTCCACATAGGGGTGGGGGCACTTTCTGCCTCCACTAGTGTCTGTATGATATATGTGCCAATGGCTTGCAAATACTTGACAGTTCCCCTCCTTGTGAGCCAATGGCATGCAAACATACAAATGCAATGCACAACAGATTTTTACCCTGTGAGACATAACTTTTTACACAGATCTTTGTGCCTATCTGCTGGTAGAGGTTTTGTGAAAATATCAGCTGTTTGATATTTGGTCTGACAATGTGATAAAGATATAAACCCCATCTCTACTAGTTGCCTAACATTTTGATAGCGGATATCGATATGTCTGGACCTTTTTCCCACTGCATAGGCTTTGGCAATGCCTATGGCCCCGGTGTTGTCTTCTATAATTTGGATGGGCAAAGTCGGTGGTGTCCAGATGCTAGAAATTAAGGCATCAAACCATATTAGATCGTTCCCTGCCTCTGATAAGCATGCATATTCGGCCTCAGCGGTGGAGCACGAAACAAATTTCTGTTGCCCCACATGCTAATGGATGGGTGCCTCATTTAATAGTACCAAGAAGCCCGAAGTACTTCTACGTGTCTTGGTATCTCCGGCCCAGTCCGCATCCGCGAAGCATTTTAATTGGGCCTTGTCTCTATTCTCAGGTTCCAAGCGAAGCACGTAATCTGCTGTGGTCTTGAGATACCTTAATAGCTTTTTAATGGCCAACCAGTGGAACTGGGTAGGATGTTCCACTTGTCTAGATAGCAGGTTTACGGCCAGGGCAATATCTGGACGGCTCCAGTTACTTATATATAGTAATGAGCCGATCACTGACCTAAATAGAGTATTATTTTGGAACTCTGGGCTATCCTTGTGTGCCAATCCATAATAGTCGGTCTGCATTGGGATAGCCGTTGGCTTGCTATCTTCCATTTTACATTTCACCAAGAGTTCCTCTATCTTTTCCTTTTGGGAGAGAGCAAAACCTTTTGGTGTAGTGATGATTTGTATGCCTAGGTACTTGTCCACATATCCTAAAGACTTTAGAGTGAACTTTTTTTGTAGGGTCCTGGCAAATATAATACTTCCCCCTTTGTCAGGCCCTATATATAAAAGGTCATCGACATAAACTAGGACTTTCTACAGCCCCCCTTTGGTATCCCTTGTGAAGGTACATTTATCAGCTGGAGATGGATGGAAACCCAGTGATTTGAGAGTTTTAGTCAGGCATTTGTACCACAGTCTGCCTGATTGCTTGAGGCCATACAAACTTTTCTTCAGAAGCCAGGTGTGGCCTTCCTGCTGTTGAAATCCGGGGGCACCTCTGACATAAATTTCTTGTTTTAGATGTGCGTGTAAATAAGCAGTTTGCACATCAAATTGAAAAATGTGTTCCCCATGTGCTGCTGCGGTGACCAAAGCAGCCCTCACACTTTCCGCTCTCACGGTGGGGGAGTATGTTTCATCAAAGTCCTGCAAGTAGCGCTGTGCGTAGCCTTGTGCTACCAGCTGGGCCTTATAGAGGAGTTTGTTGTTGGGCATTGGCTTGACCTTGTAGACCCAACGGGTGCCAATTGCTTTCCTCTTTTTGGGGACTTCCATGGGGATGAAGACTTTCAATTTTTTGAGACTGTCCATTTCCCGCTCCATTGCCACCCTCCACCTGCGCTGTTCTTCCTCGGGAAGCTGGAGGACATCTGAGTACGTTTTAGGGGCCATGGTAACGCTGTTGACTGAGGCAACACAGCCAATGTCCAACCTTTTGGGTGGCACCCCTTTATTGGAGCATTTTGACCGTCTGGGAAATTGCCACTCATCATCATCATTGTCATCCGGAGCATCGGTGTCAGAATTGGAGCTGCCGGAGGTATCTTTCCAATCAAAATGGGGCGGGCCTCTGTCCCAGGTGCTGCAAAGATATGGTCGTTTAGGTGAGGCAGGAGGTGTGAAGTCACCCAGGGATTCCTTGTCTGAATCGTCAGAGTCAGGTAGGGATTCATCACCATCTGGATCTTCGCTGGTCAGTTGCTTGGAGTTTGTTGGTTCATCCTCTTCAGGTGGTGCTGCTTGTTCAGTGTCGCTTCTAATAGGGGAATAACCGGGTTCATTGGAATGAATTTTTGACCAATTTGACCTCTCCTCAAAGGAAGCTGATCTAGAGACAATGACAAGGTTATTTTTGTCTACAAACCTAGAGGCCTTGCTGCCGGTTGCATAACCTATAAATCTGAGCCTCCTTGATGCCTTGCCCCCCTTTCTTCTGAGGTGCTTGGGAATATGGACCCAGGCATAGGAACCAAAAATTCTCAGGTGTGAGAGGCTAGGTTTCCTTCCGTGGACCAGGAAGTATGGGGTTTGGTTAATGGCACTACTCCATGTCCTGTTGACTAGATAATTAGCCATTTTGACCGCTTCTGCCCAAAAAACTTGGCTCATGTCAGCATCTGCAAGTAGGCAGTTCATGACATTCTGCAGTACACCATTTCTCCTTTCTACAATGCCATTCTCGGACGGAGTTCGAGGGGATGATTTAAAATGGAGGATACCTCTCTCCTTCATCCACTTTTCGAAAATCTTGGATGTAAACTCAGTCCCCCTATCACTCTGCACCTGAGCGATGCACACCTTGTGTTGCGTTTGGATCTGGTTGTAAAGATATTTGAAGTTGGTAAAGACTTCAGTTTTGTCCTTTAAAATAAATACATGGCCATAACGAGAGTAATCATCTACTACCGTTAAAAAATAACGCCCCCTACCAAGGGAGGGTCTAAAAGGACCAACCAAATCCATGTGTACCAGCTGATAAGGGTACCTTGCACGACGGGAAGAGACCTTAGGTATAGCAGCAGTTTTAGATTTTGCTGCCTTACAGATGGCACATTCCAAATAGGTATTACAATTCTTTATCTTAAGCCCATTAGAAAAATCTTGCATTTTCTTAATAACCGGGAAGCTGGCATGGCCGAGCCTGCGGTGTAATATATGAGCACAATCCAAATGTAAAGGTTTACCCATGCATACTTTGTCAACCTTATGTATCTTACCATTACAAGCTTTGGTCTGTTCAGTAATGAGAGTAGGCACTGGATTAATGGTCACCTTAGAGTTCCTCTGGGTTGGCTGAGGAGTTGTGACCTTAATGGGCTCAGCCTTAATGGCTTTGGATGTCCTAGGAGCTGGTTTAAAAGCTTCATTGGTTTTAGGTCCAGGGTCCTTGAGTTTGGACAACCTGGGGGCTGGCACAGAAGCTTTCTGCTCTATCTGGGCGTTAGCTCCCTGAGTCCTCTTGTTAGGTTTCTTGTGCCTTTTGACCTTTGCTTTTGGGGAAAAATAAGGCAAATTGTTGATTTTTACAATATCGCCAACAACACCCCCACTTTCGAAAACATAACCTCCACCCTTCTCAAAAACCAGTTTTACATTTTTATCCTCAGTCAATTTTAAGATGCTTAAAAGGTTGTTCTTGATTGAGGGAACATACAGTGCCCCTGTGACATCTCCTATACCGGGCACATTGATCACGCCTTCCCCAGTTACCTCTGCCTTGTCCCCAGTGGCAACTTTTACTGAGGACTTGAGTGGGTGTAAAACCTTAAATTGTTGCTTCGTGTTGGCTATATGCGTTGATGCACCTGAATCAAGAAGCCACAGCCCCTCAGCATCCTTTATCTGGGAGGTGTGGTTGTCACTAGTGACACTACAGAATTGGTATCCTTTATGACCACCTCCCCCTCTTCCACGGCCTCTTTTATTTTTATTGTGCTTAAGTCCAGCCGTGTTGGCCCTAGAGCGAGGGCACTCCCTTTTAAAGTGACCTTGTATGCCACAGTCAAAACAGGTGGGAAGGGTATTAATCCTTTCACTTGTGTCCTGGCGCCTCCTCTGAGGCCTAGGCCTGTGGTGTGCCTCCTTCATTTCTTGTTGTTCCTCATCTCTGCGCCTTAAATCTTCCTCAATAAAGCGGCCAGAAAAGTATTCTATATTTCTTTGTTCCCTAGAAACCCCTTCTAGAGAAATAATAAAGGGACTCCAGGATTTGTCTAGGGAGTTCAACATCACACTAATTAGAGTGGATTCAGAAACAGGCTCCCCCCTCTGTATAAGCTCATCCCTCATGGCTTTAAGCGTTGCCAAATGTTCCCCCATTTTGACACCAGGTTTGAGTTTATAGTTGTGGAAAATTCTTGACAATCTGCTGGTTGCAGCCATATTGTCACTATGGAACAAATTATATAGGGCAGTCCAAACTTCCTGAGCTGTGAGGCCATCTGAAAGACTCGCATAAAGAGCTGTGTCTATAGAACTTAACAGGGTTGTGTAAGCTCATTTATGCAGGAACTCAATTTCAGGGCTCCAAGGTAAAGGGGGTGGTCTTTTGATCATGTCCAGAGTATTTTCTCTTAAGAGAATTATCTGAATCTCTTTACACCATTTTTTAAAATTCTGACCACTTAAATGTAATTTTTCAAAATTATTTGGCAAAGTTACAAAATTATTGCCATTAAACTGCATGGGGAGTTGTTCAAATGGCTGAAAAGAGCCTGTTGTGAATGGCATTGGGATCCCTAAGCCTGGGATCGATTGCTTAGGTCTGGCTCCTTTTTGTAGTCCTTCTGTAGTTTGAAGCAACTGGGCACGTGCAGGAAATGGAGCATGCTCCAAAGCCTTTTCTTGTTGGAGCTCCGATCTCCCTCTCTGAGCTCTGAAGTCAGGTCTGGCTGGAGCTTCAGTACAGGCCCGGACATCAGCGATGTGGCAGGGAAGCCTTGGAGGAGTGGGAAGAAGGCCTGGAGATCTTTCTGGAGACTGGAGGCCCATCAGATGAGGTCCATGGGCTGGATAGGCCTGGAAATTGATCTGGATGTCCTCTTCTCCATCAGAGGAGCAGGATTGCAGCTCCGGATCACCCCAGCAGGGCCGGAAAGGTGCGGAGGCCTCAGCCTGGGCCTCCCTGGAGCATTCAGTGAATGGTGAGCGCCTCTGCAGTGGGGGGTGGGAGGCTGCAGGTCCATCTGGGTTCCTCCGGGGGTGGGAGGTTGGATTTGGGGCCCTCCTTAAGTGGGCAGCTGGGTCTGGGACCTCGAGGCGGCCCGTGGGTGGTTGCTCCATAAGTTCCAGGGCAGCGACCAGGGCCTCTATGGCCTCTTTGATGTTTGCCATGGCAGGCGGGGCCTGGCAAGGGGCTTGTGGGTTCGGAGTGGTCCTCTGGGCCGCTGGAATGCTGAACTGACTGGCTGGCGTTGTAGGCCTGGGCTGTGGAGCTGGGGATGGCCTGGCTCATGGTTCTGGCAAAGTGCCCAGGGGAGCAGCCATCTTGGAGGAAGTTGCCTCCGGAAGTGGCCTGGCGGCCATTTTGTTTGGCGGGAAACTGGGTGGGGGGGAGTCTCTCTGGCGGCAGGCGCCATCTTGGAGAGATCAGGCAGGGGAGTCCTTACCGGGATGGCAGGCATCTCTGGTGCTGCCTCCTCAGGCCTCTTTCTGGCTGCTGCCCTTGTCTTCAGAAGGGAGGCGAGCGCTGTTCAGCACTCCTCTTCTGACATCTCAGCCACTTGCCTGTCCAGGCTTTCATCTGGTCCTTCTGCCCCCTCTTCGTCAGTGCTGAAGAAGCCTTCTCCAACATTGCCTGGCTCGGCCCCTGGGATCTCTTGCTGCATCTGGGTGGCCTCTGGCTGCCAGGGTGTAGCTGGATGGAAACCCCCTTCGATGTTTTCCATCTTTGATTCAGACTGGGGCTGTTGTGAAGTTCTCCTCCGTTGAAGGCCTCTGGTCACAACAGGGGAGCTTCTCTCACAGGTTATTTTGGAGGGCATCTCGCCTTTTCAACAGCTCCTGGAGTGGAGTTCTGCTACCATTCCTCTGCTACCATTCTGTGGAAATTGGGATCGTAGAAACACCCAGGAGCATAGAAGAGTCCAAAGGCAGATGCATGAATAAATGTGATAAATGTATTTATTCATATAACAAAGCATATTAACTATATACAAAGGCTGTCTTAATATCCATTAGGATAGGGGGCACACAGCGTGTGTGACTACCCCTATCAAAGATCATGTCTCATGGAGAACAAACGTAAAAGAGAGCATGGTGGAAAGGTTAGAGGGGGTTTTATACTCAGTGTAAGCCCCTCCTCTCCACATAGAGGTGGGGGCACTTTCTGCCTCCACTAGTGTCTGTATGATATATGTGCCAATGGCTTGCAAATACTTGACAGATAGAGCAACCTGACATCTGTTCCTAAAAAGGGGGTCCAAGGGTTTCAGTTCACATGACATCATAATGACTGTTGTGATATGAGATAATACTGTTACCCAGAAGAATTGAAATAAGACTTTAATCCAAAGAAAAGCTTTTCCTCATATGAGAAGTCATGAGTGACAATTTGAAAGGAAATGTTACCAGTACTTAGATTTGGCCTTCAGCTTGTAAGAAGGCACTTCCATCTGAAAAGTTCTTGAATGCAATTTTTATCTTGATAGTTAGATACTAAAGTCTCTCTGGGCAAAAAAGGAGGCTCCAAATTTAATTAATAATAAACATACGTTAGTCTTTCTATGCCAATTGGTGTCACAGAATTGTAGTTATTAAAGAAAAAGGTTTTTTCTTGGATATCTAGCTGGGCCTTAGAAACTCTCCTTCTGTCACAAGAGTCAGGCTCATGTCCCACTTCTGGCATCAAAAGATACTTGACTTACCCTGTTGGAGGCTCACCTTCTCGTGATCTCGTGTCCATCTTACACAGAGGTGGGCTTCAAAAATTTTAGCAAGAGGTTCTTTGCCCGGTTACTGGGTGGATGTGATCATGGTGGTTGTGGCCTAGTCAGCCTCCTTCACCACAGCAGGAGGGCTTTTTCGATCCTCCAGGAGGGCAAAAATTGCCTCCCCAGGATCCGGAGGCCCATTTTTCACCCTCCCGTAGCCTTTGTGCATGCCCTGCACTTACCTGCATTGCAAACAGGCCACATGGCGACTCCTGGGAGTGGTGGAATGGGGTGGGTGGGGCCAGGGAGGAGTGGGATTTGGGGGTTCTCTGAACTGCACAGAATCTTAGCTAGAGGTTGTCCCAAACTCCTGCAAACCCCAGCAACCCACCACTGATCTTACATCACAACAATTATTACACAGAAATTAGGCAGTCAGTTTTAGTCTTATTTCACTAGCATGGCAGCCACATGACTTGAGTAAATAAATATATAAAGAAACAAATAACATTCCCTTTAAGGTTGACAGCCCTTATTTCGAAGCACCTTTTGCTTTGTAGCTTTAGTAGAAAACTGTTTTGAACCCCTTTCAAAAGGCTTTACAATGTTTTATATAGTCCTTAAGAATTTTTTGCAGCTCCTGCTAGTGAGAAGTTGATTTTTTATCACAGTTTTACTTTTTGAAAATTAATGTAATGGAGTAAAATTTTTAATACATTTATAAATTTAATTTAAATTTAGAATCAATTAATTTATTACAGTCTTAGACCAGAGACCAGAACAAGTAAAAAAGCTCAGTAAATATACAATGAAAAATCCTAGTATAAAATAATAAATAACAACTAAAATCTATAATAAGATCCAGTCTGTCAATTATACATAGTCTAACTATGCTACAATTGCAATCCATCAACTGTGTGGCCCGTTGTAGGTTCAGGGCTAAAAGGGAAAAGACTAAGCAGTACCAAGGCTTTGCCACATTTGTTATATAACACAACTATGGTGGAGAAGACACGTGTTTGCGATGAATCCCCAGTGCTGCTGCGCAGAATCTGGACACATAAACTTCGTCCTTAAGCAGCCACTGAAGATAGGAAGAATCGGAACAGCCAGGATACCTACCAGTAGCAGTTATTGCAGAATATGCTTTTTCCTAATCTCTGTATAAAAGCAACATCTAAGGAGCATGTGACCCACAGTCTCCACCTCTCCTGAGCTGCAGGAACAGAGTCTTTCCATCAATGGTATCTTTTTATACTTGCCGTACAGGACGGCCGATGGAAGTGCATGGCACCGTGCTAGCAAAAATGCTAAATTTAATGATGAAAATTTACAGTTAAATTAAATACAATTTAATATGAATAGATAATCAAACTTGAATGTCATGGATACCTGAAGAATGGAGGAATGCATGTTAAGATGGCTATAAGGAGGAAGCCACTGGTTGTCATTTAATGCTTAAATATTTTTTTAGTTCAATCCTTCCAGACTTTATTAAGTAGAAAAGTACCTTATTGCAAAGGGATCTACCAGAAGCAAAAGCGAGGAACTAAATGAAGAAACCGCAAGTTCTTACCGTCATTTGGAATTAGTCAGAAATTTTATATTCATCTAAGTGAGGCCCATAGAGTACTGGACTAATATTTACATTGATCTCTATTCTCCATGGATGGTCAGTCCTGACATGTTTTCTTTGGCATTCCTTATTTGCCTGCTTTAGAGTTTCCCTCAATCCAAATGTGTGGAAAATTGTCGTCCTGGATTTGTCAAGCAGGCTCGAGAAGGAGAGCCGGTTTGCTGCTACGACTGCATTCCTTGTCCAAAGGGGACCATCTCCATTCAGGAAGGTGGGTAACTCTGCATGAAGAATGCTGGATTCGTCCAGAGCATCTAGATTGAGATACATGTTGAAGACAAATTTACTTTTGAATACGTTACTGTTTTTCTTCCATAATGGGAGTAATAAGAAAAAGATCTTGAAGGATGAGATTGGAAGAGATAGGAGGACATGGTGGATTCTGCAAGGTTACTTATGCCAGGGAAAATCTCTCTTCTACTTGTCAGTTTAGAAGTCTCCTGTCATCTTACCTTTACGAGGAACATCTGAATTCTTTGAAATGTGAGAAATTGTTTCAGATTAGTGGTGGGATTCTACTGGTTCGGACCGGTTCGGACAAACCATTAGCTCCAACTTTCAGCCATGAGTGAACTGGTTCTCTTTTTCTTTCATGTGGGCCCACCTGCCCACTCCTGCATTATACTCACCTATATTTCTGCTTCCGAAGCCCAGCTGATCAGGGCGGCAGAGTGGATTGCCGCTCCTCAGCTGTTTTCCTTTCTCTCAGTAACGCGGAAGTTCACTTTTCTACCAATTGCATAAACACGCACAGCGAATCAGTCGAGTACAGCGCGCGCTTGGCGAACCAGTGGTTGAACCGGTAGGATCCCACCCCTGTTTCAGATGAATGGCTTTTTCCCATCCAAGCTAATTTTACTTCATACGCCAGTGATACATCAATCAATCATGCAACCAATATTTCAATCAATTAATCCATCAGTCGATCTTTATTAAGTTCATAGGGCCACATAAGCAGAAAGAACTAAGTGGGAGGATCACAGAGGGAGAGCTTTTGGGTTCAAGAAACAAGAGAAAACCAAATGGAGGACTCACCATAAAATCCATCAAGAGGATATCCATGTGAGAGGAGAAATGTAAACTAAATTTACCATTATTAAGCATAAAACCTTCCTCTTTCCTCTCAAATACTTTAACTTCTGATTTAAGAAGTAAAATACAAATATTGCTTATAGCCCACTTCAACCCTCCCAGGTTCAACAAAACCACCGTAATGGATTCATTAATAGGATCCCTACTAAGCCTGTCCATCTTAAAGTTACAATTTTATTGGATATTAAACAGTGAAATACAAACAATTACAAACACACACACACACACACACACACACAGAGAGAGAGAGAGAGAGAGAGAGAGAGAGAGAGAGAGAGAGAGAGAGAGAGAGAGAGAGAGAGAGAGACCAAATCCAGTTGTGATTCTAAAAGGAAAAAAGCTTTAAATTCACTTTTGGGATTAAAAGCAACCAGATATATCAGAAAGGAAGAGGAAAAGAGAATTAATAAAGAACAATCTACGTAATATGCATTTATACCAATGTGAAGTTCATTAAGTCTTTGAAAGTAAATTCATCTTTTCATTTTTAGAAGCTGAAGTCACAATCTCAGTTTCTGTTCTTGTATTAGTTCAGGAATTGATCTTTTTTTTTTTTTTACATCAAATCATTTTTATATGAAGTGACTTTGGGTAGAATGTGATTAAACCAACAATGAAACATTTTACAAAACCTACCTAAAGCATGTAACAGAAATAATAAAGATTGAAAAAGGCAACTACATCAGCATGTTACATGTGATGCAACCAGTGCCTGGGATCCCTCTCATCCCTTCATTAAGGAATTTCTAGAGGGGCTCAAGGATTGCAGCTAATTTCATACTTGGGGGACTTAATGCCTATTTCCAGCACCGGGCCCACCACCTTCTGTCTTGAAGGAGGCACCCTTCTCAAGAGGCTCACCGTGGACCTCAGCATGAAAGACCAGAGCAGATAGAATAGAATAGAATAGAATAGAATAGAATAGAATAGAATAGAATAGAATAGAATAGAATAGAATAGAATAGAATAGAATAGAATAGAATAGAATAGAATAGAATAGAATAGAATAGAATAGGACAGGACAGGACAGGACAGGACAGGACAGGACAGGAGTAGCGTAGAGTAGAGTAGAGTAGAGTAGAGTAGAGTAGAGTAGAGTAGAGTAGAGTAGAGTAGAACAGAACAGAACAGAACAGAACAGAACAGAACAGAATAGAATAACAGAGTTGGAAGGGACCTTGGAGCAGTGGTGAAATCCAAATTTTTTACCACCAGTTCTGTGGGCATGGCTTGGTGGGCATGGTGTGGCTTGGTAGGTGTGGCAGGGGAAGGATACTGCAAAATCCCCATTCCCTCCCCACTCTGGGGCCAGCCAGGATGGTATTTACCGGTTCTCCAAACTACTCAAAATTTCTGCTACCGGTTCTCTGGAACCTGTTAGAACCTGCTGGATTTCACCCCTGCCTTTGAGGTCTTCAATCCAACCTCCTGCTTAGGCAGATAACCATACACCACTTCAGAGAAGTGGTTATCCAACATCTTCTTTCAAATTTCCAGTGTTGGAGCACTCACAACTTCTGGAGGCAAGTTGTTCCACTGATTAAATGTTCTAAACATCAGGAAATTTCTCCTTAGCTCTAATTGCTTCTCTCCTTGATTAGTTTCCTTCCACTGCTTCTTGTTCTACCTTCAGGTGCTTTGGAGAAGAGTTTTACTCCCTCTTGATAGACATGCCCCAGATTGGTTCGCTAAAATATTGCCACCTCATTCGCCTTTTGAAGCCTGCTTTTTCTGTTGGAACTCATGCCCTATTGCACACCTTCTTCCTAGAATTCCAACAGGCAACCAGCCTTCTGAAATCCTGGAGAAGGAGTTCGTCTCCCAAATGTTGAGATAAAGTGCAGGATAAGAATGTGGCGTGTTGCATCAGTTAAGGTGGTTGTGACTTGTATTTCTCTTTTGGATCTTATTTCTTCTTGTTATATATATTGGGGGGTGGGGGTTTGCTGGCTCTAAGCTGCCCAAAGTTTGCTTTAAAAAGGTCAGCCAGACAAATGTTTTATATATATATATGCAGCCTCCTATTTATGATTTGCTATGGAGTTCCTGTCTCTCAGTATCAGTTGTCATCCAAAGGTCTTTCTTGAGATGTGAAAGGAGAGACTATAAAAGCAATATTACTTTCTGTTTTGTCAGATACTGAAAAATGCACCCAGTGCCCAGATGATCAATATCCAACTGAGAACCGAATCCAATGTATCCCCAAAAGAATAACCTTCCTGTCCTATGAAGAAACTCTCAGCATCATCCTGATCTCTTTTGCCCTAATCTTGTTCCTAACCACCGGTTTTGTTTTAATCATATTCCTTCAATACCTGGAAACTCCCATTGTCAAAGCCAACAATCGGGACCTCTCCTACATCCTCCTGGTCTCCCTCTTGCTTTGCTTCTTATCCTCTTTGTTCTTTATTGGCCGACCAAGGAAAGTCTCCTGCCTTCTCCGACAAGCAGTCTTCAGCATTGTCTTCTCAATAGCTGTGTCTTCTGTGTTGGCCAAAACTATCACAGTGGTATTGGCCTTCCTGGCTTCAAAACCAGGAAATAGGATGAGAAGGTGGTTGGGGAAGAGCTTGGCCAACTCCATCATCCTTTCTGGTTCTGGTGTCCAGGTTGTCATCTGTGCCTTGTGGCTGGGAATTTCTCCCCCATTCCCTGACTCTGACCTCCACTCCCAGCCTGAGGAGATCATCCTTCAGTGCAATGAAGGCTCCATCACCATGTTTTATGTTGTCCTTGGCTATATGTGCTTCCTCGCCACCATTTGCTTCACTGTAGCCTTTTTGGCAAGGAACCTGCCTGGGGCCTTCAATGAAGCTAAGCTGATCACTTTCAGCATGCTGGTTTTCTGCAGTGTCTGGGTCTCCTTCCTGCCCGCCTACCTGAGCACCAAAGGAAAGTCTATGGTAGTCGTGCAGATCTTCTCCATCTTGGCCTCCAGTGCTGGGCTGCTGGGCTGCATCTTCTTTCCCAAATGCTACATCATCCTCCTGAGGCCAGATCTAAATACAAAGGTACACCTAATGACAAAAGTAGGGAAATAATAGTGAAGCTGTTTTTAGGCTCATAATGTTTTATTTTTCATTGCCGTTTTTGGTGTGCTTGTATTCTTCCTTTGCATAAATTGGACAATTAAGGTTATTAAAACACAAATGAATAGAAATATGAAGCATTTAAGAGTTATCAAATTATAACACAATATAAACTTCAAACAGTAAAATAACTGAATAATTCAAATTTTCATTCAGCCAGAGATGGACAGGGTAAGAAATAATAAAATAATTTTAAAAATAAGTTATTTTAACATGAGACACATTTCCCAAAAAAAAGTGAGAAAGTGTATGTTATTATTTATTTATTTATTATTGCGATTTATATGCCGCCATTCTCCCGAGGGACTCAGGAGTGCTTACAAAAATAATATCCAATACAAATCACAATAAAATTAAAATCAACAATGCAATTAAAACAATTAAAAATTATAACAATGTACACACCCATAACAGATCAGTTAAGTTGACGGAAGAGCCACGTTTTCAACTCACGACAGAAGGAAAGGAGGTTGAGGGCTGTCCTGAGCTTGGTGGGCAAATCATTCTAAAGGGTCAGGGCTCCCACAGAGAACGCTCTCCTCCTGGGGACCATCAGCCAACATTGTTTGGCTGAAGGCACCCTGAGGTGGCCCACTCTGTGAGAGTGCACAGGACGGTGGGAGAGCAGTTGGAGATGGTCCTGCAAGTACCCTGGGCCTAAGCCATGAAGGGCTTTATAGGTAAGCACCAGCACCTTGAAACGAATCCGGAATGGCACCAGCAGCCAGTGCAACTCGCGCAGGAGAGGTGTTACACAGGAGTATCGAGAAGCCCCTGTAATTACCCACACGGCCGCATTCTGGACTAGCTGGAGCCTCCGGATGCATCCCAAGGGCAGCCCCATGTAGAGGGTGTTACAGTAGTCCAACCTAGAGGTAATGAGGGTGTGAGTGACCATGGCGAGGGCATCCCGGTCTAGAAAAGGGCACAACTGGCACACAAGATGCATCTGTGCAAAGGCCCCCATGGTTACAGCCGTCAGATGGTCATCCAAGGACAGCCAAGAATCTAGGAAGACACCCAGGAGATGCCCAGATTGCAAACCCTATTGGAGGGTGTAAGAGTCTCCCCCTCCCCCCCCCCCGATCATTAAAGTTGGAACCTCCAGATCCCGAGATGCCGGCATCTACAGCCACTCAGTCTTGGAAAGGTTGAGTCTGAGTCTGTTCCTCCCCATCCAAATCCGCACCGCTTCCAGGCAATGGGACATCACGGAAAGGGCATCACTAGGGTGGTCAGGGGTGGAAATGTAAAGCTGGGTATCATCAGCATATTGATGATACCTCACCCCAAAACCGCAAATGATCTCACCCAGCGGTTTCATATAGATGTTAAAGAGCAGGGGAGAGAGAACCGATCCCTGAGGCACCCCACAAGTGAGGGGCCTCCATGATGATCCCTGACCCCCCCCCGCCCAAACAAACTGCAAGCGACCAGAGAGGTAGGAGGAGAACCGCCGCAAAACAGTGCCTCCTATCCCTATCTCTCTGAGCCACTGCAGCAGGATACCATGGTCGATGGTATCGAAAGCCGCTGAGAGGTCAAGAAGGACCAGGATGGAGGAGCAACCCCCATCCCTGGCCCACCAGAGATCATTTACTAGAGTGACCAATGCCTTTTCCATGCTGTGACCATGCCTGAAACCAGATTGGTAAGGATCGAGGTAGTCTGTTTCCTCCAGGAATTGAGGGAATTGCTATGCCACCAGGGACTCAACAACCTTCGCTAAAAAGCGAGGTTGGAGACTGGACGATAGTTGTTAAGAACTTCCTTAACGAAGTGTTGGCAACGGCCCGGATCCAGTCTCCAGTCACCTCTCTGGCTGCAGAAACAAACCAGGAGGGACAAGGGTCCAATAAACACATGGAGGACCCTAGCCGACCCATAATCCTGTCCACGTCATCCAGCAAAACAGGCTCAAACTCAACCCAGATGTTCCCATCAAGACTATACCCCGTCTCCTCAACGGACTCTGTCCAGTCAGAGTCCAACCCAGCCTGGATCTGAGCGATTTTATCAGGCAGAAACTGTGCAAAGTCCTCAGCTCGGCCCTACAAGGAGTCCTCCCTCGCTCCCTGGTTAAAGAGAGAGTGGGTCACTCTAAACAGGGCGACTGGGCAGTTTTCTGCAGATGCAATGAGAGTGGCGAAATAATTACATTTCACCACTTCCATCGCCACAAGATAAGACCTAATATAGGTTCTTAGTTGTGTTCGGTCAGATTCGGATCAGGAGGACCTCCAAACACCCTCCAGGCGTCTTTTCCAACATATGTTGCCTAAAATGGGATGAATATGGAAACCTAAATCTTTGAACACTTTCTCTCCTTCTCTTCCTCCCTCCCTCCCTCCCCTGTTCTTGAAAGTAGATGAGGGCAGTAAATCTAGATGTTAAGTACACCAGATGTCACTCCACCCCTCCCCGGTTGCAACACTCTAAATGACCTACACTAGTTATGTTGCACATGTTAGATTACATAATAAAATTTGCACCTCAGAATTTCAGGACTTGGGCTTGCGACATCACTGCTCTAACAGCCTTTCTGAACATAACTGAAAAGTAATGATCCAACAGCAAAACAGCATCTGGAAAGCTCAATCGCTTCTGTGAATATTTGATCCAGGGAAGACAAAGAAAACATCCTCATACCAAATTGGTCTTTTATCCAAAGAAGCCACATGATACTCTAGTCCCCAAAATGGAAAGCTTTCGGCATTGTGCTATGTGAATGGGAAAAGAATATATGCTAGATAATGTCAGGAGGATATTCCTGAAACGTCACTATGCTGACTTAACTAGGGAGCTGCAGGGAGAGTCCATCTTCTCCAGCAGCTGCCAAGAGGAGAACTAGCTTTGCCACATCCAATGGTGGGGAACGGACGTTGTGTTCCTGAACGTCCATTTTCGGGGCGCTGCGACTCCAATCCATGGACGGGTAGTATCTCCTAGTTGCTGGGCAGAACTGAGTGCTAATCACTTCCCATTGTTAGGCCACTCCCACCTCAACCAATCAGCTTCAGTCTTTTCTCACGAAGGCACAGGAACAAGGTCAACTATGATAACTCCAACAAGGTCAATTAGACAATAACACAACAGGAAGCCGAATGGGTGGGTATGGATTGGAGTCGCAGCGCCCCGAAAATGGACGTTCAGGAACACAACGTCCGTTTTCCATTGCACTGCTCCTCCAATCCATGGACGGGATGTACCCAAGTTCAATTGCCCAGGGCGGGAGGCTGACTGGAATCCGCAGTCTGGGACGTGGCCACTTGTTGCAAAACTCTGCGTCCAAAAGATGCATCCGACGAGGCATACTGATCAATTTTGTAGTGTCGGATAAAGGATGAATCAGACGCCCAAGAGGCTGCTCTACAGATTTCAGACACCGAAGCATTCGTAGACCAAGCAGCCGACGCAACCACACTTCGAGTTGAATGAGCGTAAATTTTTGTTGGTCGAGGACGTGCTCTTGCATCGTAGGCCGTTGTGATGCAAACCTTAATCCACCTGGCAATAGTATTAGACGACACCTTCCTCCCCATCGAAGGAGGAGTGAAAGACACAAGTAAGGACTCAGTCTGTCGAAAAGACTCAGTACATTTGATATAATGCCGGAGGGCACGCCTAACGTCCAAAGTGTGCCATAAGGATTCAGACTGGTGGCGAGGATTCGGACAAAAGTTAGGCAGAACTAATTCTTGGGCGCAGTGGAATCTTGAGTTTATCTTTGGTAGGAAAGATGGGTCCAAGCGCAGAACCACTCTATCGCTATGAAAAATACAAAGATCCTTGTGAACAGACAGAGCAGTGAGTTCAGATACACGTCTAGCCGACATAATAGCCAGCAGAAAAGTGACCTTAAGAGTCAGAAATTTCAAAGACACTGAAGCTAAGGGTTCAAATGGCGAAGTGGTAAGCGCTTGAAGCACTAAGGGAAGATCCCAAGATGGGTATCTGTGTATCACAGGTGGTGAGATGTTGGAGGCCCCATGTAAAAAACTCCTAATCCTAGGATTGTGTGAGAGAGTCTGGTGTTTCTCGCACGAAATGACGGTGGATAAGGCTGCCACCTGTCGATGAAGTGTGGCGGGAGCCAACCCCTTGGCTAAACCGTCATGCAGAAAAGCAAGCACATCCCGGATGGGTGTTGGGTCCATTTGATGGGAAACACACCAGGAAGAAAAAGAACGCCAAGAAGCTTCATAAATTCTAGTGGTGGGGGGCGTCTGGCCGCTTGAATCACCTTAATGACATCCGAGGACAATCTGTCCTTTTGTAGCTGGAGCCGCTCAAGTGCCAGGCGGCCAATCGGAGCCAACCTGGATCGGGGTGGAAGATGACCCCTTGGCTGAGCATATCCTCTTCCAGTGGAAGCGTCCATGGTGGAGCTGCAGATAGGCCCACTAGGTCTGCATACCAGGGCCGGCGAGGCCACTGAGGTGCAATCAGAAGCAACTCGGCTCCCTCCGACAACATCTTCCGAATCAGTCTTGGAATCAACGGTAGAGGAGGGAAGGCGTAGAGAAGCCCCGAAGGCCACTGACAGCGCAGGGTGTCGTAACCTTCTGCTCCGCTGGTCGGGTAACGTGTGTAGAACCTCGGTAGCTGGGCGTTCAGGGGCGTGGCGAAGAGGTCCACTTGAGGATGACCAAATCAGCTCATAATCTGCTCGAAGAGGGCAGGTTTGAGAGACCACTCCACAGGGTCTATGTGTTCCCTGCTGAGCCAGTCCGCCATGATGTTGTCCTGCCCCAAGATGTGGTCCGCCACTAGAGATGCAGTGTGCCATTCCGCCCAAGCCAACAAACTTTCCCACTCCATCATCAAGGACTTGGAGCGTGTGCCTCCCTCCCGATTTATGTGTGCCTTGGTGGTAACATTGTCCGTCCGGACTAACACGTGTCTCCCCTCTAAGGCGTGAACAAAATGGCATAAGGCGAGACGAACAGCCCTCAACTCCAGCCAATTGATGCTGTTCGCCCGTTCCGCCGGAGACCACTGACCTTGAATCACTGCGTTCTGCAGATGTGCTCCCCAGCCCGAGGGGCTGGCGTCAGTAATCAGGACCACTCGATCCATCTCGAGAAAAACACATCCCCGTTGTAGTGCAGGAGACCTCCACCATGTGAGCGATAGTTGTATCTGAGGAGGTAAGACAATTTGATGAGTCGATGTGCTGTGGTGCGCTCTCTGGAAGGGAAGCAACAGCCACTGAAGAGGCCGGGAATGTCTGCGTGCCCACGGAACGACATGGATGCAGGATAATAACTTCCCCAACAATTGAGTTAACTGGAGCAGGGAGACCTTCCTCTGAGATTGAATGTCCTGTACCATAGATCTGATGTCGCGAATGCGATCTGGAGACAGAAACACCTGACCCAGCTGGGAATCGATCACCGCCCCCAAGTGCTGAAGTCGCGTCGTAGGTGTCATATGGCTCTTTTGCCAGTTGATGGAGAACCCGTGGTTCTGGAATGCTTGGAGAACCACCTCCATGTCCTTGCGTGCCTGCGACTGCGACGTTAACATCACTAGCAGATCGTCTAAGTAACAGCTGAGACGTACAGAACGAGACCTGATGGAAGCCGCGACCACCGTCACCAGTTTCGTGAAAGTCCTGGGGGCCGAGGACAGTCTGAAAGGCATCGCCCGATACTGAAAATGCATGTTGTTGTATTCTAAACGGAGATAGCGACGATGCAATGGGTGGATAGGCACATGCAGGTATGCTTCTTGCAGATCTACAGATTGAAGGTAGTCCCCTTGCCTGATGGACGCCAGGATTGAACTGAGGGAGTGCATCTTGAACCTGCGATACAGTATGTACTGATTGAGACGTTTCAGGTTCAAGATGCCCCTGTGGCCCCCCGATGATTTGGGCACCAGAAATAAGGTAGCGTAGAATCCAGTTCTCTCCTGGCCCCTGGGGATGGGCTCCACTGCGTTGATGGAGAGGAGGTGTGAGATCTCTGCTTCCATGAGCTCCCTCTGGACCTTGCACCAAGGAATGGGGCAGCGGCGAAAATTGGTGGGTGGTAGCGTGTGGAATTCCAGGCGCAGACCCTGGTGAATGGTTGCGTGGATCCAAGCATCGGTTGTCGAGAGGCCCCACTGGAGGGAGAATTGCTGGAGCCGACCTCCAATGGGACCTGGGAGTAACGAGTCATTTCCCTCTGCGGGGAGACCGGTAAGAGGAACCTTTGAAGGGACGCTTCGCTTGGGATTGGCTCCGGACTCTGTCTTGAAATGGCTGTCTCTCTGATGCCCGGTCAGATACCTGGGAATAAGAGCGCTGGTAGTATGAGCCACCTGAACCCGAAGATCGAAAGGACTGACGCGGAGCATAAGGCGCAAATCTCCGCACAGACCGGCGAAAAGAAGACGGCAACACTTTGCGTTTGTCTTTATCTTCTATCAAGATTGGTTCCAGACAAGGGCCAAACAGTGACGGGGCAGTAAAAGGCGCTGATGCCAATTTCCATTTGGCTTTGTTATCTGCGCGCCAATTGCGAAGCCAGAAGAGGCGCCTGTTGGTTACTGTTGCAGCCATCGCTTGAGAAGCAAATTTCGTCGCCGTCAAAGAGGCATCCACAGAGTATTCTGTTGCTGCCACAAGTTTATTAATGTCTTGGTGCAGCCTGGTATCAGCGGGAGGTAGCCTCTCTTGCAGCTGGCGGAGCCATATCAGCGAGGCCCTATTGAAAAATGACATAGCCGTGGCTGCCTTTATAGCCCAAGCCACCGCTTGGTGCGCCTTACGGAACCCCATCTCCATCTTGCGGTCCTCTGCCTTGAGACCATCCACAACGTCAGAAGTCAGCATCGAAGAAGTAGATAAAGCAGCGACCGGAGTGTCCACAGAAGGTACGGCCAGAAGCTCCTCCAATTGCGACTCAGCAGAATAAAGGCGTTTGTCCAGGCCACTCGGAGCTGTCAGGGAACCTGGTTGGCCAAAAGCAGATTTAATGACATTGGAAAATAAAGGAGGGCACGGAATCACGTCCTGGTCTTGGTGAGACACTTGGAAAAGAGCATCGTGTGGGTGCTGAGAATCAGAGGGTTTGTCAGTAGACCCTTCTGCAGTACCAAATTTGGTAGCAATCTTGGCTTTATGTAGTAAAGATTTGAAGACAGAAGGCTGGAACAAATTTGTGAAAGAGGGCTTCTCGGGGGGAAGATCCTCATCCTCTGAGAATTCGACATCCTCCGGACAAATTTCACCCTCTTCAGACTCCTCTGAAGAAGATTCGACAGGTCGGTGTCTACTGGTACTTGGAACAGCGTCATTGCCAGGGATCTGAGCTTGAGAAGGCTGGCAGGGATTAACCAGTTTAGCCGCCTCATGTTGTATGCCCGCTGCCAAGATCTTTGCCAGCGCATCCGACAACATAGATTGAAAACTCACAGAAGTGTCAGGTACCTCAGGGCGGAGCCCCGCCTCTGTAGGTGTGAAGGTAGCTTCTGGCAGACGCCTGCAGCCCAAGGATGCGTCAGAATGGCTAGAGACATCTGGCAATGACATTGATACACCTCTGGAGCGGTGTAAATTAGATGCTGTGAGCCTTGCTGATGATTCTGCAGCGGATCCGGCATGCCTAGTACCAGAAGGATCTGCAAGGCCCTCAGAAGTGGAAACCTGCCGTGACAGGGCTGCCTGATGTTGTTGGGCCCTCTCGAATTGTTTTTCTAAGGCCTCATGGCGTCTCTGCTCTGCCTTATTGGCATTGGAAGATTTAGAAGCCAAACTTGGTTTTTGGTTTTTGGACTTCGCTTTCTTCTTGCCTGACTTGTGTTGGGAGGCAGGGTAATTACAGGCGCCCTCCGAGTCAGATGATAAGGGTATGTCTGCCATGGTGTAGGAGGGCAGGGCACAGGGCAAGCAGATGTACAAAAAGCACCAGAGTTCAGCACCGAGGCCCCTGCAAGGGAATGCCCACAGTGAGGACTCAGCTGAGTAGGGGTTAAATTAGGCCCAGAAGCTGCTGAGCTCAACCCCCAATGAGACAGGCAGTCAATCAATCAGGTAATGATACAAGTCAATAAGCGTGGCTAATAAGGCCCCAAAGTCACACTGCTGCTGGCCGGCAAACTGTTGAAATTATTTTTCTTTTTTTCTTTTTTTTTTAATTAGTTGCCTTCAAAATGGCGTCCGCCACGCCGACAAAGCTTGAAACAAAATGGCGGCCGTCACACAGTCAGAGCACCTCCTGAGGCGCCGAACTCGACACGGAGGAAAGGGTGCCTCTTAACTCACGCCCTGTGATCCGTCTGACTGGTGCTGCAATTCAGCCGAAGAAAACGTCGCCGAAGGTCTTCTCCCGGCCAGCGCTTGCTTCCGAAGCCGCTGCACTCTCCTTGCGCCTCACAGCTGACTCAAAATCATCGGAGGCCGCCCAATGACAAGGCAGGCACTCCGGAGCTGCTTGAAGGTCTGGACTGAGGCGACGGCAGCTTTACCGGCTCACCGGTAGGCTAGCGCGTCGCCAGCAGCAAGAAAAGCACGGATCCGCCCAGCCGGGTCAGAATCCGGCGTGCTGCAGCCCCGATCGGTGGGGAGATAGGCCAGACGGCTTGGAGCCCCAAGCTCGCCCTCAGCACACAGCACCACAGGTTTTCCTCACGTAGAGGCTCAGAATAACATGAAAAAAGGACAGGAAAAAATAATAAAATAAAATAATAAAGCAATAATCAAGGGAAGGATTAAATTCAATTAGAGAGCACTCAAATTGCCAAGTTCTCACAGCAACTGAGTGAGAAAGACTGAAGCTGATTGGTTGAGGTGGGAGTGGCCTAGCAATGGGAAGTGATTAGCACTCAGTTCTGCCCAGCAACTAGGAGATACTACCCGTCCATGGATAGGAGGAGCAGCGCAATGGAAAAAGGGTTGGAGCTGAAGCCCAAATAGGGGAGCAAGGAGACCTAGTGATCCATTCCCTGAACTTCCCTCCCTTCCTTGAAGAAACAGTACTAAGGAGAAGGGGAAAGGGGGAAAGATCCCTCCCTCTTTCACTTAACTCATAGCCGGAGTCGAATTGGGAATAAAGTTTGCATTTGAAATGGATCATGCGAGACATCTCTCTGTGTTGTTTTTCTCTCTAGGGTTTCCTTTATTGCCTCCATTAAAAATGCCTTCAGATTTGGGATAAAGTGACCATACAAATCAGACAGGCTTGACTAGGTCCCAAGGCCATGGATTTAATTGAAAAAAAAAAGAGTTGCCTGAAATCGGCAATTTTTTAAACTCTAGGCCAGGATTTGTGCTTGAACTAAGTTCTTTGCCCAGTTCATTCTCGTTAGTCCCCTTCCTCAGTGAGAAACATCTCCTTCTGGTTTCTTCTGCTGAGAGACCAGTTACATCAAGTATATGTTTTTAAACTGCGGGTAATTCTTTTGTTCAGTATGCAGGTTAGCCAATATTTGACCTAAGCAACCCTTTAAGAGAGGACAGATATCAGCAATGTCCTGGACTCTGAGAAAGGTTGCCAGATTTCTTCAAAATTATTTAGGATGGTCTTAAACGCGTCTCCTTAATAGCTCCATGGAAATCAATATTCCCATTCCCCTGAGGTCTATGTAGTACTGGAAGGAAATGGATATTTATCCTCTTTAGATATTTCAAGTTCCTTATTCAAATGTCACCAAATTTCCTCACATAAACTCCCAATCCTCGAGGTCACCACTACTGACTGACCAAAGGTACTTTTGGACTTTTAATGCAAAAAGACACTAAGAGTATTTCAGTCACCAATAAAGGTACATTGCCCTATAATTCACGTAGTCCTTGACTTACAACAGTTCACTTAATGACAATTCAAAGTTACAAAGGCACTGAAAAAAAAGTGATTTATGGCCATTTTTCACATTTATGACCTTTGCAGCATTTTAACATACATTTTGATTTACATTCGGATGCTTGACAACTGACTTACATTTATGACGGTTGCAGGGACCCGGGGTCATATGACCGCCTTTTGTGACCTTCTGACAAGCAAAGTCAAGGGGAAACCAGATTCACTTAACAACTATGTTATTAATTTAATGACGGTAGTGATTCCCTTAACCAATGTGGCAAGAAAAGTCATAAAATTGGGCAAATCTCACTTAACCAATTTCTCACTCAGCGACATAGATTTTGGGCTCAATTGAGGTCGTAAGTTGAGGACTATCTGTAAAAGAAATCCATTTGCCCCTCTCAGCAAGTTCTGTCCATTTCACCAACCAATTCCTCCATGGTGGGCAGGGCTGAATTTTTCTGAATCTTCAATGTGGAATAGAAAAAAAAATGGCTGCTGCCAGGTTAGATTCAAAGTTGTTGCTAGGCAACTAACCTAACGGAACCTCCCTTCTGCTCTCCTTCATCCTGGGCCATGACAAGTCAACACTTCAAGAGCCAAAATAAACAGCAAAGAGGACAAAGGAAAACCTTGTCTTGTCCCCTTTTAGATGTCACATGGTTTACGTAAATCACCATTAATCATAATTGCAGTCTTCTGACACTAATTTCCTTGAATAAAATTCTCAGCAAAGTTCATTTCTTCCAGAACTTTTAGTAAAAAAGACTAATTCAAATCCCAGGTTCCCTCAAACTAGCTTGTGGGTGGATGTGGGAAGAAATCACGTCTCACCATCCGCCATACTGTTGGCACTGCCAACATCTCCCCTGCAGATCTCACAGCCCACTCTTTATTTAACAAACAAAGAAAGTTCAAAATATAGAGAATTTCAGTGTCTTACATGAATAGGGAAAGACAACACGGAGTGTCAAAAGAAAAAAAAAATTAAATCCCTCCTTTAACTTTCTTTCTATTTACTCAATGATACAAGCTATCATTTTCCTGTCTTTTAGTCACCTCTCATTCAAACTCTGATATTTCTAGAAGAGATGGGAAATGAAATTTCACTTCAGATAATTCAGGAATTTTAAAATCAGCTCCAATTTAAGGTGCATAAATGAAGATTTATTTATTTATTTATTTATTTATTTATTTATTTGTTTATTTATTTATTTATTTATTTATTTTACAGAATTTATATACTGCCCTTTTCGCGAAGGACTCAGGGCGGCGAACACAGATTAAAAACATACAATAATGAAAACCCATTAAAACCAGATTAAAATAATAAATAATAAAAACCCAAGGAACAGAATCAGCCCATTTGTTGGAATAACCAAGTCTTCAGGCCTCGATGGAAGGAGCGGAGATCCGGGGCTGTCCGGAGCTTGGTGGGTAGTTCGTTCCAGAGGGTAGGGGCGCCTACAGAGAACGCCCTACCCCTGGGCGTCACCAGATGGCATTGCCTGGGAGCGGACAGGACGTTGGGAAGCAGGCAGGAGATGGTCCTGCAAATACCCCGGACCTAAGCCATGTAGGGCTTTATAGGTCAATACCAGCACTTTGAAGTGTATCCGGAGGACCACCGGTAGCCAGTGCAGCTTATGCAGGAGAGGTGTTACACGGGGGGTAATGAGGAGCTCCCGTAACAACCTGCACAGCCGCATTCTGGACCAGCTGGAGCCTCCGGGTGCACCTCAAGGGCAGCCCCATGTAGAGGGAGTTGCAGTAATCCAAGCGGGAGGTAACCAGGTGATGAGTGACCGTGCAGAGGGCATCACGGTCTAGAAAAGGGCACAACTGGTGCACCAGGTGCACCTGTGCGAAACTCCCCTGGTCACGGCTGTCAAATGGTCTTCTAGGGACAGCCAGGAATCCAGAAGGACACCCAACTCGTGGATCCTTTCAACGGGGGTGAGTACCTCTGCCCCACATCAAAAGTGACGGGACCTCTAGAACATGGGATGCCGGTATCCAGAGCCACTCAGTCTTGGAAGGGTTGAGTCTGAGTCTCTTCTTGCCCATCCAGGCCCGTACCACCTCCAGGCATCGGGACATCACGGAAAGGACATCCCCGGGGTGGAGATATATAATTGAGTATCATCAGCATATTGATGATACCTCATCCCGAAACCACGAATGATCTCACCCAGTGGCTTCATATAGATGTTAAAGAGTAGGGGGGAGAGAACTGATCCCTGAGGTACCCCACAAGTTAGGGGCCTTGGGGTGGACCTCTGTCCCCCCCGCCCATACAAACTGCAAGGGACCTGAGAGGTAGGAGGAAAACCACTGTAAAACAGTGCCTCCTACCCCCAACCCCCCAAGTCGCTGCAGTAGAATACCATGGTCGATGGTATCAAAGGCCGCTGAGAGGTCAAGTAGGACCAGGATGGAGGAACAACCTCCATCCCGGGCCTACCAGAGATCATTCACCAGGGCGACCAATACCGTTTCCATGCTATGCCTGCGCCGGAAACCCGATTGGTATGGGTTTAGATACTCCGTTTCCTCCAGGAACTGTGGGAGCTGTTGTGCCACCACGGTCTCAACAACCTTCGCAATAAAGCAAAGGTTGGAGATGGGCCGATAGTTGTTAAGTGTGTCTAGATCCAGGGCAGGCTTCTTGAGGAGGGGTCGAACCACCTCCTCCTTAAGCGAGGTGGGGAAGACCCCCTCCCTCAAAGAAGAGTTGATAATTGCCTGGAACCAGTCTCCAGTCACCTCCCGGGCAGCTGAAACAAGCCAGGAGGGACACGGATCCAGCAAACACGTGGAGGCACCCAGTCTACCCACGATCCTGTCCACTTCATCGACAGAAACAAAGTCAAACTCAATCCAGGTGTTACTCCCAAGATCTACCCCAGTCTCCCAAGTGGATTCCGCCCAGTCAGAGTCCAATCCAGTCTGGATCTGAGCGATTTTTTCATGCAGAAACTACAAAATCCTCAGCTCTGCCCTGCAAGGGGTCTTCCCTCACTCCCTGATTAAGGAGGGAGCGGGTCACTCTAAACAGGGCGGATGGGTGGTTTTCTGCAGATGCAATGAGAGCGGCAAAATAATCCCACTTCGCTGCTTCCATTGCCACAAGATAAGACCTAATATGGGTTCTTAGCTGTGTTCGATCAGATTCAGACCGGGAGGACCTCCGACACTCCTCTAGGAAAGAAAATCACAAACAGGCCCTAGTCTTAACTTTAGACAGTGTTCAAGGGACTGATTGCCTCCATAGCTCTGGCTGACTTGCCCAAGAGACTTTGGAGGAGACACCATCTTGAAGGACAGCAAAAGTTACCTGGTTCTTGATATATCTTCATCTATTTTCTGGATGAGTCCTGACAGGAAGGATAACCACCAGAGAACAGGGCCTCCAAGGGTGTATCTGAGATTTTTCACTAACATCCTTTCCTCCAGCTTCTCCTCTGCAGATGGGACCGTGAAGTAGTTTAGGATCCCAAGAGGAAAAATTGTTTCTCAGTGTAATTATCACAATTCTGGGTTTGGGACATCTGCTGCTGCTTCTCCAGTGACTACCTTTGATGTAAACATTAGATGGAAGCAACATGCAAAGGTCTTGCATCAGGAAAGAATATATGCATCAGATCACAGGCTGTGTGACACAAGTTTTGGGACAGGCAGGGACTGTGCTTTTGAATGTACATTTCTTTCCTTTCAAGACGAAAGTCAGTTTGTCTCTATCTAAATTGGGAAAGTCCCTGGCATTTCCACCTTGTAGAGTGTTTTGAATTCTTCTAACTCTTCTTGTTCTTGTTTAGAAATAGGAAAGGGGTTAATTCATCCCTGTGAATTATGGCCCTCTTTCTTCTGCTTCTGATGCTTCTGGTTTCCCAGCAAGTCTCCGGGAAGCTTAGACTGAATTGCCCGCTGAGTTTGGAGCACCAGGATGAAAGCCACCCATGGAGCTATTATAGGGAAGGAGACCATCTCATTGGTATAGTCCTCTGTGCCACAAGAATATCACGTGAAATGTTGCCTTTCAACACGGCTCCAAATAAAAAGTCTCACTCGTAAGTCGTTAATGTGTGTGATGGAGTTGTATTCCCTCCATTTACACTTCTGTTCTTTTTATTTCCCTGACTCCTATGTTACAGGACCTGTCTAATTTCCTGAATCCTTTTGATTTCCACGGCTTCCCTCTTTTGTCTTCTTTTGCTGAAGAGAATCAAATCCAGAGATGGGGCAAGGAAAACACCTGAAAGAATTCGAGATTGTTTCCCCCTCCCTGTCCAGTGCAGAGTTTATCACTTGAATGCTAGGTTTTCTTTAAAATAATGATGGAAAGAGCTGTAGTTTCCTCTTCCCAGCCCTTTTCCATACTTTTATAAGATATCATTGATAGCCATTCCCTCATTCTTATATAAAGAGAGGATGAGTTGTTTGCAGAATCGCTTTTTCTGGGCATCTATGAAAAAGCCTCTTCTTTTTATGGTGGTTCTACTCTAATGATTGAATTAGTTTGAAACCGAGTTAATGAAAATCAGCACTACTACAAAAATTATATATTTGTAACTTTTAACCCTGGTGGTGGTTAATCTCAATTTCATCTTCTGAACAATAATAAAACGGGTGACTATTATTTGCCCATGGTTATGGGTCAGTATTAACGTATGGATCCAAAAAGAAATAAATAAACTTGAACATTATTTTACAGTAAGACATTTAATGATATGGCTAGAATCATCCGCTTCATTATGACCATTGAAGAGATCAACAAGAATCAACCGTACCTGCAAAATCTCACACTTGGCTACAACATCCAGGATGATTATTTTAACACAATTGGCACTTCAGAAGCTTTGCTGGACATGCTCTCTACTGGGGAAGCCAATGTTCCCAATTACAGCTGTGGAAGGAAGGACAACCTTTTGGCTCTTCTTGATGCAGCTGCCAGTGATATCGCCATCCAGATGTCAACCTTAGTAGGCACCTACAAAATGGCACAGGTTTGTGTGTGTGTGTGTGTGTAGGTGTGTGGGTGTGTTTCTATCTGGTCAAGTGAATGGAACAATAGATCCAACCATTTTGTTTATGTTAGTTAGTTTACTTTATTGCCATTGCACTTCGTTCAATGAAATTAAATGTTGTCTTCAGTGTTTATCATACATAAGAAAACTATAAAAATAAAACAAAAACACACATCCTTCACATTCTATACAATTGAATTGAAATCCACTGGTACTGCATTAGTATAACACTATACTGTAGAATTCAATATAGTTGCTGCTCTGGGATAGAAGCTGTTTTTCAGCCTATTTGTCCTTGTTTTTATTATCCTGTACCGTCTGCCAGATGGTTATAAGTCATAAGTGGGAGGAGATGGGCGATAGGAATGAGAAGATTAATAGTAATAGTAATGCAGACTTAGTAACTAGTTTTTTTATTTAAAAAGTTTTTTTTATTTTATAAACAAACAAACAAACAAACAATACATAATCAATCATTCAGTGTATCTTCTGAATACATCTTTTGTGTCTTCTTTTACTCCTCCAGTATTTATCATTTCTTAATATTATCATTTCCTTTATTATGACATTTCCCCCACATTTCTTACTTCTCTATTAATACATTTATCTATCTTTTAATTTTATTAAAAATTAGACAACAATTTTATCCCCACACAACTTTCAACCCCCCTCCCCACGCCCCCCCCCGACTTCCCAGAGCAAAATCAGGGTATAACATTAAACAAGCATAAACTAAAATATGCTAACTTACTACAAGATTCAAAACTCCCTCACACTCTTTAACTCCTCCTTTAAAAATTATTCATCAACCTCCCCTTTATAAATTCTCTTATCACATTTCACATTTGTTACTAAAATCCTTTCCATACCTTCTTTTTCAGCATTATTCCCTAATAAAATTCTAAATTAAACATTTATCCTCTTTGGTCATTCATAAATCATTTGCCAATTTCTGTTTATTCAACATTACTCCCTTGTAAAATTCTAAATTAAACATTTTAAAACTTTCTTTAAAGCATGTCTTTTTTTAAAAAAAAATATTATTTTAGGTTAAAAATTTTAAAATCTCTTAATACCTCAATAAGACATTCTTCAAAATATAAGTTTCAAAACTTTTTTAAAAGGCTATCCATTCAATTTTAAATTAACCATTTTAATACTTCAGTAAGTTTTAAAAACCTATCCAATTTTAATTAAACCTTTTTACTTCAATAAAACATTCTTCAGAGTATAACCTTAAAGATACTGTTAATCCATTGGGTTAAAGTATTTCTAACTCTTGAGTTCATTCTTCAAAATATAAATTTCAAAACTTTCAGGAAGCTATCCATTAACTTTAACGTTAACCATTTTAATATCTCGATAACTTTTAAAAAGCTATCCATTTTTAGTTAAACATTTTTACTTAAACTTAAAAAACACTAATTTCAGTAAGCTTTTCAGATTTATTACTAAGATCCTTCCCCAAAAAAATTAATCTTCCCTTCTTCCTTTCTTTCTATATTCTTTCCAGTCCTTCTTCTTCAATAATGTTTACTTCTTCAGCATTGCTCCTCCCCCTGCTTTTATTTTCGAAAATTTTTGATTTTGGATTTGAGGCTGATGTATCTTTGGAATTCGTTCTCTTCTTAGAATTATTTCCTTTAATTCCTTTTCAACTCTTCCTGCTTGTATAATCAGTCACTTCATTCCTTAAAGATTGATTCTGTCTGTAAAGCCAAGGATTGTCATGGTAAAATTTGTCAGTCTGCAGGAAAGAGTCTATTTGCTGCTTTTCAGTTAATTGCATAGAAGCCTCTATCAAAACCTCTGTTTCCTGTGTGCTAACTTCCATCTTAATCCTGACAGCCTCTTTTTCCTCCTCCAAAGTCACATTAGCCTGGTTAATTTCTTCCTCTTTTCCAGCCAGCAGATCATTGTTATTCTCCAAATTTTGATTTTGAACAGTCCTTTTAATTGATTCTAATATAACAGAAGTATGAAAATTTAAGAGTTCTTGTAAGACCTTTACAGTCACAACTTGTGAGTTTGCTGGCTCATATAATAATGATCCTCCATCCTTGATGTCAGCCATATTTCAATTTTCACTTTAAATTTATTCAGCTATCAGGTCAATAAGTCCAATTATTTTCCACACAATTTAGAAGTATAAATTAGTTGAGGTCAATACCATAGTCTTTTCCATTCCACTACCACTTTAAATCTTTTTCTTGATGTGTAATCCAGTAACTTTAACAATGTTACTAATGTTAACAATCACTTTCACTAATAAGTTTCATTTTCACGCCCTCAGGCGCCATCTTTTTTTTCCCCCTTTTAAATGGAGTTAACGTTCAGTACTTGCATTTTTTGTTCTCCTGATTTTGCTCTGCCAGCATCCAGGGTCGAAGTTTCTTATAATCCTTAAAATTGCATTGCTGGTGTGGTCGCGACCCCTTGTTCTGCATAAAGCAGACTTGTCCCGGATCTGGAGCACTGAAGGGCTTTCAGGGAGCTCTCACCCTGCAAACCCCAGGCTTAAAAAAAATCTGGGGGTCTAGGGGAGCTCTACCAAGACCCTTCTGCTCTTCTCTCCCCCTTTTTCCTTGAGGGAGAGTTTCAAGCTGCTAGACAGCTGATTTTCGCTGTTCTAGCGGCAAATGGAATCGCGGGGCTGGCGCTCCTAAAGGAGCGTCCATCAAGGATCACAGAGCCACTGGAAGTCCCAGACTTAGTAACTAGTTTGACAGTGTTGAGGGAATTATTTGTTTAGCAGAGTGATAGCATTTGGGCAAAAAACTGTTCTTGTGTCTAGTTGTTCTGGTGTGCAGTGCTCTATAATGTTGTTTTGAGGGTAAGAGTTGAAACAGTTTGTGTCCAGGATGCGAGGGATCTGTAAATATTTTCACAGTCTTCTTTTTGACTCGTACAGTATACTGGTCCTCAATGGAAGGCAGTTTGAAAGCAATCATTTTGTCTGCAGTTCTAAGTATCCTCTGAAATCTGTGTCTGTCTTCTTGGGTTGCAGAACCAAACCAGATAGTTATAGAGGTGAAGATGACAGACTTATTGGTGTTAAGGACGAAGTTATTGTCTCCACACCACAAAAGCAATTATGGAATTCAAGAACTGCTTCTCACTGTATCCATTTCATATGTCATTGCTATGGCTTAGGATCCAGAGTGGGGAAGGATCAAAGCAATCATATCCTCTCATGACACCATCCCCATTGCTCTGGGGCTTTCTGCTACATGCTTGTGAAACTGAGCAGAGGCTCTGTGTCTAATCAAATTGTCTTCTGTGCAAAAGGAAAATAAAGCAATGATAGAAAGCTCTTGTTTTGTAGATTATCTTAGCCAAAATAATAATATTTTTCAATGGTAACATATCCTAGATTCATGAAAAGAATCCCAGTGGATTATCTTATTTACAGTCTACATAGAAACGCATAGAGACCACTAGCATTAACTAACCACTTTATTAAAACACTGCAAACATGTTAGCCAAAATGGTAAGAGCCACGGTGGCTCAGTGGTTAGAATGCAGTTCTGCAGGCTACTTCTGCTGACTGTTGGTTGACTGCAATTTGGCATTTTGATTCTCACCAGGCTCAAAGTTGAGTCAGCCTTCCATCCTTCTGAGTTGGGTAAATTGAAGATCCAGATGGTTGGGGGCAATAGGCTGGCTCTGTAAACCACCTAGAGAAATGGTTCTCAACCTTCCTAATGCCGTGACCCATTAATACAGTTCCTCATGTTGTGGTGACCCCCAACCAGAGGTGGGTTCTAAATTTTTTTACTATCGGTTCTGTGGGCGTAGCTTATTTTGTGGGCATGGCTTGGAGGTCATGTGACTGGGTGGGTCTGGCTAGCTGGTCATGTGACGGGGTGGCCATGGCTATTTGTATAGGGACTACTCAGAGGGCTGAAAAAAGTCATTTCTGACAGATCCTCGCACTTTTGACTGGTCCTCACACTTATGACCATCCTCACATTTATGCCCGTGCAGCATTCCTAACAACCATGTCACTCATTTCACAACTGCTTCTCTTCACCATGGTGATAAGATAGGGCAAAAAATGTAAAATGTGAGGACAGTCGTAAATTCGAGGACTGGTCAAAAGTGTGAGGACCAGTCAAAAATAACTTTTTCAGCCCTCTGAGTAGTCCATGTGCACAAAAGGACTACCCAGAGGGCTGAAAAAAGTGATTTCTGACAGGTCCTCGCACTTTTGACCGGTCTTCGCACTTATGACTGGTCATCATGCCCATTGTAGCATTCTTAACAACCATGTCACTCATTTCACAACTGCTTCTCTTCACCATGGTGACAAGATAGGGCAAAAACGTAAACTGTGAGGACAGTCATAAGTTCGAGGACTGGTCAAAAGTGTGAGGACCAGTCAAAAATAACTTTTTCAGCCTTCTGAGTAGTCCATATGCATAAAAGGATACAGCAATAGAGAGGGATGAAGGAAGGGAAGGGAAATTAGAGTAGGAGTGAGGGTAAGAGAGGGAGGAAGAGAGGAGGAGAAGGAGAAAGGAAGAGGAAGTAGGAAGGAGAAGAAGAGGGGGGGGAAAGAGAACGTAAGAAGGAAAGAAAAGAAAGAGGTGGTAGGTTTGAGGAGAAAAATTGCTGTACAATAAAAAAGATGAAAGGGAAGAAAACCAACCTCAAACAAATATAAAGATATTAAGATAAAGAATGAATTGTTAAACTTTAAAGAATAAAAGAGAACAAATATGAATAAATAGCAATAATTAGAAACACTGTATTTTCTTTGAACAGAGTATTTGGCCGGTTCACAAATTTAAACAGTGTTTAGTCATTTCAATTAAATTTACAATTTCTATATTTCCTTTTTGCCATATTTATTCCTCATCTATTTTTTAAAAAAACCAATATTACCCTTCATCCTCATCTCTAATCTTAATCAAATTCAATTTTTCCCTTCTATTCTATATTATACCCCTTCCCATTGTCATCTATTTTTATATCCATCCTCATTGGTTAATTATGTAATACAGTTGTTTAATACAAATTCAACATTTAATATAAATCAAATAGTTATATAACTATCTTTTTTGTATATCAATCAATATGAACATGAATATTCCACTTATTTCCATGCAATCCAATTTCTTACAAATCAATTAATTATATTTACCAATAATAATAAACCAAATAATTTCCCCCATATATTCCTCCAAACCACAACTTAACCATTTCTCCTTTCAACACAATATACAATTAATAGTATCTCAATTATTACAATTCCCTAGTTAAATAGAGCTTTTTTTCTTTTGTATTTTAAAATCTTGAACCTCCTCTTTTGCCCTAAATTTCCCATTGTTTGCAGTTTTGCACCTAGCTTTTTTGGTGAGGAAAAAGTAAAAGAAATCTCTGTCTGCCTCATTTTGTCACATTGCAGCAAAGACCCTGCTTTACTTTCAGTTTCGTTTTTTCAGCATAGCTAGGGGGGAAAAAAATCTGCTTCTCTCTTTGCAGCTAGCAACAGAGCCCTCCGCAAAACAGCTGAGAGCAAATCAGCTGAGAGTCCGGAGGCTAATCAAATCAATTTATGGTAATTAACCTATGCTGAAGCTGAAAGGGGCTGTTTTTTTCTATTTTTGCAGGCACCGGTCTTCTCATTTGTTTTCTTTTAACATTGATCAGCTGTAGGGCGGCCCCGCGGCAAGAATTTAAATGGTTTGTTTCCCTCTAGCCATCAGCTGGGACTCAGGAGGCAGCAATAGATTGGGAGTGGGCGGGGTAAGCGACCAGTGATCCAACAGAGGCAGAGGGTGAGGGTGAGTGAAGACATGGGGGGGCGAGAGAGGGCTTTGGCGACCCCTGTGAAATGGCCGTTCGACCCCCAAAGGGGTCGCGACCCCCAGGTTGAGAACTGCTAACCTAGAGAGAGGTGTAAAGCACTGTGAACCGGTGTTATTGCTCTTGCTTCCCCCCACCCCAACCTATTGGTGATATAATATATCACAGAAGTGTCAAAGACCAAGTTCTTCACCAGAACCTCCTACTGTCTGGATTATTCAAAAAGTATCCTAATTGGTGGTATTTACTCGAGAAAATTTCAGCACCTGGAATAATTGTTAAATAAGTACCTTATAACCCACAGACTTCTATTTGTGAAGCTCCAGAGATAAAATATATAACATATCTATTATCTAACTGTTAATAGTTTATTTATTTATTTTATTTATTTACTTTGTCAAACATGTACGACATAACAGGAATAAGTATAAACATTGATATTAATACAGGAAATGGGAACGAATTAACAGGGACAGTAGGACAGGGAGGGAAGGCAACTGGTGCACTTATGCACACCCCTTACAGACCTCTTAGGAATGGGGTGAGGTCAACAATAGACAGTTTAAGGTTAACGTTATGGGATGTTGAGGATGTAACAACAGAGCCACGTAGTGCATTCCAGGCATTGACCACTCTGTTGCTGAAGTCGTATTTTCTGCAATCGAGTTTAGAGCGGTTTACCTTGAGTTTGTATCTATTGTGTGCTCGTGTATTATTGCGGTTGAAGCTGAAGTAGTCATTGACAGGTACGATGTTGTAGCAGATAATTTTGTGTACTAGGTTTGGGTTGCACCGTAAGAAGCATAGTTCTAGTATATGAAATATACTATATTTATATTAATATGGATATGAAAGAGAGAGATCAGTATCTTAAACCGCACATTAGATGAAGGACCTTTTGGAATCTATACATTAAAACAATATATTTCCTTTGCAATCAGAATTTTAAAACATACTTATAATATGAAACTCTAGTTGAACAAAAAAGTTCAGCTGGTATCCCCATATATGTATCTCATGGTGGTAGCTTTTAGTGATGATAGAGAAATATTATTTGTAGTCTTTATTCTTAACACAGAATTCTTCATAACTTTTTTTCAGACCAGTTATGAAATTGTTTCGGAGGCTCTGAGTGATAAAAGTCAATTCCCCTTTTTCCACCCGATGTTCCCCAAAGAAGGGATCCAATATCCCGGCATTGTCCAACTGCTCCTCCATTTCAGATGGACCTTGATTGGTCTCTTTGCTTCAGACACAGAAAATGGAGAGAATTTCATGAGGATTTTTACTCGCATGCTTGTCAGGAATGGGATTTGTGTTGTTATATCACAACGATTCTCAACGACTCGACTGACAGCACCCCTCAGGGATGCTGTCTCTAAGTGGAGACAAGTCAATGTCTTTCTTCACTCCATGGAACATATTCCTCTTTTGGAGAGAATTATTCCTTTCCATTTAACATTTATGCAGTTGTCTGGACCTATAGAAGGGAAAGTCTGGATCCTCACAATCTTGGAGAAACATAACATGCGAAGGAACAAACTTTTAAAGTACATTCATAGTGTATGGATTTTTTCTTTACAGGAAAAAAAAGTGACAAAAGATAATGCTGTATACCGCTACCACTATGTGGAACGCAAATATCGAGATCGGTCTTTGCACTGTTCTCTTTCAAAGCATGCCTTTTCTGTCAAAGGTCGGAGAAGATGCACCCAGAAAGCACCAATGGAGAACAAAATAAGTGGTTTGCCGACTATAACTAAAGTAAAAGTTTTCAGTATCATGAGGACTCTGACCCATGCCTTGAATGCTGCATATGCCTCCATATCCAGGAGGAGAAGAAAGAAGGACAAAGAGAAGTTGAGGGCTTCAAGGGTGCAGCCATGGCAGGTATTGGATCCCAATAAGGATCTTGGTTCCTCTGGAGAAGGAGCTCAAAGGAAGAGGGGAGGGAATCATCTCAACCTCCTTGTGCCATAAAAATTGGCAGGTTTGGCCACTCTAATTGCTTGGAGCATAAAGTTCCCAACAGCAAAAATTGTGGCAAATATACCTTGATATTACAGACTGAAAATTTTCTTCCCCTTCAGGGCTCTCAGGTTGCCTTGATGCTGACCTTCCTCCTCCTCTGATTCGGCTGCAGGAGGGGCCGGTGGCTGACAGGCCACAACAAATGTCCTTTTCTCCTCCTGTTGTTCAATTTATTTGTCATTTACTCTAGAATCTTCCCTATAATTGGCCAATTCTGTTAAGTATATTTTCTCAATAATATTTTGTCAGTCTGTGATTGACAAATTTTGTTGAATTTTTTTTTTTTTGGTTCACTTGTGGAAATAACACCTGTTCTAATTAAGCATATTTGCAACTGATAAAACTCTAAAGATTCAAATGTGAATAGATCATGTAGGACAGGGGTGTCAAACTGGCAGCCTGTGGGCCAGATGCATCATGTACAAGCCACACACACACACCAACTCAGCAAAGGCAAAGAAAGTCATGATATGTCACGATACATCACGTGACGCGATCGAGTTTGACATCCACGATGTAGGATAAGAAACCAAGGTTTCTGCTTTTAAAATTCATGGACTTTTCCATTCTAGCTTCATCCCTTTATGAAGAAGAGTCTATTTTGTAATATTTCCCTTTGGAAACTGTATGTGGATCAAAATGGAGATATAGCCGCAGATCTGGACATCGTGAGCGGGGTGTTTTACTCCGAAGATTACTCCATCAAAGGCAAACTGGGGAGTTTTGAAAAAAAGGGACTTTTTGTCAATCAAGATGCTCTTCAACAGCTAACATCACTTAACAAGGTGAGAAAAATATTGGTGTCTTTTCTCTATTGTCCAAAGATGTAACACCTTTTCCAAGCAAGCTAATCATAGTCACCATGGCTTAATAGTGAAATGAAGCCACGTGAAACTGATGAGAGAGGCTATCAGGTGCTTGGATTGTGATTCTGATTGCCTTGCTTCTTCCTTGGCAAAGAAGAAGGCAATTTCGTTTAGTAATTTCTGAATTTGGTGTCAGACTGAATCCAATGAAATTCAGTCATAACCAGGGTGAAATCAGATTGGTTCAGATAGGTTCTGGGGAACCACTAGGGATTATTGGCATCGGTTCGCCAAACCGGTAGTAATCAAGCCTCGTTGGCCACACCCACACCCAGCCAGTTGCCGCTCACCTCTTTGCATCCGTGCATCAGGCGCTGTACCCATCTACTCATCATCATCATCATCATCAGCTACCTGTAGACCTGGGGGCTGCTGACTCTCCATCTGAGAACCAATGGACAACCCAGGCCCTGCCTCTGTCTCTCTCTCTGCCAGCTCCATTCCCTCTTCCCTCTTGGAGCCCTCAGGCTGCCTTGATGCTGACCCTGACTCCCACACCTCCTCTTCCTCTGATTTGGCTGCTGGAGGGACTGGCGGCTAACAGGCCACAACAGTAATGTTTTAAGCAGCCCAGAGTTATCCAGAGTGATGCATTCCTCTCTTTCCCCACACATGGATAGAGCAACCTGACATCTGTTCCTAAAAAGGGGGTCCAAGGCTTTCAGTTCACATGAAATCATAATGACTGTTGTGACATGAGATAATGCCCTTACCCAGAAGAATTGAAATAAGACTTTGATCCAAAGAAAAGTTCTTCCTCATATCAGAAATCATGAGTGACAATTTGAAAGGAAATGCTACCAGTACTTAGATTTGGCCTTTGGCTTGTAAGAAGGCACTTCCATCTGAAAAGTTCTTGAATGCAATTTTTATCTTGATTGTTAGATACTAAAGTCTCTCTGGGCAAAAAAGGAGGCTCCAAATTTAATTAATAATAAACGTACATTAGTCTTTCTATGCCAATTGGTGTCACAGAATTGTAGTTATTAAACAAAAAGGTTTTTTCTTGGATATCTAGCTGGGCCTTAGAAACATCTCCTTCTGTCACAAGAGTCAGGCTCATGTCCCACTTCTGGCAGCAAAAGATACTTGACTTACCCTGTTGGAGGCTCACCTTCTCATGATCTCATGTCCATCTTACGCAGGGGTGGGCTTCAAAAATTTTAGCAAGAGGTTCTCTGCCCTGTTGCTGGGTGGGTGTGATCATGGTGGTTGTGGCCTAGTCAGCCTCCTGCACCACAACAGGGTGGGCTTTTTCGATCCTCCAGGAGGGCGAAGATGGCCTCCCGGGGCTCCGGAGGCCCATTTTTCATCCTCCCTAAACCTTCATGCATGCCCTGCACTTATCTGCATCCCAAACAGGCAGTATGAGGACTCCTGGGAGAGGCGGAATGGAGTGGGTGAGGCCAGCCAGGAGTGGGATTTGGGGGTTATCTGAACTGCACAGAATCTTAGCTAGAGGTTCTCCCGAACTCCTGCGAACCCCCAGCAGCCCACCCCTGATCTCTTACATCACAACAGTTCCAGAAATTAGGCAGTCAGTTTTAGTCTTATTTCACTAGCATGGCAGCCACATGACTTGAGGAAATAAAAATATAAAGAAACAAATAGCATTCCCTTTAAGGTTGACAGCCCTTATTTGGAAGCACCTTTTGTTTTGTAGCTTTAGTAGAAAACTGTTTTGAACCCCTTTCAAAGGGCTTTACAATGTTTTATATTTGTTTGTTTGTTTGTTTGTTTGTTTGTTTGTTTGTTTATTATATTTATATACAGCCCTTCTCCCGAAGGACTCAAGGCGGTGAACAGCCAAGATCAAATACATAAATATAAAAGTTAAAAACAATTTAAAACCAGATTAAATACTTTGGCCCACAATTAAAAACATCCCATTAAAATCCAATTTAAAATTTAAAACCGTTAAAATTAGGCTAGCCCGACTTGCTGGAATAACAAAGTCTTGAGGGCACGGCGGAAGGTGCGCCAGTCCAGGATCCTCCGTACCTCCGGGGGCAGCTCGGTCCAGAGGGCAGGAGCCCCTACTGAGAAGGCTCTCCCCTGGGGGGTCACCAGTCAACATTGTGTGACCGACAGCACACCGAGGAGCCCCACCCTGTGGAAGCGTACTGGCCGGTGGGAGGCTGTCGATAGCAGAAGGCAGTCCCGTAAGTACCCAGGTCCTAAGCCATGTTAATCAACACCTTGAATCGCACCCGGAAGACCACTGGGAGCCAATGCAGCTCACGCAGGAGAGGTGTAACATGGGAGCGCCCCGCCCCACCTATATAGTCCTTAAGAATTTTTTGCAGCTCCTGCTAGTGAGAAGTTGCTTTTTTTATCACAGTTTTACTTTTTGAAAATTAATGTAATAGAGTAAAATTTTTAATACATTTATAAATTTAATTTAAATTTAGAATCAATCAATTTATTACAGTCTTAGACCAGAGACCAGAACAAATAAAAATGCTCAGTAAATATACAATGAAAAATTCTAGTATAAAATAATAAATAACAACTAAAATCTATAATGAGATCCAGTCTGTCAATTATACATGGTCTAACTATGCTACAATTGCAATCCATCAACTGTGTGGCCCGTTGTAGGTTCAGGGCTAAAAGGGAAAAGACTAAGCAGTACCAAGGCTTTGCCACATTTGTTATATAACACAACTATGGTGGAGAAGACACGTGTTTGCGACGAATCCCCAGTGCTGCTGCACAGAATCTGGCCACATGCGCTGTAGTTATGTTCATCCTTAAGCAGCCACTGAAGATAGGTAGAATTGGAACAGCCAGGATACCTACCAATAGCAGTTTATTGGCAGAATATGCTTTTTTCCTAATCTCTGTATAAAAGGAACATCTAAGGTGCATGTGACCCACAGTCCCGAGTTACAAGAACAGAGCCATCAGTGGTATCCTTTTATACTTGCTGTACAGGATGGCCGATGGAAGGGCATGGCACTGTGTGAGCGAAAATGCTAAATTTAAGAATGAAAATTGACAATTAAATTTTATTTCAAAATTTAATATGAATAGATAATTTTACTTGAATGTCATGGATACCTGAAGAATGGAGGAATGCATGTTCAGATGGCTATAAGGAGGAAGCCAATAGTTGTCATTTAATGCTTAAATATTTTTTCAGTTCAATCCTTCCAGACTTTATTAAGTAGAAAAGTACCTTATTGCAAAGGGATCTGCCAGAAGCAAAGGTGAGGAACTAAATGAAGAAACCACAAATTCTTACCGTCATTTGGAATTAGTCAGAAATTTTATATTCATCTAAGTGAGGCCTATAGAGTACTGGACTAATATTTACATTGATCTCTATTCTCCATGGATGGTCAGTCCTGACATGTTCTCTTTGGCATTCCTTATTTGCCTGCTTTAGAGTTTCCCTCAATCCAAATGTGTGGAAAATTGTCGTCCTGGATTTGTCAAAAAGGCTCGAGAAGGAGAGCCGATTTGCTGCTACGACTGCATTCCTTGTCCAAAGGGGACCATCTCCACTCAGGAAGGTGGGTAACTCTGCATGAAGAATGCTGGATTCGTCCAGAGCATCTAGATTGAGATACATGTTGAAGACAAATTTACTTTTGAATACGTTACTGTTTTTCTTCCATAATGGGAGGAATAAGAAAAAGATCTTGAAGGATGAGATTGGAAGAGATAGGAGGACATGGTGGATTCTGCAAGGTTACTTATGCCAGGGAAAATCTCTCTTCTACTTGTCAGTTGAGAAGTGTCCTGTCATCTTACTTTTAGTAGGAACATCTGAATTCTTTGAAATGTGAGAAATGGTTTCAGATTAGTGGTGGGATTCTACCAGTTTGGACAAGTTCGGACCAACCATTAGCTCCAACTTTCAGCCATGAGCGAACCAGTTCTCTCTTTCTTTCAAGTGGGCCCACCCGCCCACCCCTGCATTATACTCACCTATATTTCTGCTTCCGAAGCCCAGCTGATCAGGGCGGCAGAGTGGACTGCCGCTCCTCAGCTGTTTTCCTTTCTCTCAGCAACGCGGAAGTTCACTTTTCTACCAATTGCGTAAACATGCACAGCGAATCAGTCGAGTACAGCGCGCACTTGGCAAACCAGTTGTTGAACCGGGAGGATCCCACCCCTGTTTCAGATGACTGGCTTTTTCTCATCCAAGCTAACTTTACTTCATAGGCCAATGATACATCAATCAATCATGCAACCAATATTTCAATCAATTAATCCACCAGTCGATCTTTATTAAGTTCATAGGGCCACATAAGCAGAAAGAACTAAGTGGGAGGATCACAGAGGGATAGCTTTTGGGTTCAAGAAACAAGAGAAAACCAAATGGAGGACTCACCATAAAATCCATCAAGAGGATATCCATGTGACAGGAGAAATGTAAACTAAATTTACCATTATTAAGCATAAAACCTTCCTCTTTCCTCTCAAATACTTTAACTTCTGATTTAAGAAGTAAAAGACAAATATTGTTTATAGCCCACTTCAGCCCTCCCATGTTCAACAAAACCACCATAATGGATTCATTAATAGGATCCCTACTAAGCCTGTCCATCTTAAAGTTACAATTTTATTGGATATTAAACAGTGAAATACAAACAATTACAAACACACACACACACACACACAGAGAGAGAGAGAGAGAGAGAGAGAGAGAGAGAGAGAGAGAGAGAGAGAGAGAGAGAGAGAGAGAGAGAGACCAAATCCAGTTGTGATTCTAAAAGGAAAAAAAGCTTTAAATTCACTTTTGGGATTAAAAGCAACCAGATATATCAGAAAAGAAGAGGAAAAGAGAATTAATAAAGAACAATCTACATAATATGCATTTATACCAATGTGAAGTTCATTAAGTCTTTGAAAGTAAATTCATCTTTTCATTTTTAGAAGCTGAAGTCACAATCTCAGTTTCTGTTCTTGTATTAGTTCAGGAATTGATCTTTTTTTTTTTTTTTTACATCAAATCATTTTGATATGAACTGACTTTGGGTAGAATGTGGTTAAACCAACAATGAAACATTTTACAAAACCTACCTAAAGCATGCAACAGAAATAATAAAGATTGAAAAAGGCAACTACATCAGCATGTTACATGTGATCCCTCTCATCCCTTCATTGCATGGGATCCCTCTCATCCCTTCATTAAGGAATTTCTAGAGGGGCTCAAGGATTGCAGCTAATTTCACTCTTGGGGGACTTAATGCCTATTTCCAGCAATGGGCCCACCACCTTCTGTCTTGAAGGAGGCACCCTTCTCAAGAGGCTCACCATGGACCTCAGCATGAAAGACCAGAGCAGATAGAATAGAATAGAATAGAATAGAATAGAATAGAATAGAATAGAATAGAATAGAATAGAATAGAATAGAATAGAATAGAATAGAATAGAATAGAATAACAGAGTTGGAAGGGACCTTGGAGCAGTGGTGAAATTCAAATTTTTTACTACCGGTTCTGTGGGCATGGCTTGGTGGGCATGGTGTGGCTTGGTAGGTGTGGCAGGGGAAGGATACTGCAAAATCCCCATTCCATCCCCACTCGAGGGGAAGGATATTGCAAAATCTCCATTCCTACCCCACTCTGGGGCCAGCCAGGATGGTATTTACCGGTTCTCCGAACTACTCAAAATCTCTGCTACCGGTTCTCCGGAACCTGTTAGAACCTGCTGGATTTCACCCCTGCCTTTGAGGTCTTCTATCCAACTCCCTGCTTAGGCAGGAAACCACACACCACTTCAGAGAAGTGCTTATCCAACATCTTCTTTCAAATTTCCAGTGTTGGAGCATTCACAATTTCTGGAGGCAAGTTGTTCCACTGATTAAATGTTCTAAACATCAGGAAATTTCTCCTTAGCTCTAATTGCTTCTCTCCTTGATTAGTTTCCTTCCACTGCTTCTTGTTCTAACCTCAGGTGCTTTGGAGAAGAGTTTTACTCCCTCTTGATAGACATGCCCCAGATTTGTTCCCTAAAATATTGCCACTTTATGGATCTTTGGAAGTCTGCTTTTTCTGTTGGAACTCCTGCCCTATTGCACACCTTCTTCCTAGAATTCCAACAGGCAATCAGCCTTCTGAAATTCTAGAGGAGTTCCTCTCCCAAATGTTGAGATAAAGTGCAGGATGAGAATGTGCAGTGGTGGGATTCAGACAGTTCTCACCTCTTCGGGAGAACCGGTTGTTAACTTTCTGAGCTGTTTAGCAAACTGGTTGTTGGAAGAAATCATTAGGGCAGAGAACCAGTTGTTAAATTACTTGAATCCCACCACTGAGAATGTGGCGTGTTGCATCAGTTAAGATGGTTGTGACTCCGACAATTTCTCTTTTGGATCATATTTCTTCTTGTTGTTTTTATAGCTGTATATATTGGGGGGGGACGTTTTGCTGGGTGTAAGCTGCCCAAAGTTTGCTTTAAAATGGTTAGCGAGATGAATGTTTTAAATATGTATGTATGCAGCCTCCTATTTACGATTTGCTATGGAGTTCCTGTCTCTCAGTATCAGTTGTCATCCAAAGAAGGTCTTTCTTGAGATGTGAAAGGAGAGACTATAAAAGGAATATTACTTTCTCTTTTGTCAGATACTGAAAAATGCACCCAGTGCCCAGATGATCAATATCCAACTGAGAACCGAATCCAATGTATCCCCAAAAGAATAACCTTCCTGTCCTATGAAGAAACTCTCAGCATCATCCTGATCTCCTTTGCCCTAATCTTGTTCCTAACCACAGGTTTTGTTTTACTCATATTCCTTCAATACCGAGAAACTCCCATTGTCAAAGCCAACAACCGGGACCTCTCCTACATCCTCCTGGTCTCCCTCCTGCTTTGCTTCTTATCCTCCTTGTTCTTTATTGGCCGACCAAGGAAAGTCTCCTGCCTTCTCCGACAAGCAGTCTTCAGCATTGTCTTCTCAATAGCTGTGTCTTCTGTGTTGGCCAAAACGATCACAGTGGTATTGGCCTTCCTGGCTTCAAAACCAGGAAACAGGATGAGAAAGTGGTTGGGGAAGAGCTTGGGCAACTCCATCATCCTTTCTGGTTCTGGTGTCCAGGTTATCATCTGTGCCTTGTGGCTAGGAATTTCTCCCCCATTCCCTGACTCTGACCTCCACTCCCAGCCTGAGGTGATCATCCTTCAATGCAATGAAGGTTCCATCACCATGTTTTATGTTGTCCTTGGCTATATGTGTTTCCTAGCCACCATTTGCTTCATTGTAGCCTTTTTGGCAAGGAACCTGCCTGGGGCCTTCAATGAAGCTAAGCTGATCACTTTCAGCATGCTGGTTTTCTGCAGTGTCTGGGTCTCCTTCCTGCCCACCTACCTGAGCACCAAAGGAAAGTCTATGGTAGTCGTGCAGATCTTCTCCATCTTGGCCTCCAGTGCTGGGCTGCTGGGCTGCATCTTCTTTCCCAAATGCTACATCATCCTCCTGAGGCCAGATCTAAATACAAAGGAACACCTAATGATAAAAGTAGGGAAATAAAAGTGAAACTGTTTTTAGGCTCATAACATATCATTTTTCATTGCCGTTTTTGGTGTGCTTGTATTCTTCCTTTGCATAAATTGGACAATTAAGGTTATTAAAAAACAAACGAATAGAAATATGAACCATTTAAGAGTTATCATATTAAAATACAATATAATCTTCAAACAGTAAAATAACTGAATAATTCAAATTTTCATTCAGCCAGAGATGGACAGGGTAAGAAATTATAAAATAATTTTTAAAAAAAAGTTATTTTTACTTATGATGAATATGGAAACCTAAATCTTTGAACACTTTCTCTCCTTCCCTTCCTCCCTCCCTCCCTCCTTCCCTCTCCTGTTCTTGAAAGTAGATGAGGAAAGTAAATCTAGACGTTAAGAACACCAGATGACACCCCACCCCTCCCCGGTTGCAACACTCTAAATGACCTACACTAGTTAAGTTGCAGGTGTTAGATTACATTATAGAATTTGGACCTCAGAATTTCAGGATTTGGTCTTGAGACATCACTGCTCCAACAGCCTTTCTGAACATAACTGAAAAGCAATAATCCAACAGCAAAACAGCATCTGGAAAGCTCAATAGCTTCTGTGAATATTTGATCCAGGGAAGACAAAGAAAACATCCTCATACCAGATTGGTCTTTTATCCAAAGAAGCCACATGATACTTTAGTCCCCAAAATGGAAAGCTTTCGGCATTGTGCTATGTGAATGGGAAAAGAATATATGCTAGATAATGTCAGGAGGATATTCCTGAAACGTCACTATGCTGACTTAACTAGGGAGCTGCAGGAAGAGCCCACCTTCTCCAGGAGCTGCCTAGAGGAGAACTAGCTTTGCCACATCCAATGGTGGGGAAAGGGTTGGAGCTGAAGCCCAAATAGGGGAGCAAGGAGACCTAGTGATCCATTTCCTGAACTTCCCTCCCTTCCTTGAAGAAACAATACTAAGGAGAAGGGGAAAGGGAGAAAGATCCCTCCCTCCTTCACTTAATTCATAGCTGGAGTCGTATTGCGAATAAAGTTTGCGTTTCAAATGGATCATGCGAGACATCTCTCTGTGTTGATTTTCTTTCTAGGGTTTCCTTTATTGCCTCCATTCAAAATGTCTTCAGATTTGAGATAAATTACTCAGGCAGGCTTGACTAGGTCCCAAGGCCATGGATTCAATTGAAAAAAAAAGGGGGTCTGTATCCTGACATTGTCAATTTTTTAAACTCTAGGCCAGGATTTGTGCTTGAACTAAGTTCTTTGCCCAGTTCATTCTCATTAGTCCCCTTCCTCAGTGAGAAGCATCTCCTTCTGGTTTCTTCTGTTGAGAGACCAGTTACATCAAGTATATGTTTCTAAACTGTTGGTAATTGTTTTGTTCATTATTCAGGTTAGCCAATATTTGACTTAAGCAACCCTTTAAGAGAGGACAGATATGAGCGATGTCCTAGACTCTGGAAAGGAAGCCAGATTTCTTCAAAATTATTTAGGATGGTCTCAAACTTGTCTCCTTAATAGCTCTATGGGAATCAGTATTCCCATTCCCATGAGCAGTGGCGGGTTTCAAAGTTTTTTACTACCAGTTTTGTGGGTGTGGCTTGGTGGGCATGGCAGGGGAAGGATACTGTAAAATCTCCATTTCCTTCCCACTCCAGGGGAAGATTACTGCAAAATCCCCATCTCCTCCCCACTCCAGGGGAAGGTTATTGCAAAATCCCCATTTCGTCCCGATCAGTTGGGACTCAGGAGGCAGAGAATAGATGGTGCGGGGCCAGTCAGAGGTGGTATTTACTGGTTCTCCAAACTACTCAAAATTTCTGCTACAATTCTCCAGAACTGGTCAGAACCTGGTGGAACCCACCTCTGCCCCTGAGGTCTGTGTAGTACTGGAAGGAAATGGATACCTTATTTTCCGGCGTATAAGACGACTGGGCGTATAAGATGACCCCCAACTTTTCCTGTTGAAATATAGGGTTTGGGCTATACTCGCCGTATAAGACTACCCCTCTTCCAACGCACACCAAATAAAAATTAAAACACATCAACTGGCTCACCCACAATGTAAAAGCAGCTGTGCTAGACCCAAAATGGCCCCTGCAACAAGCAGGAACCTCACACAGCCACAAAAAGCCCAAAAAACCAACTTTCACACTTTACACTCACAAAATTCTACATACAGCTTTTTGAGATTTTTTGTGTTTGTGTAGTTAGAGTGAAACACTACAGAAACACACTAAATCTCAGAAAGCTGCACAAATATTATTTTATTTTATTTTATTTTTGTTTTTATATGAAAACTAAATTTAAAACTTCCTAAACTTTAAATGGCTAGGTCTAAGAAAGAACTACTAAAAAAAACCCAATTAACTATTTTTTTAAAGCTCCCAAAGGGGAAAAAAACTTACCCAATAGAACAGGGGTCTCCAACCTTGGCAACTTTAAGACTTCTGGACTTCAACTCCCAGAATTCCTCAGCCAGCTTTGTTTTGCTGGCTGAGGAATTCTGGGAGTTGAAGTCCACAACTCCCTGCCTGCTTGATTGCAGGCAGGGAGTGGCTTGCTGATGGAATGGATTCAGGCAAGCGAAGCAAGGCAAGCGTTGCGACTAGCAGCTAAGGTAAGCAAGCTGGAGGGGGAAAACTTTTTTTTCTTTTACAGGGCGCTGGTGATCCCAGCTGCGTTGGCTGATTAGCAGGCAACGCAGCTGGGATCGTCAGAGCTTGAATCGCCAGAGCCCTGTAAAAGGGAAAAAGTTTTTCCTTTTACATGGCTCTGGCGATCCCAGCTGAGTTGGCTGATTAGCAGGCAAAGCTGGGATCGTCACTGCTTGGATCGCCAGAGCCATTTAAGGCTCATCAGAGCCTTTTGGGCTGGTCTGCCTGATTACAGGAGAACGACCCCCGACTTTTGAGAAGATTTTCATGTGTTAAAAAGTCGTCTTATACGCCGGAAAATATGGTATTTATCCTCTTTAGATATTACAAGTTCCTTATTCAAATGACACAAACTTTCCTCACATAAACTCCCCATCCTCATGGTCACCACTACTGACTGACAAAAGGTAAATATTAAACCTTTCCCAGGACTGAAGTCATGTCTTCCTCTCTACTGGATCCGCCTCTGCCTCAAGCCATTTGCACTGTGCTGCTCTTTGGAAGACCCAGCCTGGATCTGAACCAGAATTTCCTTCTAATGATACATACCTAAAAGTGTCAAACAAAGCCTGGGCTTCCCTGCCAAATCTGTTTTTCAAAGAGGAGCTTGTAAAAGAGTTTTGGAAAAGGAGCTTAAAAAAAGTTTTCAAAGAGGAGCTTCCAATCATTAAAACGATAAGTCTTAAGAGGATTTTTGTGCACTTTTTATGCAAAAAGACACTAAGGGTGTTTCATAGGTACATTGCCCTATAATTCACGTAGTCCTTGGCTTACAACACTTAATGACAATTCAAAGTTACAACAGCACTGAAAAAAGTGACTTATGGCCATTTTTCACACTGATGACCTTTGCAGCATTTGAACATACATTTTGATTTACATTCGGATGTTTGACAACTGACTTACATTTATGACGGTTGCAGGGACCCGGGGTCATATGACCACCTTTTGTGACCTTCTGACAAGCAAAGTCAAGGGGAAACCAGATTCACTTAACAACTATGTTATTAGTTTAATGATGGTAGTGATTCCATTAACCAATGTGGCTAGGAAAGTCATAAAATTGGGCAAATCTCACTTAACCAATTTCTCACTCAGCGACATAGATTTTGGGCTCAATTGAGGCCGTAAATTGAGGACTACCTTTAAAAGAAATCCATTTGCCCCTCTCAGCAAATTCTATCCATTTCACCAACCAATTCCTCCATGGTGGGCAGGGCTGAATTTTTCTGAATCTTCCATGTGGAATAGAAAGAAAATGGCTGCTGCCAGGATAGATTCAAAGTTGACAGTTGCTGAGCCAACTGTCACTAATCGGAATCTTTGTTCTGTTGCCAGGCAACTAACCTAACGGAACCTCCCTTCTGCTCTCCTTCATCCTGGGCCATGACAAGTCAACACTTCAAGAGCCAAAATAAACAGCAAAAAGGACAAAGGAAAACCTTGTCTTTTCCCCTTCTAGATATCACATGGTTTACTTAGATCATCATTAATCATAATTGGAGTCTTCTGACACTAAATTCCTTGAATAAAATTCTCAGCAAAGTTCATTTCTTCCAGAACTTTTAGTAAAAAAGACCAATTCAAATCCCAGGTCCCCTCAAATTCGTTTCTGAGTGGATGTGGGAAGAAATCAAGTCTCACCATCCGCCATACTGTAGGCACTGCCAACATCTCCCCTGCGGACCTCACGGCCCATTTAACAAACCAAGGAACTTCAAAATATAGAGGATTTCAGTGTCTTACATGAATAGGGAAAGACAACACAGAGAGTGTCAAAGGAAAAAAAAACTTTCAATCCCTCCTTTAACTTTCTCCCTATTTACTCAATGATACAAGCTATCACTTTCCTGTCTTCTAGTCACCTCTCATTCAAACTGTGATATTTCTAGAAGAGATGGGAAATGAAATTTCACTTCAGATACTTCAAGAATGTTAAAATCAGCTCCAATTTAAGGTACATAAACCAAGATTTAAAAGAAAAGAAAATCACAAACAGGCCCTAGTCTTAATTTTAGACAGGGTTCAAGGGACTGATTGCCTCCATAGCTCTGGATGACTTTTCCCAGGAGACTTTGGAGGAGAGACCATCTTGAAGGACAGCAAAAGTTACCGGGTTGTTGATATATCTTCATCTATTTTCTGGATGAGTCCTGACAGGAAGGATAACCACCAGAGAACAGGGCCTCCAAGGGTGTATCTGGGATTTTTCACTAGCATCCTTTTCTCCAGCTTCTCCTCTGCAGATGGGACCGTGAAGTAGTTTAGGATCCCAAGAGGAGAAGTTGTTTCTCAGTGTAATGATCACAATTCTAGGTTTGGGACATCTGCTGCTGCTTCTCCAGTGACTACCTTTGATGTAAACATTAGGCTGAAGCAACATGCAAAGGTCTTGCATCAGGAAAGAATATATGCATCAGATCACAGGCTGTGTGGCACAAGTTTTGGGACAGGCAGGGACTGTGCTTTTGAATGTACATTTCTTTCCTTTCAAGACAAAAGTCAGTTTGTCTCTATCTAAATTGGTAAAGTACTTGGCATTTCCATCTTATAGAATGTTTTGAATTTTTCTAACTGTTCATGTTCTTGTTTAGAAATAGGAAAGGGGTTGATTTATCCCTGTGAATTATGGCCCTCTTTCTTCTGCTTCTGATGCTTCTGGTGTCCCAACAAGTCTCCGGGAAGCTTAGGCTGAAGTGCCCTCTGAGTTTGGAGCACCAGGATGAAAGCTATCCATGGAGCTATTATGGGCAAGGAGACCATCTCATTGGTGTAGTCCTCTGTGCCACAAGAATATTGCGTGAAATGTTGCCTTTCAACATGGCTCCAAATAAAAAGTCTCACTCGTAAGTCGTTAATGTGTGTGATGGAGTTGCATTCCCTCCATTTACACTTCTTTCTTTTTATTTCCCTGACTCCTATGTTACAGGACCTTTCTAATTTCCTGAATCCTTTTGATTTCCACGGCTTCCCTCTTTTGTCTTCTTTTGCGGAAGAAACTCAAATCCAGAGATGGGGCAAGGAAAACACCTGAAAGAATTCCAGATTGTTTCCCCCTCCGTGTCCAATGCAAAGTTTATCACTTGAATGCTAGGTTTTCTTTAAAATAATGATTGAAAGAGCTGTAGTTTCCTCTGACCAGCCCTTTTCCATACTTTTATAATATCTCATTGATAGCTATTCCCTGATTCTTATAGAAAGAGAGGATGAGTTTTCAGACTTGCTTTTCTTGGGCATCTATGAAAAGGCCTTTCCTTTTTATTGTGGTTGTACTCTAATGATTGAATTAGTTTGAAACCGAGTTATTGGAGAAATGAAAATCAGCACTACTACAAAATGATGTATTTGTAACTTTTAACCCTGGTGGTGGTTAATCTCAATCCCATCTTCTGAACAATAATAAAACAGGTGACTATTATTTACCCATGGTTATAGATCAGTATTAGCGTATGGATCCAAAGAGTGATAAATAAACTTGAACATTATTTTACAGTAAGACATTTAATGATATGAATAGAATCATCCGCTTCATTATGACCATTGAAGAGGTCAACAAGGATCAACCATACCTGCAAAATCTCACCCTTGGCTACAACATCCAGGATGACTATTTTAACACAATTGGCACTTCAGAAGCTTTGCTGGACATGCTCTCTACCGGAGAAGCCAATGTTCCCAATTACAGCTGTGGAAGGAAGGACAACCTTTTGGCTCTTCTTGATGCAGCTGCCAGTGATATCTCCATCCAGATGTCAACCTTAGCAGGCACCTACAAAGTGGCACAGGTTTGTGTGCGTGTTTGTGTTTCTCTATCTGGTCAACCGAATGGAACAATAATCCAACCATTTTGTTTATGTTAGTTAGTTTACTTTATTGCCGTTGCACCTCGTACAATGAAATTAAATGCCATCTTCAGTGTACATCATAGATAAGAAAACTATAAAAATAAAACAAAAACACACATCCTTCACATTCTGTACAATTGAATTGAAATCCACTGCATTAGTATAACACTATACAGTAGAATTCAATTTATATTACTGCTCTGGGATAGAAGCTGTCTTTCAGCCTATTTGTCCTTCTTTTTATTATCCTGTATTATCCTGTACCGTCTGCCAGATGGTTATTGTTCAAAAAAAAAAAGGGTGCCCCAGATGAGATGGATCTTTAAGAATGTTTTGAACTTTCTTAAGGCAGCGGGAGCTACAAAGCTCTTCCGAAGAGGGGAGAGAGCAACCAATGATGCTAACCCTCTGGAGCGCTGTCCTATCTGCCACTTTGCAATTGGCAAACCATACAGAGGTGCAGTAAATTAAAATACTCTCTATCTTTCTGTCAATGCAGAAAATTGTAAAATATTATATAATGTTGTTATTTATGTTTTGTATTTGACCGTTTGGTGTATGTGTAGGTTTCTTTTTCTTCTTTTTCTTTTTTCGTCTTTTGTATTTTTCTATTAAGTTTTTGGTTTTAAAAATGTAAAATATTCAATATTTTTTTTAAAAAAATAATAATAAAATAAAATACTCTCTATGGTGCAGCAGTAGAAGATCATCATCAATTTTTCACCAGTGCTTTTGACCACTGCTGCAATACGAGCGCCCCCAGGTCAGGTCCTCTTTTATGATAACACCCAAAAACTTAAAACTGGCCTATATAAGCTCCTTGGTCATATTGAAGAAGGTGAAAGTGAAGAATTTTTTATTGGCCAAGTGTGATTGGCACACAAGGAATTTGTCTTGGTGCATATGCTCTCGGCATAAAAGAAAGGATACATTCGTCAGAATCATAAGGAACAACACTTAATGATAGTCATAGGGAACAATTAAGCAATCAAATCCTATTAGGAAACAGTCAATATAAATCTTAAGGATACCAGCAACAAGGTTACAGTCATACAGTCATAAGTGGGAGGAGATGGGTGATAGGAACAATAATACTAATGTAATGCAAACTTAGTAACTAGTTTGACAGTGTTGAGGGAATTATTTGTTTAGCAGAGTGATAGTGTTTTGGGAAAAAACTGTTCTTGTGTCTAGTTCTTCTGGTGTGCAGTGCTCTATAGCGTCATTTTGAGGGTAGGGGTTGAAACAGTTTGTGTCCAGGATATGAGGGGTCTGTAAATATTTTCACAGTCTTCTTTTTGACTCATACAATATACAGGTCCTCAATGGAAGGCAGGTTGGTAGCAATTGTTTTTTAGAAATTGCTAATTTCTAATTCTAATAATTAGAATTGCAGTTCTAATTATCCTCTGAAGTCTGTGACTGCAGGCTACTTCTGTTGACTGCTGGCTGACTGCAATTTGGATGCTTGATTTTCTCCAGGCTCAAGGTTGACTCAGCCTTCCATCCTTCTGAGGTGGGAAAATGAAGACCCAGATTGTTGGGGGCAATAGGCTGATTCTGTAAACCACTTAGAGAGAGCTGTAAAGCAATGTAAAGTGGTCCTATTGCTGTTGCTTCCCACCCCCACCCCCCAACCTATTGTTGATATAATCACAGAAGTCTCAAAGAGCAAGTCTTTCACCAGAATCTCCTACTGTCTGGACTATTCAAGAAATATCTCAATTGGTGGTATTTACTCGAGAAAATTTCAGCGCCTGGAATAGTTGTTAAATAACCCAAAAACTTCTATTTGTGAAGCTCCAGAGATAAAAAAATGTAACATATCAATTATCTAAATGTTAATAGTTTATTTATTTTATTTATTTAGTTTGTCAAACATGTACGACATAACAGGAATAAGTATAAACATTGATATTAATACAGGAAATGGGAATGAATTAATGGGGACAGTAGGACAGGGACGGAAGGTACGCTGGTGCGCTTATACATGCCCTTTACAGACCTCTTAGGAATAGGGTGAGGTCAACACTAGACAGTTTAAGATTAAAGTTATGGGGGGTTGAGGATGTAACAACAGAGTCAGGTAGTGCATTCCAGGCATTGACCACTCTGTTGCTGAAGTTGTATTTTCTGCAATTGAGTTTAGAGCGGTTTACCTTGAGTTTGTGTGCTCATGTATTATTGCAGTTGAAGCTGAAGTAGTCATTGACAGGTAGGACATTGTAGTGGATAATTTTATGTACTAAATTTAGGTCATACCATAGGCGTAGTTCTAGAATATGAACTATATTATATTTATATTAATATGTATATGAAAGAGAGAGATCAGTATCTTAAACTGCAAATCAGATGACGGACCTTTTGGAATCTTTACAAATACAATATATTTCCTTTGCAATCAGAATTTTAAAAATGTACTTATAATATGAAACTGTACTTGAACATAAGAGTTCAGCTGATATCCCCATATGTGGATCTCATGGTGGTAACTTGTGATGATACAGAAATGTTATTTGTAGTCTTGATTCTTTTCTTTTATTCTTATTAATTTGTTTTTATTCCATTTTATATAAGGTTCTGCTTCTTACATTATGTATCTTCATATGGGGTCTAGTAACTGATCAACCACCTACTATTCTTATATGTTCATAAGAACCACAATGGATGGATTAAAAGCTAACATTTGGACTTGATCTGACCCCAAATATAACACAGAATTCTTCATAACTTTTTTTCAGACCAGTTATGAAATTGTTTCGGAGGCTCTGAGTGATAAAGGTCAATTCCCCTTTTTCCACCCGATGTTCCCCAAAGAAGGGATCCAATATCCCGGCATTGTCCAACTGCTCCTCCATTTCAGATGGACCTTGATTGGTCTCTTTGCTTCAGACACAGAAAATGGAGAGAATTTCATGAGGATTTTTACTCGGATGCTTGTCAGGAATGGGATTTGTGTTGTTATATCACAACGATTCTCAACGACTCGACTTACAGCACCCCTCAGGAATGCTATCTCTAAGTGGAGACAAGTCAATGTCTTTCTTCACTCCATCGAACATGTTCCTCTTTTGGAGAGAATTATTCCTTTCCATTTAACATTTAGGCAGTTGTCTGGACCTATAGAAGGCAAAGTCTGGATCCTCACAGTCTTCGAGAAACATAACATACGAAGGAACAAAGTTTTAAAGTACATTCATAGTGTATGGATTTTTTCTTTACAGGAAAAAAAAGATAATGCCCTATACCCCTATCACTATGTAGAACCCCAATATCGAGATAGGTCTTTGCACTGTTCTTTTTCAAAGCATGCCTTTTCTGTCAAAGGTCGGAGAAGATGCACCCAGAATGTACCATTGGAGAATAAAATAAGCGGTATGCAGATTGAAACTATCCCAAAGGTTTACAATATCTTTAAGACTCTGGCCCACGCCTTGAATGCTGCATATGGCTCCAGATCCAGGAGGAGAAGAAAGAAGGACAAAGAGAAGTTGAGGGCTTCAAGGCTGCAGCCATGGCAGGTATTGGATCCCAACAAAGATCTTGGTTCCTTTGGAGAAGGAACTCAAAGGAAGAGGGGAGGGTATCGTCTCAACCTCCTTGTGCCATAAAAGATTGGAAGGTTTGGCCACTCTAATTGCTTGGAACATAAAGTTCCAAACAGCAAAAATTATGGCAAATATACCTTGATATTACAGACTGAAAAGATATTGCAGAGCTCTCAAGTTGCCTTGATGCTGACCCTGACTCTCACACTTCTTCCTCCTCTGATTTGGCTGCTGGGGGGGGGGCGGTCACTGACAGGCCACAACAAATCTCTCCCCCCCCCCGTTGTTCAATTTGTTTGTCATTTACTCTAGTATCTTCCCTATAATTGGCCAATTCTGTTATTTTCTCAATAATATTTTGTCAGTCTGTGATTGACAATTTTTGCTGAATGTTTTTTTGTTGTTGTTGTTGTTGTTGTTCATTTGTGGAAATAACACCTGTTCTAATTAAGCATATTTGCAACTGGTAAAACTGTAAAGATTCAAATATGAATAGACTATGTAGGGGTGTCAAACTGGCAGCCCGTGGGCCAGATGCATCACGTACAAGCCACACACACACACCAGCTCAGCAAAGGCATAAAATGTCATGATACGTCGCGATACGTCACGTGACGCAATCGAGTTTGACATCCGCGATGTAGGATAAGAAACCAAGTTTTCTGCTTTTAAAATTCATGGACTTTTCCATTCTAGCTTCATCCCTTTATGAAGAAGAGTCCATTTTGTAATATTTCCCTTTGGAAACTGTATGTGGATCAAAATGGAAATATAGCTGCAGATCTGGACATTGTGAGCGGGTTGGTTGACTCCAAAGATTACTTCCTCAAAGGCAAACTGGGGAGTTTTGGAAAAAAGGGACTTTTTGTCAACCAAGATGCTCTTCAGTCGCTCAACCAGGTGAGAAAAATATCAGTGTCTTTTCTCTATTGTCCAAAGATGTAACACCTTTTTCAAGCAAGCTAAGCATAGTCACCATGGCTTAAAGGTGCAATGAAGCCACGTGAAACTGATGAGAGAGGCCATCAGGTGGTTGGATTGTGATTCTGATAGCCTTGCTTCTTCCTTGGCAAAGAAGAAGGCAATTTCATTTAGCAGTTTCTGAATTTGGTGTCAGACTGAATCCAATGAAATTCAGTCAAAATCAGGGTGAAATCAGACCAGTTCAGACAGGTTCTGGGGAAGCACTAGGGATTATTGGCATCAATTCGCCAAACCGGTAGTAATTACACCGCCTTGGCCCCACCCACGCCTGGCCGGTCGCCGCTCACCTCTTTGCATCCATGCATCAGGAACTTTACCCATCTACTCCTCCTCCTCCTCATCAGTTATCTCTAGACCTGGGGGCTGCTGACTCTCCATCTGAGAACCAATGAACAGCCCAAGCCCTGCCTCTGTCTCTCTCTCTGCCAGCTCCATTCCCTCTTCCCTCTTGGAGCCCTCAGGCTGCCTTGATGCTGACCCTGACTCCCATATCTTTTCCTCCTCTGATTTGGCTGCTGGAGGGGCTGGCGGCCAACAGGCCACAACAGTAATGTTTTAAGCAGCCTAGACTTAGCCAGAGTGATGTATTCCTCTCTTTCACCACACTGGGATAGAGCAACCTGACTTCTGTTCCTAAAAAGGGGGTCCAAGCCTTTCAGTTCACATGAAATCATTATGACAGTTGTGATGTGAGATAATGTCCTTACCCAGAAGAATTAAAATAAGACTTTGATCCAAAGAAAAGTTCTTCCTCATATCAGAAGTCATGAGTGACATTTTGAAAGGAAATGCTACCAGTACTTAGATTTGGCCTTTGGCTTGTAAGAAGGCACTTCCATCTGAAAAGTTCTTGAATGCAATTTTTATCTTGATTGTTGGATACTAAAGTCTCTCTGGGCAAAAAAAGGAGGATCCAAATTTCATTAATAATAAATGTAGGTTACTCTTTCAATGCCAGTTGGTGTCACCAAATTGAAGTTATTAAACAAAAAGGTTTTTCTTGGATATCTAGCTGGGCCTTAGAAACATCTCCTTCTGTCACAACAGTCAGGCTCATGTCCCACTTCCGGCAGCAAAAGGTACTTTTTTTAAAAAAAATGTATAAACTTTATTAACAAATAGAATAAAAACACATAAAACACAAATAACAGGGACAAAAAAAGTACATTATACAATAAACAATTATAAATAATCAATCATTTGAAGCGTCTGTTTCTTAATGGTCTTTCCATTAATACAGTTATACTTATTCCCATAAATCTTCACTTAATGGTTTCTTATTACATCTTTACCCTCTCCTCTCTTCTACTCTCTAAGACTTCTACTTTAATGTTCTATAAATTATATATTTAGTTTTACCTTCGCTTTCTGAATTTCTCTCTGTATATTTGTTCACCCATAAGGAAGTAATTATATGCACAAATGTACTTTTACTTATATTTCTTCCGTAGCAGCCCTATACCATTGATACCATTTATTCCAGACTTTATAAAATTCAATATCTTCTTTTTCCTTTAGTTCTTTTGTCAGCCTGTCCATTTCCTCACATTGTATAATTTTATCTATTATTTCTTCTTCCGTAGGAATCTTTTTCAATTTCCAATGTTTAGCATATATTATCCTTGCCGTTAGAATATGTATTAACAGGTATTTTATTTCTTTGGGGTAAAATTTTGTAAAAATTCCTAGTAGAAAGGTTTCAGGTTTCTTATCTATCTGTAATTTAGTGATTTGTTCTAACTATTTCTTGATGGTGGACCAGAATTTCTTAGCCACCAGACATGTCCACCATAAGTGGTAGAAAGTGCCTTGTGGATTCTTGCATTTCCAGCATGCCAAACTGTTTTTTGGGTTTATTTTGGCCAATCTTGTAGATGATATATGCCACCTATAAAACATCTTTAGCTGGTTCTCCTTGTATGCCACCACCAGAGTTGTTTTTGTGTTCATTTGCCAGAATTCTTCCCATCTATCCAATTCTATTGAGTATTTAAAGTTTTGCATCCATTTAATCATTGTGTGTTTGACTGTTTCCTTCTCCATCTTATACCTTAACAGAAATTTGTAAATTTTACTGATTAATTTCTCTCCAGAATCTAATATGATGATATCTCATTCCTGTTTCTCTTTACATATTTGATACGTTTTTATATATTCCTTGTGTTTGAATTGTATCTATGAAAAGGTCCACCAGTCAATTTCCCTATTTAACTCTGTTTCCAGTTGTTGTTTGGATTTCAGTTTTCCTTGGTGGTCAGTTAGATCTTTGTATCTCAGTATCTTTTTGGGTTCAGTTAGGTTTGGGTGTTTTAAAGCTTCTGAGGGTGAAAACCAAGACAGAATTTTTGTATATTGTTGTTTTTTAGTTTTTAACCAAGTTAATAATAAAGCGTTTCTAAGTGTATGTCTTTTGAAGTAAGTATGTGATTTGTATTTTTCATCCCATAAAAAGGAATGCCAGCCCGTTTGTAGATCATGGCCTTCAATGGTTAATATTCTACTGTTACTCAACTGCATCCAATTTTTAACCCATACTAGTCCTGTCGCTTGGTGATAAAGTTCCCAATCCGGGAGTGGTGTTGCTCCTCTTTCCTTAGAGTCTTGGAGTAATTTTAGTTTTATTCGTGGACGCTTTCCCTGCCAAATAAATTTAGAAATAATCTTGTTTAAATTTGCAAAAAAGTTTTTTTCTAATTTAATTGGAGCCACCTGGAACAAATACAACAATTTTGGTAATATATTCATTTTGATAGTGGAAATTCTTCCCATAAATGAGATTTGTAAACTTTTCCAATTATCCAGATCTTTTTTTATCTGTGTTATTAGTTTATCATAATTTTCTTTTATAGAGGATGTTCTTGGTGACAGCCAAATACCTAAATATTTAATTTTATTAGTCACTTGAATTTGTATACTTTTCTCCAAATCTATCTCCTGAGTTTTCATCAGATTTTTAACTAGTAATTTGGATTTTTTTTTTCCAATTGATTTATATGCCGCCCTTCTCCGGAGACTCAGGGCGGCTTACAATGTGTTAAGCAATAGCCTTCATACTTTTGTATATTTTATACAAAGTCAGCTTATTGCCCCCACAAACTGGGTCCTCAATTTATCTACCTTAGAAAAGATGGAAGGCTGAGTCAACCTTGAGCCTGGGAAGATTCGAACTTGCAGTAATTACAGGCAGCTGAATGTTAATAACAGGCTATTAGTCTGCTGCGCCACCACCACCATATTTCTATTTATCTTTAAACCAGCCACCTCTCCATAATCTTCTATTTTCTTAAGGAGTTTTGGTATTACTTCTAGAGGTTCTTCTGCTATGAGTACAAGATCATTGGCAAAAGCCTGGGTCTTGTATTCTTCTCTTCTCACTTTTAATCCTTTAATCTCTTGGTCCTCCCTAATTTTTTTTAACAAGATCTCCAGAGATAAGATATACAATAGAGGGGAAAGTGGACAGCCTTGTCTGACCCCTTTTGTTATGTCAAATTGGTCAGTCATGTCATCGTTCACAATTACCTTCGCTGTTTGTTTTGTGTATATTTTCCCTATAATGTTTTCCAAATTAGGCCCCAATTGCATATTCTTTAACTGTTCTTTTAGGAATTTCCAATTTAAATTATCGAATGCTTTTTGGGCATCAAGGAAAACCAGCGCAGATTGTTTCTCCGGTTGGGCTTCATAATATTCAAACGCATTTATTATCACTCTCATATTATTCCTAATTTGGCGGCCTGGTAGAAATCCATTTTGGTCCCAATGAATGTAATTGTTCAATACTTTTTAAAGTCTTTCTGCTATAATTATAGTGAACACTTTGTAGTCTGTGTTTAGTAGAGATATCGGTCTATAATTCTGGATTAATTGAGGGTCAGTGTCTTCTTTAGGTATGATAGTAATTATTGCCTCCGTCCAGGTCCGTGGGATTCTTGCCTTCTCTAAGGCCTCATTATATACCTCCAGCATAATCTCTCCTATTGTTTCTTGCACTGACTTATATAATTCTCCTGGAAGTCCATCAGGTCCCGGGGTTTTGTTGTTTTTTAGTTTTTTCAGTGCTGTATCCAATTCCAACATAGTTATCGGTTTATTTAATACTTCTCTTTGTTCATCTGTAATAGGAGGCATATCCAATCCTTGTATGTATTGTTTTATTTTTTCTACTTCTACTTCTTCTTGTTTGTATAAATTAGTATAAAATGTCTGGATGATTTCTTTTTTCCCTTTCCTGCTTTAATGAATTTCCCCCTTTGAATCTCTAAGTTGGTTTATCATTCTTATATCTCTACTCTTTTTCAGTCTATAGGCCAGCCATCTTCCTGTTTTGTTCACAAATTCAAAATAATTCTGCTTGGCCATTTTTATTTTCTGTGCTAGTTCTTTTTTGTTCATCAAATTTAAATGATGTTTTATTGCTTTCCACTCTTCCTTTATCTTTTTATTTTGGGGATGTAGTTGGAGTTCATGTTCTATATTTTTTAGATCTTCCTGGAGTTTATTTAACTGTTGTTTTCTTTCTTTGTTCTTTCTCCCTGTGTAACCTATAATCAAGCCCCTTATATATGCTTTTGCAGTGTCCCATGTATTCTGGATAGAGATATCCTCTTTCTTTTTTATTTTGAAGAACAAGTCTAATTCTTTTTCTAGCATTCCTTTAAATTCTACTTGTTTGCAAATTCTTTGATTCATTGTCCATCTTCTAAACCTTTTAACTCCTTTCCAATTTACCAAAATTGGGTTATGATCTGCCCAATGATTCACTTCCATTTCTATATTATCCACCCCATTTCTGATATTTGTGGTCATCCACGCCATATCAATCCTGGACCAGTATTGGTGGGGATGAGAGTAGAAGGTAAATTGGTTCTGGTCTTCGTGAGTTTCCCTCCAAACATCTCTCAAATTTAGTTCCCTGGTCATATCGAAGAATTCTTTAGGGAGAGTCTCTTTTTTTTTCTTGTTCTTTTTACCCGTTTTATAATCCTTTTTCACGTCTACTATCGAGTTATAATCGCTAATTAAACAAATCTCTTCGTATTCCAGCTCAACTATTTTATTGTGTATGTCCTTAAAAAATTCATGTTGGTTTTGATTCGGTGCATATATTACTACTAGCAATATTTTCTTATTTTCCAATAATAATTCAATCATGACTGTTCTGCCCTCTTCGTCTGCATATATTAATTTCGAAAGGATCCAATCTTTAACATATACCGCCACTCCCCTATTCTTTTTTGAAGTCAACGATGTATATAATTTCCCTAATTTGGAATTTTCTAAGATTTTTTGGTATCTTTTTTTTATATGTACTTCCTGAAGACACGTCACATCTGCTCCTATTTTTCGTAATTTTGTAAAAGTTTGGGATCTTTTTCTTTGATACATTCAGGCCGTTAATATTTACCAAAAAAAGTTTCAGGGCCTCTTCCATTGTCTAATGTAGCTGGTTTTTTTGTATACCTTGTCTCCATCCGTGTTTTCGTCCTCACACCTTCTCTCTTCTCTCTTTCTTTTTCTTGTCTTGTCCTTACTTCCTTCTCTTGTATTGCCTCTAGTTGAACTTCTTCTTGACTTCTACTTTCTATTTCCTCTTTACTGTCTTGGTCATCTTCCTGATTAAAGTGTGAATCGTAAAACTCTCTTGCTTTCTCTAATGTATCTATTTTGTATTTTTTATCTTCCCACGTCACCAGGATCCCTTCCGGTATTAGCCATCTGAAGGCTATTTTGTGTCTATTCAACTGATTTGTTAGGAACTGGTATTGTTGTCTCTGATTCCTGATTCTTCGGGGTATTTGTTTTAGGATTATAATTTCCTTGCCTTTGTATGTCAATGTCCCTCCTCTGGATTTCATATATACCTCGTCCCTAATTGATCTTTTTGAGAATTTAATGTGTACTTCTCTTGCCAGCCGATGCCTTCTTATGTAGTTTGTATGGACACTGTAGGTTTCTATTTGTCTATTTGTTCCTGTATATCCAGCTTGTCTTTTACTGTTATTTCTGCTATTACCTCTGCCATTTTTCCACCGAGATCTTCATCTTTCTCTTCTGATATATTTTGGAACCGCAGAAAATATGAAGCTTTTTCCATCTCGAGAGTTGCTAAGGAGTCGGACAATTCTTTGTTTATTTGAGCTGTTTTCTGTTCCATTTTCTCTACTTTCATCTCTACTGAGTCTATTTTAGCTTCTGCTTTCCTAATTCTTTGTTCATTTTCAGTTATTGATTGTTGTATGTCTTCAATTCTATCATTCATATTTTAATCTCTCCCCTAACTTCCCTAATTTCATTTTTGATTTCTGTGTGAAGTGATCTCATTTCCTTCTGGTTCTCTGCCATCTTTTCTTGTGTTTTTTGTAATGTTTCCTGTATCATCGAAAACATGCTTTGCATAGTATTTAAAGTCATTTTCGTTTTTTCTTTCTCCTTTCCTTTTACTACCATACTGTCTAATGTTTTTTGCTGTATTGCCAATAGCAAAAGGTACTTCACTTACACTGTTTGAGGCTCACCTTCTCATGATCTCATGTCCATCTTACACAGGGGTAGGCTTCAAAAATTTTAGCAAGAGGTTCTCTGCCCGGTTGCTGGGTGGGTGTGATCATGGTGGTCGTGGCCTAGTCGGCCTTGTGCACCACAGCAGGGGGGTGGGTTTTGATCCTCCAGGAGGGCGAAAATGGCCTCCCCAGACTCCGGAGGCCCTTTTTTCACCTTCCCCAAGCCTTCGTGCATGCCCTGCACTTCCCTGCATCCAAAACAGGCTGCATGGGGACTCCTTGGAACAGCAGAGTGGGATAGGTGGGGCCAGCCAGGAGTGGGATTTGCGGGTACTCTGAACTGCACAGAATCTTAGCTAGAGGTTCTCCTGAACTCCTGTGAACCCTCAGCAGCCCACCTCTGGTCTTACATCCCAACAGTTCCAGAAATGAGGCAGTTTTAGTCTTATTTCACTAGCATGGCACCCACATGACTTGAGCAAATAAATATATAAAGAAACAAATAACATTCCCTTTAAGGTTGACAGCCCTTATTTGGAAGCACCTTTTGTTTTGTAGCTTTAGTAGAAAACTGTTTTGAACCCCTTTCAAAGGGCTTTACAATGTTTTATATAGTCCTTAAGAATTTTTTGCAGCTCCTACTAGTGAGAAGATGGCTTTTTAATCACAGTTTTACTTTTTGAAAATCAATCTAATGGAGTAAAAATTTCAATAGATTTATAAATTTAATTTAAATTTAGAATCGGTAGTAAATCGATTTTACTAAGGAGGAAGCCACTGGTTGTCATTTAATGCTTAAATATTTTTTCAGTTCAATCCTTCCAGACTTTAATAAGTAGAAAAGTACCTTGTTGCAAAGGGATCTACTAGAAACAAAGGTGAGGAATTAAATGAAGAAACCACAAGTTCTTACACTCATTTAGAATTAGTTAGAAATTTTATATTCATCTAAGTGAGGCCCATAGTGTACTGGATTAATATGTACATTGACCTCTATTCTCCATGGATGGTCAGTCCTGACATGTTTTCTTTGGCATTCCTTATTTGCCTGCTTTAGAGTTTCCCTCAATCCAAATGTGTAGAAAATTGTCATCCTGGATTTGTCAAGCAGGCTCGAGAAGGAGAGCCGGTTTGCTGCTACGACTGCATTCCTTGTCCAAAGGGGACCATCTCCACTCAGGAAGGTGGGTAACTCTGGAGGAAGAATGCTGGATTCGTCCAGAGCATCTAGATCGAGATGCATGTTGAAGACACATTTAATTTTTACTACGTTGCTGGTTTTTTTTCATAATGTGAATAATAAGAAAAAGATCTTGAAGGATGAGATTGGAAGAGATAGGAGGACATGGTGAATTCTGCAAGGTTACTTATACCGAGGGAAATCTCTCTTCTACTTGTCAGTTTAGAAGTGTCCTGTCATCTTACCTTTACTAGGAAAATCTGAATTCTTTGAAATGTGAGAAATGGTTTCAAGTCAGTGGTGGGATTCTACCAATATATTTCTGCTTCTGAAGCCCAGCTGACTGGGGCAGCAGTGTGGATTACCGCATTGTTTTCCTTGCTCTCAGCAATGTGGAAGTTCACTTTTCTACAAACTGCACACATGCACAAACTGAACCAGTTGAGCACAGCGCGCGCTCAGCAAACCAGTTATTAAACCGGTAGGATACCACCCCTGTTTCCGATTAATGGCTTTTTCTCATCCAAGCTAACTTTACTTTATAGGCCAATGATACATCAATCAATCATGCAACCAATATTTCAATCAATTAATCCATCAGTCGATCTTTATTAAGTTCAAAGGGTCACATAAGCAGAAAGAACTAATTGGGTGGATCACAGAGGGAGAGTTTTTGGGTTTAAGAAACATAACAAATGGAGGATTCACCATAAAATCCATCAAGAGGATATCTGTGTGAGATATGTAAACTAAATTTACCATTACTAGGCATAAAATCTGCCTCTTTCCTCTCAAATACTTTAACTTCTGCTTTAAGAAGTAAAAGACAAATATTGCTTATAGCACAGTTCAATCCTCCCAGGTTCAACAAAACCAACATAATGGATTCATTAGTAGGATCCCTACTAAGCCTGTCCATCTTATAGTTTCAATTTTATTGGATATTAAACAGTGAAATACAAACAAATTACACACACACACACACACACACGAAATCCAGTTGTGATTCTCAAAGGAAAAAAAGCTGCCCAAAGTTTGCTTTAAAAAGATCAGCCAGACGAATGTTTTATATATGTATGCAGCCTCCTATTTACGATTTGTTATGACAGTTCCTGTCTCTCAGTATCAGTTGTCATCCAAAGAAGGTCTTTCTTGAGATGTGAAAGGAGAGACTATAAAAGGAATATTACTTTCTCTTTTGTCAGATACTGAAAAATGCACCCAGTGCCCAGATGATCAATATCCAACTGAAAACCGAATCCAATGTATCCCCAAACGAATAACCTTCCTGTCCTATGAAGAAACTCTCAGCATCATCCTGATCTCCTTTGCCCTAATCTTGTTCCTAACCACAGGTTTTGTTTTACTCATATTCCTTCAATACCGAGAAACTCCCATTGTCAAAGCCAACAACCGGGACCTCTCCTACACCCTCCTGGTCTCCCTCCTGCTTTGTTTCTTATCCTCCTTGTTCTTTATTGGCCGACCAAGGAAAGCCTCCTGCCTTCTCCGACAAACAGTCTTCAGCATTGTCTTCTCAATAGCTGTGTCTTCTGTGTTGGCCAAAACTATCACAGTGGTATTGGCCTTCCTGGCTTCAAAACCAGGAAATAGGATGAGAAGGTGGTTGGGGAAGAGCTTGGCCAACTCCATCATCCTTTCTGGTTCTGGTGTCCAGGTTGTCATCTGTGCCTTGTGGCTGGGAATTTCTCCCCCATTCCCTGACTCTGACCTCCACTCCCAGCCTGAGGAGATCATCCTTCAGTGCAATGAAGGCTCCATCACCATGTTTTATGTTGTCCTTGGCTATATGTGCTTCCTAGCCACCATTTGCTTTACTGTGGCTTTTTTGGCAAGGAACCTGCCTGGGGCCTTCAATGAAGCTAAGCTGATCACTTTCAGCATGCTGGTTTTCTGCAGTGTCTGGGTCTCCTTCCTGCCCGCCTACCTGAGCACCAAAGGAAAATCTATGGTAGTCGTGCAGATCTTCTCCATCTTGGCCTCCAGTGCTGGGGTGCTGGGCTGCATCTTCTTTCCCAAATGCTACATCCTCCTCCTGAGGCCAGATCTAAATACAAAGGAACACCTAATGACAAAAGTAGGGAAATAATAGTGAAACTGTTTTTAGGCTCATAACGTTTCATTTTTCATTGCCGTTTTTGGTGTACTTGTATTCTTCCTTTGCATAAATTGGACAATTAAGGTTATTAAAAAACAAATGAATAGAAATATGAAGTGTTTAAGAGTTATCAAATTAAAATACAATATAATCTTCAAACAGTGAAATAACTGAATAATTCAAATTTTCATTCAACCAGAGATGGACAGGGTAAGAAATAATAAAATAATTTTAAAAATAAGTTATTTTAGCATGAGACACGTTTTCCAAAAGAAAATGAGAAAGTGTATGTTGTCTAAGATGGGATGAATATGGAAACCTAAATCTTTGAACACTTTCTCTCCTTCCCTCTCCTGTTCTTGAAAGTAGATGAGGGCAGTAAATCTAGATGCTAAGAGCAGCAGATGGCACCCCACCCCTCCACCCATAAAGAAAATATGATAATTTGGGCAAAAAATTTCACATATAGCATTGAATTGGAAAAATGGGAAAAAAGAAAACATGTACAAAATGTTCTATAGGTGGCACCTCCCACTAGCTAGACTGGTGAGGATGTTCCCAAATACCTCCCCAATATACTGGAAATACAAACTCTAAAAAGGAACCTATTACCACATGTGGTGGTCCTGTCAGAAAGCAAAACAATATTGGCAAATAATCAGAATGCAAATAGAAGAAATTATACACCAAAAAATAGAAATGAGGCCAGAATTTTTTCTATTAGGAATAATTACAGGACAACATGAAAAAGAAATAAAATATTTAATCATCCATATATTAACAGCAGCACGAATAATCTTCGCCCAAAATTGGAAGAATAATGATATACCAACAGAGGATAGAGTAATTAGTAAAATTATGGAATGTGCAGAAATGGACAAACTTACAAAGGAAATACAAGAAAAAGAGGAAAAGGATTATTATCTAGTACGGGAGAAATGGTATAATTGGTTGGAGAATAAAAAAGAAAAAAGATAGGGAAATAAATGAGAAGATATAAAGTATAGATAGGAAATCAAGTACCAACTTAGGTTAATAGTAAATTTAAAATGTTAATTAATAGAATATAGAGAGACTATGTATTAGGAATATGGATATAAGAAATGGGTTAAAATACAAAAGAGAAAAGGTATAAATATGAATATAGATTACCGATGCGACAAATTTGATAAGAAGATGTATAGATGGATTTTTGTTTACTTGTTTGTAAGTTTTGTTGTTGCTTGTTTGTTTGTTTCTGTTTTCTAATAAAAAAATTATTAAAAAAAAAGAAAGTAGATGAGGGCAGTAAATCTAGATGTTAAGAACACCAGATGACACCCCCCACCCTCCACGATTACAACACTCTAAATGATCTACACTAGCTATTTGGCAGGTGTTAGATTACATTATAGAATTTGGACCTCATAATTTCAGGACTTGGTCTTGAGACATCACTGCTCTAACAGCCTTTCTGAACATAACTGAAAAGTAATGATCCAACAGCAAAACAGCATCTGGAAAGCTCAATCGCTTCTGTGAATATTTGATCCAGGGAAGACAAAGAAAATATCCTCATACCAGATTGGTCTTTTATCCAAAGAAGCCACTTGATATTCTAATCCCCAAAATGGAAAGCTTTCGGCATTGTGCCATGTGAATGGGGAAAGAATATATGCTAGATAATGTCAGGAGGATATTCCTGAAACGTCACTATCCTGACTTCACTAGGGAGCTGCAGGGAGAGCCCACCTTCTCCAGGAGCTGCCTAGAGGAGAACTAGCTTTGCCACATCCAATGGTGGGGAAAGTTTTGGAGCTGAGGCCCAAACAGGGGAGCAAGGAGACCTAGTGATCCATTCCCCTCTCTTCCTCGAAGAAACAGTACTAAGGAGAAGGGGAAAGGGGGAAAAATCCCTCCCTCCTTCACTTAACTCATAGCCGGAGTCGTATTGGGAATAAAGTTTGCGTTTCAAATGGATCGTGCGAGACATCTCTCTGTGTTGATTTTCTTTCTAGGGTTTCCTTTATTGCCTCCATTCAAAATGCCTCCAGATTTGGGATAAAGTGACCAAATAAATCAGACAGGCTTGACTAGGTCCCAAGGCCATGGATTCCATTGAAAAAAGGGTCTGTAGCCTGAAATCGGCCATTTTTTAAACTCTAGGCCAGGATTTGTGCTTGAACTAAATTCTTTGCCCAGTTCATTCTCGTTAGTCACCTTCCTCAGTGAGAAGCATCTCCTCCTGGTTTATTCTGCTGAGAGACCAGTTACATCAAGTATATGTTTTTAAACTGTTGGTAATTCTTTTGTTCAGTATGCAGGTTAGCCAATATTTGACTTAAGCAACCCTTTAAGAGAGGATAGATATGAGCAATGTCCTGGACTCTGTGAAAGGTTGCCAGATTTCTTCAAAATTATTTAGGATGGTCTGAAACCTGTCTCCTTAATAATTCTGTGGCAGTGATGGCTAACCTTTTTGCCATCCCTTTTTTCACCCTCCCCAGGCTCCAGAACCTTTCTAGGAGGCCAGAAACAACCTGTTTGCTGACTTCCGGTGAGACTGGTAGGCCCGTCTTTTGCTCTCCCCAGGGTGAAAACCGTCTTCCCCATCCCCTGGAGGTCTTCAGAAATGGCCTGTTTGCTGACTTCCGGTCCCACTAAAATATTTCTGGCATATAAACAAAATTGCTATTTCATTTCATTTATTTAGTTTGTCTAACATGTACATGATAACAGGTATAAGAATAAACATAAATATATGAATAAATGGAGACAATAGGACAGGGACGGTAGGCATGCTGGTGCGCTTATGCACACCCGTTACTGACCTCTTAGGAAAGGGGTGAGGTCAATAGTAGACAATGTAAGGTTAAAGTTATGGGGGTTTGGGGATGTAACAACAGAGTCAGGTAATATATGCCCTGACTTTAGCTAAAGATCTAATTGTATTATTTCTCAATTCAGTTCTGACAGCAGCAGCTGAAATCCTTGTATCTATACATAAAATACTTTTCAGATGATGTGATTGGGGGTGTTCTATTTGTGTTATATTTTAAGTCTCTACCACATCCTATGGGGCAGGCAGAGATTACAGGAGACAGTCCAGACTTCAGTGGCACTGGCAGTTATGGGCATTACCTACGTGTGCCATGTAACACCTCTGCTTTGTGAGCTCCACTGGTTGTCTTTGGCTTCTGGTTGCAATTTAAGGTGCTCATTATAAACTTTACTTTACTTTACTTTACTTTACTTTACTTTACTTTACTTTACTTTACTTTACTTTACTTTACTTTACTTTACTTTACTTTACTTCACTTCACTTCACTTCACTTCACTTCACTTCACTTCACTTCACTTCACTTCACTTTACTTTACTTTACTTTACTTTACTTTACTTTACTTTACTTTTATTAGACTTCCATACTGCCCTTCTCCCGAAGGACTCAGGGCGGTGTACAGCCATATTAAAACACATAAAATTTACAAAATTTAAAAACCATTAAAATCAAATATACAAAAATTTGGCCCACAAATTTAAAAACTTACATACACCCATTAAAATTCATATTCATATTAGGCCAGCCCAGCTTGTTGAAACAAGAGGGTCTTCAGGGCACGGCGAAAGGTGCGCAGGTCGGGGATCATACGCACATCTAGGGGCAGTTCATCCCAGAGAGCTGGTGCCCCCATAGAGAAGGCTCTCCATCTTCCATGGCATGGGGCCTAGTCATTTGAGGGAATGCCTGTCTCCTGTAATCTCTGTCTGCTGCATATGGTGTGGTAGAGTCAGCACGGTCTGGGACCCAGCAAAGTTAGCTGGTGAGACTCAAGAAGAGGTTAGGCAGTCTGTAGGTGAACTGACCTACAGATCCCTTCCAACTCAACCATAGTATGATTCCAAGAAGTTGGCCAAACTGTTCCATTTTAGCCAACAGCCCATCTTAAAGTCTGAAGCCATGTCTGAGTACTTCCTAAACTGCATGGAGTTCCACAAAGTTCACAGTGAAACTTCTTCTCCTTCACATTATCATAATCATAGTTGTTTGCTCATTCCCTTGTGCCAGACCTTAAGGAACAGCTCCCAAGGAAAGTTATGGATGTAAACATCAGCCTTAAAACAACAGAGCTGAATACTAGATGAGAAATGCTGTATGCCTAAAGAACCGCAATGTATGTTGGAGAGCAAGCATGTTCTGTGCCAATGAATTGGCCCTCTCCGCTTTGGACATGATGCATTCCCAGGACCCCATTTGACTTAGAAAAATGGGGAAACTCTCCAACCCTTGAAAACAGGGTGTTGGTTTCTGTTTCTGGCATGGTTTGAAAAAGGACAAAAGGCTGCAAGGTAGAGGACTGACTAAGGCAGACAAATGGTCCTCCTGCTTCTCCTTCTCATGCTGCTTCCTCATGCGGCTGATAGGAAAGTCACTTTGAAATGCCCCCTGAATCTGAAGAGGAATGAAGTTGACCCGCTGAATTATTACAAGCCGGGAGACCTTCTTCTAGGTGGGGTCATCGGTGTAACGAAAGCAACCTTCCTCCCATACAATTTCAGCAGGAGCCCCTCTATAAAGTCTTATCGGTAAGTCACTCAAGGTACACTGAAACTGCTTCTCTGCTGGTCTTTGTTAACATCCATACAGCTCCAGTTTTATTGCCATCTTTCATCCATTGCTGTCTTCTTGTATTAGGGGTGGAATTTGTGAAGCAAGGTTTAAAAGGAGAGAGAGAGAGAGAGAAAGAGAGAGAGAGAGAGAGAGACAGACAGACAGACAGACAGACCTTGGAGTACTCATCTCTAATGATCTAAGTGCCAGAGCCCACTGTAGCAACATTGTTAAAAAGGCATTAAAAGTTGTTAACCTAATCTTGTGTAGCTTCTTCTCTGGTGATATTGTACTGCTAACTAGAGCATACAAAATGTTTGCTAGACCAATTCTGGAATACAGCTCATCTGTCTGGAACCCGCACTGCATATCAGACATAAATACAATAAAGAGAGTCCAGAGATATTTTACAAGAAGAGTCCTCCATTCCTCTACCCACAATAAAATACCTTATACCAACAGATTCCAAATTTTGGGCTTAGACAACTCAGAACTATGCCTTCAGCCTGATCTAAGCACAAGATCATAAAATTGCATAAAAGTAAAAAATAAAAAGTACATAAAATTATCCACTACAATGTCTGACCTATCAATGACTACTTCAGCTTCAACCACAACAATACACAAGCACACAATAGATACAAACTTAAGGTAAACCACACCAAACTTGATTGCAGGAAATACAACTTCAGCAACAGAGTGGTCAATGCCTGGAATACACTACCTGACTCTGTGGTTTCTTCCCCAAACCCCCAAAATTTTAACCTTAGACTATCTACTGTTGCCCTCACCCCATTCCTAAGAGGTCTTTAAGGGGCGTGCATAAGTGCACCAACGGGCCTACCGTCCCTGTCCTAATGTCCCCTTTTATTCGTACCCATTTCATGTATTAATAACCATGTTTATACCTATATCTGTTATCTAATACGTGCTTGACAAAATAAATGAATAAAATAAATAAATAAAACCATAGCTCTTCTTAACTTGTCAACAAAGCCACAAAAGCTATATCTCTTTTCAGGGTCCCTCTTAGATCAGGTTTTCAAGATCAGTTGTTCTTGGGGGTAAACCTTTAGGTTGCACCAATACAAAGGCATCAGCCCCTGCGTAGTCTTCTAAATTTTGAGGTTTCTGACATTTTATTTATTTATTTATTACATGTATTTATATGCCACCATTCTCCCGAAGGACTCAGGGCGCCGAACATAAGTTAAGAAACAAGTACAATAAAATCATAATTTAATCCAAATAATTAATTAGTAGTAAATAAATGTGAAGGAGACACCCGCTTGCTTTCCTGTCCTCTTAACTGAAGTGGCAGAGTGGGTCGCCTTCATACACATCCTATGTCTGATCGTTAAATGATAAGAGTTAGTGTGGAAACTAAATTCCATAGGGGAGATTTGAAAATGACTTCTCTTTCTTCTGAAATAGAGGGGAAGATGGAGATATGGGATAGCTGCCCAATATCTGACAGCCCAGCCTTGCAGGACGGAGAGCGAGGGGTGGACATTTCAAGAGAAAAGGAGCTCTAACCATTAAGACAGCTTTGGAAGCATAGGGCCAGTGGTGGTTTCCTCCCGGTTCTGCCCAGTTCCATCGAGCCGGTAGTGGTGACGATATGATGTCACCGAACCGGTTCTGGCCCCCCCGCCCCACCACACCCCCTGCGTTATTCTTACCTTTTATTTGGCCCCACCCCCAATCTATTGCTGCCTCCTGAGTCCCAGCTGCTGGCTAGATGGAAAAAAACTGTTTAAACTCTTGCCGCGGGGCTTCAAAGGGCCGTCCTGCAGCTGATCAGTCTTAAAAGAAAACAAATGAGTAGACCAGTGCCTGCAAAAATACATGAGTAGATCAGTGCCTGCAAAGATAAATGGGTAGATCGGTAGAGCTCTGCAAGCAGTTAAAAGCCTGCTAGACCAGTACCTCTGCTAAATCCTAAATAACTGTCACATGATCATCAAGCTACGCCCACAAAATAAGCCACGCCCACAGAACCGGTAGTAAAAAAATTTAGAACCCACCCCTGCACAGGACCTATTTCACAGCTCAGAAGGTGGTGACTTCTCTCCCTGGAAGCATCTCAGCAAAGTCTGGATGATCACTTATCCAAACAAAGCTCTTTTTCTCTCTACAATGTAAATACAACACTGAACCTTTAGACGTTGTCCACAATCCTTTTTGGCTAAGGAGGAACCTTAGAGGTCATATATTATTTTCTCTGCTGAGAGAGAGAGAAAAATGTTTTTGCCAGCATCTCAACGGAAATTATAGTGAACAGGCTGGACTTGGGTTTTGACCAGGAATCCAATAATCAAGCAACAAATTCAAGGTATGTGTGTGTGGAGGAGACAGGAGACTTGCTGAGATGGAATTTGTGGTTGGAAGTAGGACACAGTGAGCTAAACGCTGCAATGCTGAGGCTTGAGAAGCTGCTCTTTGTGTTTTCGCCCAGGGAGGAGGCCAAGAACTAAACAAACTGAGCCTCTACCCCAGTGCACAGTTGAGATGTGTTACACATTAGAGTTGGCCCTTTTGCTGGGCTTCCTTTTGGCCACGCCGTCTGGTCCACGGAGCTCAGTTCTCCGCTGTTGGATCTTGAAAGCCTGTCTTTGCTTTGGACAAAGTGGATGAAGTTCAGGGTCCAAGAAGCAATCAGTGGGTGCAAGTAAGGAGTCTTTGGGGCTTGCTGGATCCCCCTCACCCAAACTGGAGTCATTGACTTCAACCCTCCTGATATTACATCCTCCAGGACTATCATTCTCGGATGCCTCTGACTTTACTTCCTCCTCCTCCTGTTCATCCGAAAACATATCCAGCTTCTGGGTGTCTCTTCAGGATCATGCAAGGGACAATCTAAGGCTGAACATCCAAAATTATATAGTCCCTCTTCTGGTTTTAAAGAGCTCCATTACAATGATTTTCCTCCTGTTTAATAAGAGCTATGTACAAATACATTTAATTTTATTGTGCTTTTCACTACTTCACTTGATTGCATAGATTTTGCTCAGAAAGCTATTTTATATAGGTTACTGGGTAAGTGATGGTGATGAGAAGGTTAAACTGTATGGCTGATTATTTCCTGCTTTCGTATTATTGTATTGTATTGTATTGTATTGTATTGTATTGTATTGTATTGTATTGTATTGTATTGTATTGTACTGTACTGTACTGTACTGTACTGTACTGTACTGTATTGGATTTTACATACTATTGCTTTTGCAGACATTTTTGTGATCTTCTACCACTACACCATAGAGAGTATCTTAGCTTACTACACCTCTGTATGGTTTGCCAATTGCACAGTGGCAGATAGGACAGCGCTCCAGAAGGTTAACATCATTGCCCAAAGGATCATTGGTTGCCCTCTCCCCTCCTTGGAACAGCTTAATAGCTCCCGCTGCCTTGAGAAAGTTCAAAACGTTCTTAAAAATCCATCTCATCCTGGGCACCTTTTTTTGAACTATTACCATCTGGCAGACGGTACAGGATAATAAAAACAAGAACAAATAGGCTGAAAAATCCCAGGGCAGCTTCTATCCCAGGGCAGTCACTATCTTGAATTCTACTATATAGTGCAATATTAATGCAATATCAGGACTTTTCAATTCAATTGTATAGAATGTGAAGGAGATGTGTTTGCGTTTTATTTTTATAGTTATAATGTACACTGAAGATGGCATTTAATTTTGTTGTATGAGGTGCAATGACAATAAAGTAAACTAAACATGAAGTTTGACATGCTAGCTGGTTATTCTTGTTAGATTTAGAGTGTCTAAAACTCCCTATGTATTTAAGGAGATACAAAAATGAGAATATTTTCATTAATGATGGTGTGAAATGCATATATTTTCAGCCAACTATCCATGTTTCCCTGGAAAATCCTCTCCTTCCTTTTTGCCATCCAGGAGATCAACCAGGATCTCCAGCTGTTACCCAACATCTCCCTGGGCTACAACCTCCATGACAGTTATTTCAGCACGACCATGACTTTGGATGCTTTGCTGGATTTGTTTTCCACCGGAGAAGCAAATATTCCGAACTACAGATGTGGAAGGCATGCAAGACCCTTAGTTGTTTTTGATGGCTCCAATACTGACATCGCCATCCAGATAACAAATATGCTGGACATTTCTAAAATTCCGCAGGTTTGTATGGGTGTGAGCGTGCGTGCATGTTTGTGTGGGCTAAATGTACTCTGAATCCTCCATGAATTTGGAAGGGCATCTTATGATCATGGAAATATTAGGCATATCTACTCGAATATGATCTGGCAGAAGAATTGGTTAAAGGGCAGATGATAGCCTGGGCGAGGAACATCGGACACAGTATACAACTAGAAGAATGGGAAAGAGCGTGGGAAAATAACTATACCATGACAAAATCGGTAGCCTACAAAGAAAATCATTATAAAATGTGGTATCGATGGTATCTGGCCCCCGCACGGTTAGCAAAAATGTACCCAGATGTAAATCCGACCTGTTGGAAGTATAAAAAAGCACAGGGAACTTTTTATCACGCTTGGTGGCTCTGCCCAGAAATTAAGAAATATTGGAACAAGATTAAAACATGGATAGCAGAAATAACAGATTATGAAATTGAATTAGAACCTGAAATTTTTTTATTAGGTATGATCAAAAAGAACATTAGGAATGACATAAAATATTTAATACTTCACATAATAACGGCGGCTAGACTAGCCGTAGCACAACTTTGGAAAACAAATAGATTGCCAACTGATCAGGAGCTAATACAAAAGATATACACATGCGCAGAAATGGACAAATTAACCTTAGAGTTACAGGATAAGGAGGACTCAAAATATTTTACAATAGGGAATAGATGGTACCAGTGGATAAATCAGAGGAGGCCAAATGGGTTGAGATGAAATTTAGAGGAAATTATCATAATTAAAAAAAAATGCACTGTCAGATAGATAGAAAATGAAATATGTCACTGTAGGTTTGTATATATGTATATATAATAATAGAAATTAGTTAGTAGTTGAAGTTGTTTATTGTATATGTATATGCAAATTTGTTTCTTGATTAAGTTAACTTTTAACTTAATCAAGCTTTTGTATGTTTTAAATGTTTTTTTAAAGAATGAATAAAGTTTTGCTTTTTAAAATAAAAAAAAGGAAATATTAGGCATATTGCAATTGGAGTGGCTCTGGATTCACACAGAGAACAAAGGATCTAAAACACCATTCTAGTTATGTTCCTCCTGTTTGAGGAAGAAACATCTCCTACTCAAGGCCAGGTGGGAGGAGATCCAACCTATGAGTAGACTAACCATAGGAACTGTCTCCTGAAAATAGTCTACTAAGAAATTTTGAGATCCTTCTATCATATAAAAACCACAGGGGTGAAATCCAGCAGGTTCTGGAGAACCGGTAGCAGAAATTTTGAGTAGTTCAGAGAACCGGTAAATATCACCTCTGGCTGGCCCCAGAGTGGGGTGGGAATGGAGATTTTGCAATATCCTTCCCCCAGGAGGGGAAGGAATGGAGATTTTGCAATATCCTTCCCCTGGAGAGGGGTGGGAATGGAGATTTTGCAATATCCTTCCCCAAGGAGGGGAAGGAATGGAGATTTTGCAATATCCTTCCCCTGGAGAGGGGTGGGAATGGAGATTTTGCAATATCCTTCCCCCAGGAGGGGAAGGAATGGAGATTTTGCAGTATCCTTCCCCTGGAGTGGAGTGGGAATGGAGATTTTACAATATCCTTCCCCTGCCACGCCCACCAAGCCATGTCCACAGAACCAGTAGGAAAAAATTTTGGATTTCACCCCTGAAAAACCACGTATTTTTTTTTACCATAGATTTCAGTTGCTAATATCTTGGCTTGGATTTGACTCAACATACAGCTCAAACCTCTTTTGTTTTTCAGATCAGTTACACTTTTGTTTCACAGGATCTGAGGGATAAAATTGTCTTCCCTTTTTTCTACCAAGTGGTCCCCAAAGAAGGAGCTCAGTATCCCACAATTATCAAACTGCTCCAGCATTTTAGGTGGGTGTTGGTCGGTCTGGTTGCACCAGACTCTGATGGTGGGGAGACGTTCATCAGAAATTTGACTCCTTTGCTTGTCAGGAATGGCATTTGTGTAGTTTTATCCCAAAACATCCCTGTGGCTGCCCATGAATTAACGGCTGATACTTCTCAATTTTGCAAGTGGACACAGGTGAATGTCTTGGTTTACTCTGGAGAGATTGATACCTTTGCAGTGGGAATAATCATAACACAACAGATCATTGAATTCTGCATAGAAGCCACAATTGGAAAGGTCTGGATCACTTCAGCTATGTGGGATATTACTTTTGATTTACAGTATATGTCACGGATTTATCCATCCATCTATGGCTATATTTCCTTCTTGATCCAGACCGGCAGAAATGCCAAATGTGGAGATTTTCATTCTACTCTCAGCTCTATCAAAGACTTTATGGACAAAGTGTTTCCTTGTTCCTATTCCAAGCATGGCTTGTCTGTGAAAGGCCGGACAAGATGCTCAGAGAAAGAGACCTCAAAAGCTCTGCCCCAAGAAGAGATTGAAACAATCCTGTCTCTCGACAGCTACATCATTTATCGCTCTATCTGGAGTGTGGCCAGAGCCTTAAGTGCTGCATATTCATCCAGATCCAAGAGGAAAGTGAAGGATGATAAAGATCAGTTGACTGTTTGGGAGTTAAAACCCTGGCAGGTATTCCCTTTGCATAACCCTACGGTACCATTCTTTTCTAAGATTTTAACTGTAAATGTATCTAGTAGAGTAGAGTAGAGTAGAGTAGAATAGAATAGAATAGAATAGAATAGAATAGAATAGAATAGAATAGAATAGAATAGAATAGAATAGAATGTCAGCGTTCCAAACCCCAACTCCGAGTAAAGACACGGAAGAAAGCATTTTCCAAAGTTCTCTTTACTAGAATAGGTAAACTGGCACATTTGGGAAAACCCGAATCTGAAAGGTCCGGGTTTTCCCTCGGTAAATCAAAATCCCCAAAACCATCCCCTCCCCTCAGTCGATCACATGCTCCAATCAACATCCGTCCCATCTCGACTCAGCACTCCGACCACTCCTTCTCCAGATGCCAGATCGCCCTGACCTTGACCGACAGGAAGAATGCTATTATGTCTACAAACAAGCCCTCTACTAAATCCCCCTTCCTACTTTCCCACACATGAGAAGATGGCAGCATGGAAGCTTCCGGGCTAATATGGCTTCCAACGCTGACAATAGAATAGAATAGAATAGAATAGAATAGAATAGAATAGAATAGAATAGAATAGAATAGAATAGAATAGAATAGAATAATGGAGTTGGAAGGTCTTCTAGTCCAACCCCCTGCTTAGGCAGGAAACTCCATACCATTTCAGACAAATGGTTATCCAATCTTTTCTTTAAAACTTCCAGCATTGGAGCATTCACAACTTCTGGAGGCAAGTTGTTCCACTGATTAATTGTTCTCAATGTCAGGAAATTACTTCTTAGTTCTAAGTTGCTTCTCTCCTGGGTTAGTTTCCACCCATTCCTTCTTGTCCTGCCCTCAGGTGCTTTGGAGAATAGCTTGACTCCCTCTTCTTTGTGGCAGCCCCTGAGATATTGGAACACTTCTATCATGTAACTTCTAACAGTGCCTGAAAGCTATTAGGGGCTGGATGGAGAGCAACGGGTTGAAACCTTGCAAGACCGAGTGGCTCTGGGTTTGGGGTTTGTTAGCTCAGGGAGAATTGCCACCTTTGGTCTTAGATGGGTGGCACACACACCGCTTTCTATATTACACAAGCCTTTAAGTCTGATCCCAGCAAGATAGCAAAGGCCATGAATTTTATGAATGAATGCCTGTCCTTCTTTTTATTGATTGATTTAATGTACTCCACTAGTGCAGCTATTGTATTTTCCCACTGCACAAGACTCTGAGAATTCAGTTGAGCAGAATCCTTGAAGTGGGGGTCAAATTATGACAAGACATTTGTTGAGGTGAATCTAAAGTGCTCTCTGGATCCCCACTAGTGGGATCCCCACCAGATATATTTTTCTGCTTGATATCATTTTCTTTAACAAAGATTATATTACATTCCAAATTACATGCTGTGATCAAAACCAGATGGAAACACAAATGTTAACTCTCTTATCAGAGCTGCAGCCAATTTTAAGTAAGCTGGAAAAGCTTTAAATTACTATGGTAACTATAGATGTGGGATTGTGGATATGGCAAGACTATCCTATCAGAATTCCCGAACTTGTCTCTTTTCCTTCTTCTCCCATGTCTGTTATTTTAGCTTCACCATTCCTTGCAAAGCTTCCTTTACAAGCTTAATAATAATTCCTTGGATGGATTATATTTGGATGAGAGTGGAGAACTGGCTGCTGATCTTGACATCATAGGTTCAGTCCAGTTTTCCAATAAGTCAATTGTCCGGGCAAAATTTGGGAGCCTGGCAAGGCAAGGATCGCCAGAAGCCATGTTTACCATTGACCAAGATGCAATTATGTTCCCCAAATGGCTAAATCAGGTGAAGGACATTTTTTTCCCCCCCAATTCATTTCAACCCCAGAGAAAGGCAAATGAAATAAATAAATAAATAGCTCTCTTGAAGATTGACTCTAATGATATTATCTTGCAGGACTAATTCTATTGCTCTGCCTCCCCTTCTGATACGCCAGTGAAATAAGGAGGTGTCTGTCTGAGCCACTTCCAGATGTTCTCGCTCCTGATTAACAAATGTTTCAGACCCTTTTGCCTTGATATTCTTATTTCCATCTGTACAATTCCTGCCAGGGGCCCTACAGATGGTGCTATAACCCACCTCTGTCCAGCAAAGACTAGGTCACCTTAGACAGAGCCACCAAGTGGCTATCGGCAGAAGTAACAATGAAGCACCCAACACATCTCTTACACATTGCCCTTGACGTTCCTTCTATTTTTTTCCTTAGCCCCTCCCTGAATCCAAGTGCGTGGAGAACTGCCGTCCAGGATTCGTCAAGGTGCCTCGGGAAGGGGAGCCCCTTTGCTGCTATGATTGTGTTCCTTGTGCAGAAGGAACCATCTCCACTCAGGAAGGTGGGTGTGTTGTGGCCCCGCCCTCTGAGCCTGTCCCATCGGAGGAAGAAAGCTCCGAGCATGAGGAAGAGGAGTCAGCCAGGCCTCCCTCTCCAGGCCCCTCCCCTCTGGCACTGTCTCAGGTGCCGGCCGAGGGAGAGGAGATCAGTAGGGAGACAGCTGGCTCGGATCAGAGTGACGAAGAAACATCATTCCTGGACGCACGCTTCCGAAGGCGTGATAAACGTTTGCAGCATCTTAGGAGGCGTGCTAGGGATTAGAACTGAGTCACTGGACCACACCCCAGAGACTATATAATAGAGGGTAGTGGTCAGTGATCCTTGTGATGAACAAAAGTAAACCTTGGATAGTCACTAAAGCCTCGTTCGGAACTGCGGAGAGAAATATTATTTCTGCTTGGACTTTTTGCACGTTAAGTACCTTATCTTTCTGTTTGTGAAAATAAAGGCATTTGGCAGACAGTGTGTCTATCGCTGCCAAGTGGGAGATAAGACCTGGGTGCATTCCAAAGTGTTTCCTTAACCCTCGGCTGGCTGTGTTTGTGTGTGTGTGGGTACGGGGACAGATCAGGGTGAAGGAGAAGGTGGGTGAAGGAGAAGTACCACCAGTGGGAGTGGTCACAGTGGTCTCTCACAGGAGTCAGTGGGAGAGTCTGCTTTCTCCATTGATCTTTCTTTTTTGACTTCCTCGCCTTAAGATCCAGAACAAGTTTTATGAAGTGAAATGTAAGAAAATATCTGGGAGAAAGATGGCTCCTCACCCAGCTCCTCTTTTTCCTTTGATCACCTCTGCAGAGTTGTTAGAAGAAAAATGGGGACCTTTGTTTGAAAAATGACCTAACTTTGCACATTCAATGCTGATATTATTTCAGCAAGCTTTGTCCACAAATTCAAGAGGGCATATTAGGCATATTAAGAGAAAAGTGCTGTGTCAGAATATTCATGACTGCGAAGACATGGTAACAAGGTCAGCCAATGAATAGGCATAGCAATTAAATCAGCCAATGAGAGCTGTTTTGGAAACTGAAACTGGAAGGAGTCTGGGCGTGGTTTAGCTCTGTGCTCAGCTCTAAAACTAAACTAGTCTGAACAAGTCTGCAACTCTCCTCTGCCTGTGAACTCTGCTGTTGATATTGTATATTTATTTTCATGTGTTCTATTGTATGTAAAGAGAAGTTAATGAATCCTGCTACATTGGTTATCTGTGTGTGCTTTTCTTGATTTGATTTTCTGCAACAAACTCTGATATGCTGAAAATATAGTCACACACACAAAAAAAACATTTTAAAGTACATCAGATTCTCAGGTAAAAGCAGCTGTGGATGAAATTCATTGCTCAGAAAATATAAAACTCAAAATGGACAGGATTTACCAATTTTACATGATGCATTTATGGAAGAGATGATAATGGTGGACAAGGTAGACAGAAGGAGAAAAGGCCAACATTACATAAATACGATAAATCATATTTCTCTCATCTCTCTTATTTGTAGATGCAAAAGTGTGCACCAAATGTCCAGAGACTCAGCATCCAAATAAGAAACGAGATCAATGCATCCCCAAAGTTATAACTTTCCTATCTTACAGAGGACTTCTGGGGATCATCCTGGCTTTCTTTGCCCTCTTCTTGTCTTTAGCCACAGTGCTTGTTTTAGCAATCTTCATAAAACACTTGGAAACTCCACTAGTCAAGGCCAACAATCGGGACCTCTCGTATATCCTCCTCATATCCCTGTTGTTCTCCTTCCTGACGTCCTTCCTCTTTATTGGCCAGCCAAGAAAAACCACTTGTCTTCTCCGACAAACTGTTTTCAGCATTGTCTTCTCAACTGCTGTCTCCTCCATCTTAGCCAAGACAATCACAGTAGTTTTGGCCTTCCTGGCCACAAAGCCGGGAAACACCACGAGGAGGTGGCTGGGGAAGACTCTGGCCAACTCCCTTGTACTTTCTTGTTCTGGGATTCAAATTCTCATTTGCTCCATCTGGCTAGGAGTCTCTCCCCCCTTCCCTGACTCTGACTTCCACTCCCAGCCTGGAGAGATCATCCTGCAATGCAATGAAAGGTCTGTTGCCATGTTCTATGGAGCCCTGGGCTACATGGGCTTCCTGGCCAGCATCTGCTTCACAGTGGCTTTCCTGGCCAGGAATCTCCCTGGGGCTTTCAATGAAGCCAAGCTGATCACTTTCAGCATGCTGGTCTTCTGCAGTGTCTGGGTGAGTTTTGTGCCTGCCTACTTGAGCACCAAGGGGAAATATATGGTGGCCGTGCAGGTCTTCTCCATCTTGTCCTCCAGTGCTGGACTGCTAGGCTGCATCTTCATCCCCAAGTGCTATATTATTATTCTGAGGCCAGATCTCAACACAAAGGAGCAGCTTGCATTAAAAATAAAATAAATATATAGTCTTGTATTTTTTTAAAAAAAAATTAAGATGGTAATTTAGGATTCCTCATCACATTATTGTATATCTAAATTTTTACAATTGTCTACTGTTGTAAACCTGAGAGAAAGAGTGACTAAATTGAACTATGCAAAACAAATAACCCAAGAAAATGATTGGCTCACAAACTGAGAAAGAAGAAACAAAAGAAAATGATATTGAAAATTGAGAAAAGAGATAAAATATTATTGGGTTATGCAAGTATAGAGAAATCTTGTTATGACCTTTGTTCCAATTTGTATAAAAGAGAAGAAGCTTATCTTAAAAAATGTAACTTACCCAAATGCTCACAAACCCAGAGACAAATTATAAATATCCTACAACTATTATAACTATATCAGAATAATTATAGACCAATTTCCTTATTGAATTATGATTTTGAACTGTGTTTTCTTTAAAGTTCTGGAAGATATGGTCTTCAATGAGAATTATTTTCAAGGAATTAAGTCTATTTACATCTCAGAAAACTCAAATTACGGTTAACGGTGATCATGTGAAATCCAGAAGGGGACCTGACAAGGTTGTCTTTGTCCCCTTCATAGTTTATTTTGATTCTTTAAATGTTGAGTTGTCATTGCCCAGTAGAACAGAGTTCAGAAGGCAGGTTCTGTTAGGTTAGTTGCCTGGCAACAGAGTAAAAATTCTAATGAGTGACAGTTGGTCGCAGCAACATTCCAAGGAGTGTCAGACTATGTCAAAGACTGGGTTTCCTCTCTTCGCTTTGTTGTAAACAATGTTCAGCTTAAGGTGAGACCCCTGTGGATGACTTTCACTCTGAACCTTAAATGTTCAGACTGGCTGACAACCCTGACCCTGCTCTTGAGCCTTGAACCAATTTCAGATCAGAAATGGTATTCAGCTGGTTCGCAACAGTTCAGGCAAACTGGTAGCGGTGATCGTAAGTGGGCCCATCCCCCCCTTCCTGGCTCCAAATCATGCTATTTAGGGACGTTTTCAAGGCTGGGCACATGTGCAAAAGGCACATGAGCGAGCAAAGTGTATGCACGGAAGTCAAGGCGCATGTGCGGACACCGCATGCGTGAAGCGAGCATGCACGCACGTGGCAAACTAGTAGTAAAGATAAGTGAAACCCACCCGTTTCAGATGACTTTTTTGCACGCTCCTCTCTGATATAAATATTTTGCAGTCAGGCCTTGGCTATGTTCGACATTCCTGAGTACGTTGTTACCTCTGATACCTGAAAATAAAACTCATGATCTCTCAGGAAATTGTGTATTTTTATATGTGCGGGGCTGAAACTTGAAATTGGACTTGAATAGAGACATCAATCAAGAGGAGAAGATAATGGGGCTAAAAATTTAAAAAAGAGAGTTAGAATAATAGAATAATTGAATAACAGAGTTGGAAGGGACCTTGGAGGTCTTCTAGTCCAACCCCCTGCTTAGGCAGGAAACCCTACACCACTTCAGACAAATGGTTATCCAATCTCTTCTTTAAAATTTCCAGTGTTGGAGCATCTACAACTTCTGGAGGCAAGTTGTTCCAGTGATTAATTGTTCTAACTGTCAGGAAATTTCTCCTTAGTTCTAAGTTGCTTCTCTCCTTGATTAGTTTCCACCCATTGCTTCTTGTCCTACTCTCAGGTGCTTTGGAGAATAGTTTGGCTCCCTCTTCTTTGTGGCAGCCCCTGAGATATTGGAACACTGCTATCATGTCTCCCCCGGTCCTTCTTTTCATTAAACTAGACATACCCAGTTCCTGAAACCGTTCTTCATATGTTTTAGCCTCAAGTTCCCTAATCATCTTTGCTGCTCTTTGTTATAAGTTGAAAGTTGCTATCTCCAAATTCAGTCAACCCAGGTTTGGTGCAAAGCTGATAAGAATTTGATCTTTGAATCTGAGACACTTTCACCTTTGCAAAGGGGCTTCTTTGCCCACCCAAACATACAAATCATCAAATAATTCAGGCAAAAAATAAAGCATTTATTAAGGGGGAGGGATCAAGTCTTTTTGAAAGGATACCCAAACAAATGATACATACATTTAGAATATGTGGCAGCAATAGCACTGAGACTTAGATACAGTTTCATAGTGCTTTACAGCCCTCTCTAAGCAATTTAAAGAGTGAGCATATTGCCCCCAACAATCTAGGCCCTCATTTTACCGACCTTGGAAGGATGGAATGCTGAGTCAACCTTAAGCTTGAATCAGGATCGAATTTATGGATGTTAAAGAAAAAATCATAAATAAAATTATTTTTTTAAAAAAGGATCGAACTGCTAAGCAGTCGGCAGAGCTATCCTGCAATACTGCATTCTAACCACTGTGTCACCATCATGGCTCTGGAGTGTCAACCATCAGAAGAAGGAGATGTATGAATTATTCCAAATTCTGATTGTGTATTTATGCCATCTCGCCATCCTCCCTCAAACTAGATCCATGGGACAATCATCCCATTCTAAAATTTGGGACTTCTACAAAGGAATTCCTAAATTCCTAAAAGAGTTTAGGAATTCTTTTGTAGACATCTCATGAAACTGTATTTTAGCTCCCCTCTTATTTAGCAATAGCACTTAGACTTATAAACCGCTTCACAGTGCTTTTACAGCCCTCTCTAAGCAATTTACAGAGTCAGCATATTACCCCCCAACAATTTGGGTCCTCATTTTACCCACCATGGAAGGATGGAAGGCTGAGTCCATCTTGAGCCTGGTGAGATTTGAACTGCCAAATTGCAGGCAACCGGTAGTCAGCAGAAGTAGCCTGCAGTATTGCACTTTAACCAACTGGTCCAGAATGTGGCCGCGCGGGTGGTTATGGGGGCAACTCAGCGCTCCCATGTAACACCTCTCCTGCGCGAGCTGCACTGGCTCCCGGTGGTCTTCCGGGTGCGCTTCAAGGTACTGGTTACCACCTTTAGAGCGCTCCATGGTTTAGGACCCGGGTACCTACAAGACCGTCTTCTGCCACCAGTAGCCTCCACCAACCAGTACACTTCCACAGAGAGGGCCTCTTCAGGGTGCCATCGGCCAGACAATGCCAGCTGGCGGCCCCCAGGGGGAGAGCATTCTCTGTGGGGGCACCTACCCTCTGGAACGAGTTGCCCCCAGAAATACGGCAGATCCCTGACCTTCGCGCTTTCCGAACTGCCCTAAAGACATTTTTGTTTCATCAAGCCGGGCTGGCCTGACCTACATACTCTTTTTAAAAAGAATTGTTTTAAAAAAATTAGGGGTTTTAATATAGGGTTTTAACTATGGGCCAAATTGATTTAATTGGATTTTAATATTTTTTTAAATTTTGTATCTGTGTATTTTATTTGCTGGCTGTTCACCACCCCGAGTCCTTCGGGAGAGGGGCAGTATATAAATATAATAAACTATAACTATAACTATGACTATAACCACTGCGCCACCGTGGCTCATTTAACTTCTATATAATGATTTAGTTTATCAGTTGGATAAATCAGATTATCGTCCTCTTAATTTGGCTAGGAGGTGTCTTTCTACTCTCCTTATGGTGATGAAGCTCAGCTGCTCAGAGTCATCTGAACTGTGAGATGGACAGCAAATAAATTTAATAAATAATAAATCAAGCTGAGATTTGGAGACCAATAGTGCAGAGAACCCAATTTGCAGATCAACTATGATAAAATTAAAATTATGGAACTCAAAATAAATATTTATGGCATATCAACAAGATTCCTGTTCCACCATTGTGTGATATTTCAAATATTTGGGGGGGTGGCATCTCAGGACAGATATATTAATTCAACTACTCCATAAAGTTCAGCAACCATCTTGCAATTCCACTGAACTATCTTCCAGCTGACATTTAACTATTTCAACAAAATTGTTGGCCCAGCTCATGTATGGGAATACTTCGGACCATTTTCTCTGTCTGGTCTGTTGAGACTTATTGAAAGTGGAAATTCCTCAGTCTCACATTTTTATATTTCTTCTGGTTGTAAGATGCTCTTTTGTATTCAGGTCTGGCTTAAGAATGATAATGTAGCATTTAGGGAGGAAGATGCAGACCAGCAGACCAGCATTGGAGGACAAGATGGAGAAGACCTGAACAGCCACCATGAATTTCCCTTTGGTGCTCAGGTAGGTGGGCACAAAACTCACCCAGACACTGCAGAAGACCAGCATGCTGAAGGTAATTAGCTTGGCTTCATTGAAGGCCCCTGGTAGGTTCCTCGCCAGGAAAGCCACCATGAAGCAGATGGCAGCCAGGAAGCCCATGTAGCTGAGGGTGATGTAGAACATGATAACAGACCCCTCGTTGCATTGCACATTGATCACTTCAGGTTGAGAATGGAGGTCAGAGTCAGGGAAGGGGGGAGAAACTCCAAGCCAGATGGAGCAGATGATAATTTGGACAGCAGAACAGGAAAGGATGATGGAGTTGGCCAAGCTCTTCCCCAACCATCTCTCCGCTCGGTTTCCTGGTTTTGTAGCCAGGAAGGCCAACACCACCATAATTGTTTTGGCCAAGAGAGAAGAAATGGCAACTGAGAAGATGATGCTGAAAACCGTTTGTCGGAGAAGGCAGGTGGCTTTCCTTGGTTGACCAATGAAAAGAAAAGGAGACAAGAAGCAAAGCAGGAGGGAGATCAGGAGGATATAAGAGAGATCCCGGTTGTTGGCTTTGACAATGGGAGTTTCTAGGTATTTAATGAAAACGATTAAAACAAAGCCTGTTGTTAGAAACAAGAGTAGAGCAAAAGAGATTAGGATGATGCCCAGATGTTCTTCATAAGACAGGAAGATTATAATTTTGGGGATACATTGGATTCGTTCCTCATTTGGATATTTATCATCCAGACACTTGGTGCACTTTTCTGTATCTGAGAAAACCAAAAAGTAATGTTTCTTTAATATTCTACCCTTTTACCTTTCAAGATATACCTTCTTGGGACAACTGCTACCTTGAGCATTTGTACAACTATATTTCTTCACATCTCCCCAGAAAATAAGTAAGAAGAATATCATTTTCTAAAACAAATAACTATATTTCTAATAGTCTATGAAATGGCAGGAAATCCTAGGATGTGAATAATTTCCTGTGTTATGTATAGAATCCTCTTAGTAACCTATACTATTAGAGGTAAATAATGAATCAGTTAATCTTTCTAGGCTAACTTCCTAAATCCTGCCAGATAGCACTTCTTAATTTACTGGATGGAGAGTATGCTCATCTTGTGAAATCTAGTTGACTGGCCAATAAAACAAGACCTATAAATAATCTGGAATGGCTATTGGCAACTGTGGTTGTATGGGTGTAATGAGGTGCACCCCAACTGTCCATATTGCCTCATTGTGGATTCAGATCACTAAGGATCTCAATGATCCTCAAGAGGAAGCCCATATAAAATGGATCGCAATAATACCTCCAAGAGGTGTATGTATCTGGGGATGCAGATCAAGGGTGAAATGCTCCCAGTTCGGACCAGATCGCCTGTTCCAGTAGCAATGGAGGGGGGGTGGTTCGGAGAACCGGGAGCAAAAATCCCTGCCCCCACCCCCAATGCCCAGCTGAGCTGCACAATCATCAGAGGCTTTTTTTTTTACTTTTAAAACCATTTTTTCTACAACCTCTTCAGAGTGAAGAGGTTGTAAAAAAATACTTTCAAAAGGCTCAGAGGATCCCAGCTGAGTTGTCTGATCGGCAGAGGCTTTTTTTCTTTTAAATGCCTCTGACGATCAGGCAACTCAGCTTGGATCGTCAGAAGCATTTAAAAGAAAAAAAGCCTCTGCTGATCAGGCAACTCAGCTGGGATCGTCAGAGGCATTTAAAAGAAAAAAAAGGCTTTTTCTTTTAAATGTCTCTGTCAATCCAAGCTGAGTTGTCTGATCAGCAGAGGCTTTTTTTCTTTTAAATGCCTCTGTCGATCCAAGCTGAGTTGCCTGATCAGCAGAAGCTTTTTTTTTCTTTTAAATGCCTCTGATGATCCAAGCTGAGTTGCCTGATCAGCAGAGGCTTTTTTTTTCTTTTAAATGCCTCTGACAATCAGGCAACTCAGCTTGGATCTCAGCTGAGTTGCCTGATTGTCAGAGGCATTTAAAAGAAAAAAAGCCTCTGCCAATCAGGCAACTCAGCTGGAATCATCAGAGCTTTTTGAAAGCATTTTTTACAACCTCTTCACCGAAGAGGTTGTAGAAAAAATGGTTTTAAAAGTAAAAAAAAAAATTGGCCACGCCCACCCAGTCACATTACATCCCCGCACCAAGCCACACCCACAGAACCGGTAGTAACAAATTTTAGATTTCACCACTGGTGCAGATAACTAACAATCTGACTTGGTCTCTTCATATGTTATCTTTAGTGAAACGTGCAAACCAGCGTTTGCATTTCCTATGTCGGATGAGGAGAGCACATCTTTCTCCTTTTGTCCTGGCCACTTTTTACAGAGGCACAATTGAAAAGAGTTTTAACAAACTGCATCATTGTTTGGTTTGGTGGCAGCAGTGCTTCAGATAGAAAGACCCTACAGAGAGTAGTGAGGACAGCTGAGAAGATTATAGGAAGCTCACTTCCTGTTATTCAAGATGCTGCTTATATGCACTATGTGCTTAGAGCTCGAAGCATTGTTAGAGACCCCACACACCCACTTCGCAGTCTGTTTCTATTGCTCCACTCTGGGAGGAAGTTTCCAAGCATCTATAGCAGGACTACTAGATTCTGTAAACAGCTTTGTTCCTTATGCTATCTGTCTTGTAAACTTGCAGGATTTTTTTCTTTTTTGCCATGTATATGTATACATCCGAACTAGACTGTGATGTTTCTCTGTGTCATATATGTGTGGGTATGTGGGTATATGCATAATGGTTATCTTTTAAGAGATGAATGCAACAAAATTTCATTTTAATGTATGCTGATTAGTGTATATTTAAAGTGACAATAATGTTTTTATTCTGTTCTATTCTATTCTATTCTATTCTACTCGACTCGACTCGACTCGACTCGAGTCGACTCGACTCGACTCTATTCTATTCTATTCTATTCTATTTTATTCTATTCTATTCTATTCTATTCTATTCTATTCTATTCTATTCTATTCTATTCCCAGAAAAGTAAAAGTGGCAGGAAACTTCCAAGCTAATAAGCAACAGGGATTCTTTCTTTGGCAGTAGTAAAGTTTGCCCAGTCTAGCAAATCCTGCTATTTCTTCAAGGTCTTTTTCATATTCTTCACTTTGGATAAGAAATTGTGCCTTTTTGAAAGATAAACAAGAATTCAGAAGTTCCAAATATGGACTTTCATGTAAATGCTCTGGATGAATCCACATCCACAAGGCCTACCCTTTTCTTTGGTGTTACCCACCTTCCTGAGTGGAGATGGTTCCCTCTGGACAAGGAATACAGTCATAGCAACAAACTGGCTCTCCTTCTCGGGCCTTCCTGACAAATCCAGGATGACAACTTTCCACACATTTGGACTGAGGCAGAGACTAAGCAGGAAAAAAAAATAGAAACAATGAATGCCAAAAAAATATGTTAGGACTCACCATCCAGGTTTTCCCCACCCAAAAGAAAGTCCAAGTCCTTTCCCCTGCACCCACATGTCCATCACATGGTCCAATTAATGCACCATGCCAACTGGAGATGCCTCCCAGTCATGCCACTCCAGATACAGAGGCAGAATGTCCTTGACTCTCAGAGAAAAGAATGTTATTATGGCTAGATATCTCCCCAACTCCATACGATCCCCCCTCCCAGTTTCCCACAGCACTAAATGTGGCAGCTCTGAAGCTGACACTTAAAGCCTTAGACCTCCTTCCTAGGAATGGAAAGCCTATTGCTCTATCTCTGTGGGGTGAAAAAGAAGCATTGGATAACTCTAGAAAAGCTGGGCCTGACTCTTTCAGGAAACACTTTCCGCAAGAAAGACTTGATGAAGCTTATTCTCAACGCAACCAACAGGACTTCCATCCAGTCTCAATACAATTTCATCAGATTCAGTCCAACCCTGAATTCAGACACTGGTCAACAGGATTCTTCTTTGCTATTTGAGGACAAGAAATAAGCGAATCTGAGGTGATTAGCAACACAATCCCCAGCATTTGAAGGCTTCTCATCAATTTGATACAGATACTAAATTTTAGAGGGGACGCAACTGTGCCATGGTTTACATTCTATATAATAATCATCCAGCATCCAATGTTGGACAGAGCTGAATCATTTTAAAAGAGTGTTCCACAATGTAATATGGCTTAGGGCCGGGGTACTTACGAGACCGCCTTCTGCCACCAATAGCCTCCCACCGGCCAGTACGCTCGCACAGAGTGGGCCTCCTCAGGGTGCCGTCCGCCAGACAATGTCGGCTGACGACCCCCAGGGGGAGAGCCTTCTCTGTGGCGGCGCCCACCCTCTGGAACAACCTCCCCCCGGAGATACGTACAATAACAGACCTCCGGATTTTTCGTCGGGCCCTGAAAACCCATTTATTTCAATTAGCGGGGCTGGCTTGAGTTAATTTTAAATTGATTTTAAATTGGGTTATTTTAATTTACGGCCAATAATATTTAATTATTTTAATTTGTTTTTAAATTTTGTATGTATTGTTTTTTATTCTGGCTGTTCACCGCCCTGAGTCCTATTCTGGAGAAGGGCGGTATAGAAATTTAAATAATAAATAAATAATAAATAAATAATATCTGAAGGACACCATTGTGTGGACTACTTGTAAGAGCTGAGGTGGTGCAGTGGTTAGAGTCCAGCACTGCAGGTTACTTCAGCTGACTGCTAGCTGTAGTTCGGCAGATCGAATCTCACCAGGCTCAAGGTTGACTCAGCCTTCCACCCTTCCGAGGTGGGTAAAATGAGGATCCAGATTGTTGGGGGCAATAGGCTAACTCTGTAAACCGCTTAGAGAGGGCTGTAAAAGCACTATGAAGTGGTATATAAGTGCTATTGCTATTGCTACTCCCAAGCAGTCCCAAGCCTCCCAAGCCGTCTAAGAAAAATAGAAGATTTCTGTCTCCCACATTCAATTCTCACTGAAGGTCATCCACTTTGGTGACTAGGTTTAGTCCACTTGAAATGGTTCCTAGGGCATTGGAAAACAGAGAAAAGACAGCAATATGTCACCCACCTTATTGAGCAACTTTAGCCGTGACAGAGCATCTTGGCTGATAATAAGTCTCTGTCTTTTAAAGCTCCCCAATTGCTCTTGGATGGGATCCTTCTTGGAGAAAACTAACAAGCTCACAATGTCTAGGTCTGCTGTTACATCTCCATTTTGATCCAAGTAGAGTTTCCTCTGGGAAATATTGTAAAACTCATTCTTCTCCAGAAAGGGATGGAACTAGAATGGAAAGATCCAGGAATTTTAAAAGCTGAAAACTTGGTTTCTTATCCCACATGGTCTTTCCACATTTGACTCTTTCTTCTGAAGCTTTCTAACTCACAAATATGCTTAAATGGGAGAACAGGTGTTACCACTACCTCTATAAGCGAACCAAAAAGATTAAGCAAAATTCCTCAGCCATATATTGACAAAATATAATTGACACAATTGATCAATTACATGAACATTCTAGTTGCCAAGCTCATCCTCTCCCAGGAAGACCAGACAGGAAAGATGACTACATGAGCTAATTCTACTTTATCAGAATTCTACTAAGAGAATTTTGCAAATCTGTAAGTACAAATCTCCTACCAACTCTTTTTCTATATTGAAAAGTTAGGGAAGATCCTTTCCGAGTGTCTTTCTCCTGATATGAAGAAGTGGGATCCCCCCCCCACTTCTTATCTGATTATTCAAAAGCAGCATATCTTTCCCCCCCCCACCACCACCAGGGGTGAAATGCTACCGGTTTGCTCCGGTTCAGGCAAAGTGGTAGTAAAAAAAAGCTACCGGTTCAGTCAAACCGGTAGTTTAAAAGCTACCAGTTCGTCTAAACCGGTATTTCTGACGATCAGCTGTGCTGCATGGTTTATATTCACTAGAGAGCAGGAAATCCTGCTTTCTAGCGAAGCTAAATCACATGGCACAGCTGTTTCTCCCCCCCCCGTTCTACTTACCTAGTGAAGTCTTCTTTTTTCCACATGAAGCATGCGTTTAGTGCGCATTGTGCATGCACGCGCAGTATGCTTTTGGCATGTGGTGTGCGTGCATATGTGTAGTGTGTTTTTGGTGTGCACTGTGCATGCGCACATGCAGCGTGCCTTTGGCATGCACCGCAAATGCATGGGCAGTGAACCAATGGCAACAGGGGTGGGTTCTAAATTTTTTTACTACCGATTCTGTGGGCGTGGCTTATTTTGTGGGTGTGGCTTGGAGGACATGTGACTAGGTGGGCGTGGCTAGCTGGTCAGAGTCATTTCTGGAAGATCCTCACACTTACGACCAGTCCTCGCACTTACGACCCGACTCATTTGTTTGCTTTTAACACTGATCAGCTGTAGGACGGCCCTTTGAAGCCCCACGGCAAGAGTTTAAACAGTTTTTTTCCCTCTAGTCATCAGCTGGGACTCAGGAGGCAGCAATAGATTGGGGGTGGGACCAAATAAAAGGTAAGAATAATGTGGGGGGTGGGGGTGGGAGGGTGGGGGGGAGAACCGGTTCGGTGATGTCATATCGTCACCGCTACTGGCTCGGCCGAACCGGACCAAACCGGGAGGAACCCACCACTGAATGGCGATCCACGGAGGATTTCACTACTGTCCCCACCCCCAAAAGTCATTATACTTCCTTAATAGATTATAGCAATAGCAATAGACTGATATATACCACTTCACAATGCTTTATAGCCCTCTCTAAGCTACTTACAGAATCAACATGTTTCCCCAAACAATTGGTGTTCTCGTTTTACCTCAGAAGGACGGAATGCTGACTCAACCTTGTCAGGATCAAACTCCTGGCAGTTGGCAGATTTAGCCTGCAATAGTGTATTCTAAACACTGACCCACTGTGGCTCTTATGGGAATACTAGTGATATAATTTGATTTCAGCAAAGTATTAAAAAACTATTTTCTGTTGTTAGGAGCAGTGGTGGGATTCAGCCAGTTCGCACCACTTCGGGAGAACCGGTTGTTAACTTGCTGAGCAGTTTGGCAAACTGGTTGTTGGAAGAAATCACTAGGGCAGAGAACAGGTTGTTAAATTACTTGAATCCCATCACTGGTTAGGAGCCTATTTAAATAAGGGGTGGACACTATGATAACTAAGGGGATTAAATTGTTTTAAAATGTACTCAAATAATTTTAATCATTTTAATGTTTCTCATAAACTAGGTCCGTGATGGCGAACCTATGGCACGGGTGCCATAGGTGGCACGCGGAGCCATATTGGTGGGCACGCAAGTGTTGCCCTAGCTCAGCTCCAGCGCACATGCGTGCAACAGCCAACTGACTTTCAGGCCTTCCGATCCCACCGGAAGTCGGGAAACTGGCTGTTTCTGGCCTCCAGGAAGGCCTCCGGGGGGATGGGGAAGGCTGTTTTTGCCCTCCCCAGGCTCATAGAAAGCCTCTGGAGCCTGGGGAGGGGGAAAAACGGGCCTACTGGGCCCACCATGCCATCACATGCCAAAAGCAGGGGGAAGTGTGGGGGGTCACATGCACATGCGCGGGAGGGCGGGACGCATTGAATTATGGATGTGGGCACACGCACCCGCGACCTCCCATGCTCCCCCCGCTTTTGGCACGCGACGGCAAAAAGGTTAGCCATCACTGAACTAGGTAGTTAAGAATAACAATTAGTCCTTGATCGTGTACAGTTCTATATTGTCATTAATACAAAAATGTGGATTTGATAGATCATGATATTGTGACTCAAGATTTATACCAACTCTTGGAGAAAGCTAATTTGATCTCCTTTTTAAAATATCAAGTTTCCAGAATAATATTTATGATTTCCTGATAGAGAGTGCCGCATGAGTAAAATCCAGCAGGAAAAAATGCCTTATTTTTAACTAGAACTTAAGAAACTATGATATCTTGTATAAGGAAATGTCAGGGTTCCAAGTAACACCCAATGAAAGAAATCGCCAAGGCTTGAGGTTCCTCACAGTTCCATTTTATTAGACACGTCATATTGGCACATTTGGGAAAACCCGAATCTGAAAGTTTCCAGGTTTTCCCCACCCAAAGGAAAGTCCAAGTCCCTGCCCAGCATCCACATGCCCATCATGTGGTCCAATCAAATATCCCAACTGGATATGCCTCCAAGTCATACCCTCCAGGTGCAGGGCAAGATGTCCTTGACTCTCTGAGAAAGGAATGTTATTATGACTATATATATCACTCCTGCTCCATACAATCCCCGCTCTCAGTTTCCCACACCATTAAATGTGGCAAGCCTGAAGCCCCAATACAAAAGATGGCTTCCAGGCCTGACATGATTCCCTGGAAGAAGAATAACCACATCTGATAAGAATACTTAGTTAAAATGGTATCAAAATAGTAGTTGATTGCAAACCAAACGTAAGACAGCAGTGTGATACTCATGGAAAGAAGGGAAATAAGAATCTCAGGAAGTCAACATTCTGGACCAGATAAGTTCGGTGTCCCCTTCAATGATTGCTTTAATGTGAAAACTGAGAAGCCATCAGTGACAAAACTTTTAATTAGGATTTTTGCAGAGAAGAGGTATTCAGCTACCTGGTCTCAAGGTTCCTTCAAATTTATGAACATAAACTTATATGATGCTATTCACAAACCCATGAATATTAGAATTGTTTTAAAAATGCATACATCCCAGTGGTGAAATCTAAAATTTGTTACTACCGGTTCTGTGGGCGTGGCTTGGTGGGAGGGGGAATGTGATTGGGTGGGCGTGGCCAATTTTTTTTTTTTTTTACTTTTAAAACCATTTTTTCTACAACCTCTTCGGCGAAGAGGTTGTAAAAAAATGCTTTCAAAAGGCTCTGACGATCCCAGCTGAGTTGCCTGATCGGCAGAGACTTTTTTCTTTTAAATGCCTCTGACGATCAGGCAACTCAGCTTGGATCGTCAGAGGCATTTAAAAGAAAAACACATTCTTTTCTTTTAAATGCCTTTGATGATCCCAGCTGAGCCACGCGATCATCAGAGACTTTTTTTTTAACTTTTAAAAGCATTTTTTCGGCGGAAGAGGTTATAGAAAAAATGTTTTTAAAAGTTTAAAAAAAGGCCTCTGATGATGTGCGGCTCAGTTGGGCATGGTGGGGAGGGGGGGGTGCACGGATTTTTGCTACCGGTTCTCCAAACCCCCTGCCTCCATCGCTACCGGATCGGGTGATCTGGTCCGAACTGGGAGCATTTCACCCCGATACATCCTTTTTTAAATTAGCAGTTTTTAACATCAAAATGTATATGACGTGATGCCCACTCTTTGGGACATGATGCCAACATGCCAAATGTGTTGCACTTTGTATTTCAAATAATTGAGATTGTTCCCCTTCCTTTACTTTGGATATCTCCTAAAAAGTCACTAAGTTTGATGGAACCTTGTCAGGACTTCATACCTGCCATGGACGCAGCCTTGGAGCCCCAGAACTCTTTTTGCCTTCCTTCCATCTCCTTCTCAATCTGGAGGTATATGCAGCCTTCAAGACATGTGCCAGAGTCATAAAGACACTGTAAACATAGTGATAATTTCGGATCTGGATCCTATATCTTCCCTTTTGGGATTCCAGCAGCACTTTCTGGGTGCATCTTCTCCGGCTTTTGATAGAAAAGTCACATTTTGATAAAGAGCACTGAAAAGACCGAGCTTCAAATTGTCGATCAACAAAGAAATAAGTTTGAAAGGCATCATGTTTGGGCTTTTTTTTCACCTGAAAAGCAAAGCTCCAAATACTGTGGACGTATTTGAATAGTCTGTGCTTTTTCATTGAATATATTCCCAAAGTTGTGGTGATCCAGATTTTCCCTTCAATGAGTCCTGGCAAAGACATAAGTGTTAAATGGAAAGGAAGACTTCTGTCCAAAGGAGAATCATATTCTATAAAGTGAACAAAGACATTGACTTGACTCCACTTGGAGATGGCATCCCTAAACAGTGCTGTAGGCTTAATTGTTGAGAATCGTTGTGATATAACAACACAAATTCCGTTCCTGACAAGCAAAGGAGTAAAAGTCCTCATGAAATTCTCTCCATTTTCTGTGTCTGAACCAAAGAGGCCAATCAAAGTCCATCTGAAATGGAGGAGCACTTGGACAATTCCTGGGTAGTGGAAACCTTCTTTGGGGACCATCCAATGGAAAAAAGGAAATTGATTTTTATCGCTCAGAGCCTCTGATGCAATTCTATCACTGATCTGGAAAAAAGCAATGAAAAATGCTACAATATCTTGGGGGGATCAGATCAAGTCCAAAATATTAGCTTTTAATAAATCCAACTTTGTTTTGATAAACATGTTGATTAGCCATTGTTTAAAATATTAAACACAGAATATTAACACGGCTGTATATAAAAATGGAATAGGAGAAACAAATACAGTAAAAAGAATAAGAATTAAAAATGCAAATCATATTTCTCTAACCCTCCCCCCCCAAAGGTAAAGGTTCCCCTCACACATATGTGCTAGTTGTTCCCAACTCTAGGGGACGGTGCTCATCTCCCTTTCAAAGCCGAAGAGCCGGTTCTGTCCGAAGATGTCTCTGTGGTCATGTGGCCGGCATGGCTAAATGCCAAAGGCGCACAGAACACTGTTACCCTCCCACCAAAGGTGATCCCTATTTTTCTACTTGCATTTTTTACATGCTTTCGAACTGCTAAGTTGGCAGAAGCTGGGACGTGTAATGGGGAGCTCACCCCATTACACGGCACTAGGGATTCGAACCGCTGAACTGCCAACCTTTCGATCAATGAGCTCAGCATCTTAGCCACTGAGCCACTACCCCCTACAATTTGCTATAATCAGACCAACGTGCACATATGTCAACTGAACTGTTTGTTCTAATAAAGGTTCCTTCGTAGTATTTCTCTGTTTCCTGTATGCTGCAGAAGTCCCCAAAACAATGGGGATGGTGTTATGAATGAGTTTCTCTGCTTTGATCCTTGCTTTCTTCCCACTGTGGATGCTCATGACACTCTAAATGGTTGTTCGGCAAATTCTGAATCCCATAAAGAAGATTGGATATATCGGTCACCCTCTACCAACACACTCACATCACCACATAGAGAAACACAAAGCAATAATGATGGTGTCATGAGTGGGTATTTCTGTTTTAATCCTCCCTCCCCACCCCCAAGGTGTATCTCAATCTTCAGTTATGACACCTACAATGGCCATAGTGAAAAGCAGCTCTTGAATTCCACAATTGTTGAATTGATCACTCACCCACTACCACCCCACTCACTTTACCAGCTAGAGAAAACATAGACACAAACCTGTGGGACTTTGTAGGTGCCTGCTAATGTTGACATCTGGATGGAAACGTCCCTATCAGCTGTATCAAGAAGAGCCAGAAGGTTGTCCTTCCTTCCACAGCTGTAGTTAGGAACATTGGCTTCTCCAGTAGAGAGCATGTCCAGCAAGGCATCTGAAGTGCCAATTGTGTTCATATAGTTGTCATGGATGTTGTAGCCAAGTGTCACATTGTGCAGGAGCCGGGTATTTTTGTTGACCACTTGAATATTGAAAATGAAGTGTACAATTCTTGACATATCATAAGGTGAACTGGTGTAAAAGAATGTTCATATTACTATATCTGTCATGAACAGCAGTAAGAAATTACTTTTTTCTATTTAATCCTCTTTTTCTGTATAATCCTATTGAGTTTTAAGCCAATATTGACCCGCAAAAAGGCCAATCATCGTCAGCCATCACCATTTAATATTTGTGAACATTGAGAAGATGGGATTGAGGCAGACATCCATTGAAGTTTTTAAAAAATTACTATGCTACTATATATATGTCAGGGTTCTGACAGATGCCCTAATTAAATCATGAGCCTTGAGCCAAGCTTCAAACGAAATCCAGTTATTTATTAGGAGCTTCATGTTGGCACGTTCCAAGTGAAGTCAACTCTGACCCCATGTAATTTACAGCCCAGACCTGACCCTGTTTCCCCCCCCCCCCAGGGTGTGTCATCAGTCACATTCACCACGGAGCAATTTCACAGGTTGTAGAGATCACTCCCCTCTGGTCGCTGTGGGTAAACCTGGAAGACAGCCTTGAGAGAGATATGTCTGGAATGTGCTTTTGTTTTTGGCTGCCGTACTGCAGTGTGTGTGTGTGTGTGTGTGTGTGTGTGTGTGTGTTAATTTTTATCAGCAAGGTAGCCAGGTTGCAAAATAATTCACTACAGTAGAACCATCAGAAAAGGTTTCAAAAGTGACTCAGAGAAGAAATATCACTCTCTATTCCTATAACAATCAGGCATTGAATATCAATGGGCTGGGCAGAATCAATTCTATCCTATAAATCCCTACTTTTAAAAAAACTCAGTAATCAAGAGATGAATTCAGGATTAGACAGGGAGAGAAAAATAATACCAGTATGGATAATAATTGTTTTTGTCTCATCTTTGAATTTGAACGTTCCACAAAACAAAACAGATAGAAAAGGTATGGGCATTGAAAGGATTCAAGAAGTTAGATGGGTCCTGCAATATAGGTGTAAGTGAAATAAGAGCAGGGGCAGGATTCAGCTGGTTTGGACCGGTTCGGGTGAACCGGTAGCTCCGACAATCAGCTGAGAGCGAACTGGTTCGCTCCAATGATCAGTTGGACAAGCCCACCTGCCCCTGCGCTGTACTGACCTATATTTCCTTTGTTTAAAGCCCAGCTGATAGGCGCATCAGAGCAGATTGCCGTGCCTCAGCTCTTTTATGCACTAGGGCTGCAGTAGAAGGTAAGTTTTAGAGCTGTTTTCAAATGCACTGCTCATGCACAGAGCATGCACAGAGCGGGCACTCAGAGAACCGGTTGTTACACCGATTGAACCCCACCACTGAATAAGAGTGTTTAGAACTGCAAATGCAACTCCATCACATTGAATGACTTACAAGTGAATCTGACTCTCAGGAGCTATGTTGAAAGTCAATGGTGTACCCGATATTTTCGTTACAGTGATGACTATACTAATGAGATGGTCTCCTGGCCTGTAAAAGCTCCATGGCTTTTTTGCATCTGGGTGCTCCAAACTCAGCGGGCACTTCAGTCTAAGCTTCCCAGAGACTGGCTGGGATGCCAACAGCATCAGAAGCAGAAGAAGGATGTCCATAATTCATAGGGCTGAATCAATCATCTTTCCATTTCTAAACAAGAACAAAAAGAGTTAGGAGAATTCAAAGCACTCTCACGAAATGGAAAGGACAGCAGCCTCCTGATTCGGACATAGAAAAGTTGAGATTCATCTGGAAAGGAGAGAAAGATACATTCAAGAGTACAACCCATCCCTGTCCCAAACATTTTGCCACACAGAGTGTGACTGGAGACATTTATCTTCTTCCTGATGAAAGATCCCCTCCGTGCTGCTTCAGTCTGATGTTTACTTCAAAGGTAATCACTGGAAAAGCCACAGAAAATGTCTCAGAGCCCAGGATGGTGATAATTACAATGAGAAGCAACTTCTCCTCTGGGGACCCTGAACTTCTTCTATAGCTCTATGTAGCTGGAGAAAAGCATGGAAGTGAAAAATGGGACATACCATTGTGGGCACTGTTCTGCAGTAGTTTTAGTCTGGTCAGGTCCTGAAAGTGATGTTGGAAAAAGAAAGTGCAACACCCAAGGAATTCACTTCTACTGTCTTTCAACGTGGTATCTGGTCTACTGGGAGAGCTGAGGAAGGTCTTCAACTACACCCAAGAAGACTGAGTGTCTTTAGGGATTTGGCTCCTCTGATATCATGCTAGGACTATATAGAGACTAGGACTGATGCTGGAATAGGCTGCTCTGCCCAAACAGATCCAAGATGCTGGACCGGCAATCCCTACTCACAGTCACTCATGTCTTAGTCACTTCCCATCTTGACTGTTGCAACATGCTCTACATGACTTGCCTCGACTATTTATACATACAATACTCTTGACTATTTGTACATGCTATAATAGCAGCTTCATCACAAATGTGCCTATTAGCAGGAATCTAGTGGTCAGTGCCCCCCTGGATGATACTAGAATGAGTAGTAAAGAAACTGGCTGATTCATCTGGTTATTCCTCGTCTTGTCTCTAATCTTACCATCTTTGACAAATTCTATTGGGCAGAAACAATGGCCGAAACAATGGCCGAAAGTGGCCAAAATAAATTCCAAAAATTGTTTTGATCCCCTCCCCATAATCTCCATAATCAAGGAGAGAATCAACCTAGAACTAAGGAGAAATTTCCTGACAGTTAAAACAATACATCAGTGGCTGTCTCAGGAATTCTGAGAGTTGAAGTCCACATTGTAAAAGAGCCACAATTGCCCGCCCCTGGTATAGGCCCTATACCAGTGATGGCTAACCTTTTTGTCATCGCGTGCCAAAAGTGGGGGTAGTGGGGGGGATTGCGTGCGCGCATGCCCACACCCATAATTCAATGCGCCCCGTCCCCCCACGCGTGCACGTGTGACCCCCCTGCTCTCCCCCCGCTTTTGGCATGCGATGGCACGGTGGGCCCAGTAGGCCCATTTTTTGCCCTCCCCAGGCTCCAGAGCCTTTCTAGGAGCCGGGGGAAGGCAAAAACAGCCTTCCCCACCCTCCTGGAGGCCCTCCCGAGGCCCGGAAACAGCCCATTTCCCGACTTCCAGTGGGCCCAGAAGGCCCAAAAATCAGCTGGCCAGCACGCACATGCGTGCTGGACTGAGGTAGGGCAACACTCGTGTGCCCACAGATATGGCTCCGTGTGCCACCTGTGGCACCCGTGCCATAGGTTCGCCATCACGGCCCTATACCATTGATGGCTAACCAGTGATGGCTAACCTTTTTGTCATCGCGTGCCAAAAGCGGGGGAGTGCAGGGTGATCACGCGCATGCATTCCCACACCCATAATTCTATGTGCCCTGCCCCCCCCCACGCATGCGCTCATCACCCACCGTGCTCCCCTGCTTTTGGCATACGATGGCACGATGGGCCCAGTAGGCCCAGTTTTTGCCCTCCCCAGGCTCCAGAGGCGTTCTAGGAGCCTGGGGAGGGCGAAAACAGCCTTCCCCACCTCCCTGGAGGCCCTCTGGAGGCCGGAAACAGCCCGTTTGCCGACTTCCGGTGGGCCCAGAAGGCCCGAAAATCAGCTGGCCAGCGTGTGCATACATGCTGGAGCTGAGCTGGGGCATCGCTCGCGTGCCCACCAATATGGCTCTGCGTGCCACCTGTGGCATGCATGCCATAGGTTCGCCATCACATGTATAGGGTTTCCTGCCTGAGCAGGGAGTTGGACTAGAAGACCTCCAAGATCTCTTCCAATTTTATTATTCTGTTCTGATATTTTATTTCTGTTTTAACCATCTTCTCCCTTTTTCCTCATTAGTTTCCTCCTCCCCCACTTTTAAAAAAATACAATAATTCAAAATTATGAGTCTATATGGATTCCAAAGTATAAGGCATTGGTTGAAGAATCCCTCCTGGATTCCCAGGTACTTTAAAATTGTGGCTATTGTGATATTTAAGCAATAAATATGTATTGTATGATTTGCTTCCATCTTCACAAGCAAGGAAAATCTTTTTTCCCTCGATTAAAGAAACATCATTCTAAAAAATAGGAATTATCAAATAGGAGAACCTAAAACCAACTCTTCTTCCTTTTCTTATTCCCAGGCTATGGTAGGATCCACTTCAACTCCCCTTTTAGGGCCCTGTAATCCCTTAATCCAGGGTAGAGTCAGGGTGACTGGATGGAGCTGAGCATTTACTGGCCGGATGCCCTTCCTGACACCACATGGAGTTCACAGCAGATTTTTTTTTTTTTTTTTTTTTTTTGCACCCTAGGAGCGAAGCACCTGCCACTACCTAGGACTGAATTCTAAAACTTCTGAGTGGGAGAGGAGAGACCACTAGGCAATCACGCTGCTCAGAACCTGTGACCAACTATTGATTATTATAATGGATTAAAGACCCCATTCTCATGATATTTGCTATGCTTTGGTAAGCTATATAAATGAAGTTTTAAACAGAAACATAATTCCCATACTTCATTTATTGTCCTTATTCAAAAGATGAGCAGCTATCAACCTCAGTGGATCCTTGGCTAGTGGATCCTTGGCTAGTGGATCCTTGGCTAGTGGATCCTTGACAATATAACCAAAGTCCACCACAAATGGAAACCAAGTATAGCCAGATCCATGTGTGACTGTTTATACATCTCCTAACATTCTCTCTCGACATTGGTTTGCATAAAGACATTTTTTTTACAGAGGTATGGAGCCAAGTTTTCCTGTCTCACTCAGTGGCTTATCTCCAAAATTTAAACACCATCCCACAGGTGCTTTTTCACTGCATTTTATTTATTTTATTTATTTTATTGAATTTCTATACCGCCCTACTCCCGAAGGACTCAGGGCGGTGCACAGCCATGAAATAAAACACATAGATATACAAAATTTAAAATCGAATAAAATGAATTAAATAAATTTGGCTGAATTAATACCCATAATTTAAAATACCCATATTTTAAAATACATTAAAAATTTAAAATTTACACTTAAAAGGGAGAAGATTTAGGCGAGGCCAGCTTGATGAAATAAAAGCGTCTTCAGCTCGCGGCGGAAGGTGCGCAGATCCGGAATCCTCCGTATCTCTGGGGGGAAGCTCATTCCAGATCGTCGGTGCCCCCACAGAGAAGGCTCTCCCCCTAGGGGCCGACAGCCGACATTGTTTGGCCGACGGCACCTGGAGGAGCCCCTCTCTGTGGAAGCGTACTGGTTGGTGGGAGGCTGTTGATGGTAGTAGGCGGTCCCATAAGTAACCAGGTCCTAAGCCATGGAGCGCTTTAAAGGTGGTAACCAGAACCTTGAAGCGCACCCGGAAGACCACCGGGAGCCAGTGCAGCTCGCGCAGGAGAGGTGTTACATGGAAGCTCCATGTTGCTCCCATAACCACCCGCGCGGCCGCACTCTGCGCCAGTTGGAGCCTCCGGGTGCACCTCAAGGGGAACCCCATGTAGAGAGCATTACAATAGTCCAGACGAGAGGTGACGAGGGCATGAGTGACTGTGCGTAACGAGTCCCGATCTAGAAAGGGACGCAACTGGCGAATCAGGCGAACCTGATGAAAAATCCTCCCGGTCACAGCCGTCAAGTGCTCTTCTAAAGACAGCCATGAGTCCAGGAGGACGCCCAAGTTATGAGCCCTTTCCGTGGGGGCCAATGATTCGCCCCCAATAGCCTGCGATGGCGCCAGCTGACTATATCGGGACGTCGGAAACCACAGCCACTCAGTCTTGGATGGGTTGAGCCTGAGCCCGTTTCTCCCCATCCAGATCCGTACGGCCTCTAGGCACTGGGACATCACTTCAAGGGCATCGTTGGGGTGGTCCGGGGTGGAGATGTACAGCTGGGGGTCATCAGAGTACAGATGGTACTTCACCCCGAAACCACGGATGATCTCGCCCAGCGGCTTTACATAAATGTTGAACAGAAGGGGCGAGAGAGATTTTGGGGCCACGTAAAATGAATTTGTCATCTTTAGTTGAGAATGAGGTTGCAGTTCTTTAAATATTTTTGGAGCATCATTTGGGGGTCCTTCCAAAGTCCAGTTGCCTTTTGAAAAAGCATTTTTGGGACAAGATCTGGACAACTCAGAATCTCCATAGACATTTAGACTCCGTCTGTGACTTCTTTCCTCTTTGCTATTATGCAAATTATAGTGATTTAATGGTTGTTTTGTTGCTAACTCTCTAGAGACTTCTCTGCAACCTTTGAGACAATTTGACACAAACATGCCAATACTATATTTTCACCTTGATTTCACAGAAAAAACCTCTTGGGCTGATAGCAATAGCACTTAGACTTATAGACTGCTTCATAGTGCTTTTACAGCCCTCTCTAAGCAGTTTACAGAGTCAGCCTCTTGCCCCCAACATTCTGGGTCCTCATTTTACCCACCTCGGAAGGATGGAAGGCTGAGTCAACCTTGAGCCGGTGAGATTTGAACTGCCAAACTGCAGCTAGCGGTTAGCTGAAGTAGCCTGCAGTACTGCACTCTAACCATTGAGCCACCTTGGCTCGTGATGCCATGGCATTGGAAATATGTGAGTGCGTAAATGTAACCAAAAAGGGAAATGATCTGGGGAGGTATTTAGGAGAGGCAGGGTTGTTTTTTCTTCTCTTTGCTTCAGAAATGGATTCTTGGCTAAATTCTGTCTAAAATAAGAACTGCTTCCTTCCCACCTCCCCTTCCCACTCATTGTTCAATTCATTCAGCAGGTTGTAGGCTCCGTAAGGAGTGCATCATGTTGTTGCTTCTGCTACTTCTGTGGGCCCAGGGAGCTTGGGGGATGCTCAAATGCCCTCTGACTTTGAAGAGGGATGAAGTGGATCCAAAGAACCATTACAGGCCAGGAGAGCTTTCCATCGGTGGCATCATCTCTGCAACTCAGGCTACGTTTGAAAGATTACGTTTCAAAAACTCTCCTGTGACTCCGGTATATGAGTAAGTTTAACTTCCTGTACTGCATTAGAAAAAGGCTATTTACATGTTGGAAATGCAACCACCACAAAGGCACCTATTACCATATGTGGTGGACCTGCCCAATGGCGAAACAATATTGGCAAAGGATCAAAATACAAATAGAGGAAATAACACACCAAAAGATAGAACTAAGACCACAAAGCTTCCTACTAGGCATAGTGAATGGATACTACGAAAAAGAAACAACATATTTAATTATACATATGATAACAGCAGCACGAATACTATATGCGCAACACTGGAAGAGTAGTGATATACCAACACCAGATAAAGTAATCAATAAAATTATGGAATGTGCGGAATTAGATAGACTCACAAAGGAATTACAAAATAGGGAAGAACATGACTTTTACTTAGTATGGGAAAAGTGATATAGTTGGTTGAAAGATAGGAAAGAAATGAAGCAATAGGAAGTAAACAAAATGACCAAATATAGTATGATGGAAACAAAGAACAGACATAGGTCAACAAAGATCCATAGTAGATAGACAAAAGGGAATGACCAAATCAGGAAGAGTCAAAATACAAAGAGAAATGTATATTACAGTTGCAACAAACTGGACATGTATTGAAATGGATGTTTATATGTTTTTATGTTTTGTACGTTTCATTGTTCTGTTTAGTTTGTACTTATAAATAAAAATTGGGGGGAGAAAAGAAGAAAAAAAAAAGAAAAAGGCTATTTCTGCCTTATTTCAACAATTCCAGCAAGCATATTCTTGCATATTTCAAATTTCAAAATTTTCAAACCTCAAATCTTTATTGTCAGTGCACAACATATGTACAATGAGATTGGTTGAGCTCCCTCGGTGCACCCACACACATACACTACAACTCACAGTGAAGACAGAAAATCCCTAACCCAATAAATCATATTAATAAAACACCCAGTCCTATTGCACCAGTGTGAATATGTTACACGTTGCGCCGGCTCGGCAAGTCCATCGTACTACGTAGTTATGATGTTATTTCACATTCCGGAGTCTGACAGCCCACGGATCGTGTTTGTGGCTCCATTTTAAACCCTGCAGTTGAGTAGCTTCCTTTAAAATTGTCAAGTATATTCAGCAAGCATGGAACTTCTTTTTTTCTTGACTTTGAAAAACAAACAGTCACTTTTCTTGATAGAAGTGGACTGACAATAGGGAGGAGAAGGAGTTTATTCCTTTCTACTCCCTCCCTTCCATCACAAAGGATCAATTTGTACACAAAAATGTAGGAATGCTATGGGTTGTTTTTTTTCCCCTGCGCTGAAATGGCAATAGCCTTCCCTTTCTGCTTGTGGTTTGTACATTGATAAATAACCTGAAAGAATTCCAGATCAATATTTATTATTTCACTGAGTTTCCATGTCTCCTAATGTCCAGTTTGAACCTTAATCCTATAATGAATTAAATGAAAAGTATGTCTCCGATCAAAGACCTCTGACAGTGAACATCAAAATACAAACATGCCTGAACCGATAACTTTTTAGTTTGGTTAAGGGTCACTGGTCCTGATTGTGTGTGTGTAGGTTTGTGTTCAAGTATGTACTTAATGATTCGATATTTAGTGTGGAAAAATAGATCTAAGCAGATCTAATATTAAAACCTGGAGAATTTAACTAGAGAGAAAAAGAGAGAATGTTTAAAGTCTGTCTGAATTCTTAGACCAACTGCAAAGATATTGACAATCTAAAGAATAAGCCAAAGCTAATAAATAGATTCTTTTAGATCTAAATTGCTGTGAATCTTAAAACAAATATAAATTGAAAGAATCTCAAATAAATGAGATATCTGGATACTGATTCTGAGGAGGAGAGGCAATAAATCAAACTAAAAATTAAATATAGGAATGGAATGGAATGGAATGGAATGGAATGGAATAGAATAGAGTAGAGTAGAATAGAGTAGAGTAGAGTAGAGTAGAGTAGAGTAGAGTAGAGTAGAGTAGAATAGAATAGAATAGAATAGAATAGAATAGAATAGAATAGAATAGAATAGAATAGAATAGAATATTTGTTCAACTTGTATGCCGCCCTTCTCCGAAGACTATAGAATAGAATAGAATAGAATAGAATAGAATAGAATAGAATAGAATAGAATAGAATAGAGTAGAGTAGAGTAGAGTAGAGTAGAGTAGAGTAGAGTAGAGTAGAGTAGAGTAGAATAGAATAGAATAGAATAGAATAGAATAGAATAGAATAGAATAGAATAGAATAGAATATTTGTTCAACTTGTATGCCGCCCTTCTCCGAAGACTATAGAATAGAATAGAATAGAATAGAATAGAATAGAATAGAATAGAATAGAATAGAATAGAATAGAATAGAATAGAATAGAATAGAATAGAATGGACCTTGGAGGTCTTCTAGTCCAACCCCCAGCTCAGGCTCTTTGGAGATCCTTAGCCTTCTTTATGACAGATGACTCAATCCATCCAAATATGAATCAAATGCTCAAAACCTGCAAAGCTATCACATATTTGGTATGTGAGCCTTGGTAGTACAGGGGTTTAAGGCACCCTGTTATTAAGCTGGTTATTAAGACCAGCTGCCTGCAATTACTGCAGGATTCGAATCTCACCAGGCTCAAGGTTGACTCAGCCTTTCATCCTTTCTAAGGTAGGTAAATTGAGGACCCAGTTGTGGGGGCAATAAGCTGACTTTGTCTAAATATACAAAAAGGATGAAGGCTATTGCTGAGCACATTGTAAGCCGCCCTGAGTCTTCGGAGAAGGGCGGCATATAAATCAAATTAAAAAAAAAAAGTCAGTGTTTCCCAGACTTGGCTACTTTAAGACACGGGAGCATAAACTGACAGAAATTCATACTTGTTTAGTACTTTTGAAATATAATTATATTATATTAATGTAGTTTACAGTGTTTTATTGTTTCTGACTTACATTTTTCTGCATTGAGAAGAATTCCTGGGTTTAGGGAGATTAAAAGTAGTTTGGGGGGGGGAGAGATTAAATTAATATTTTTGCCATTATTACCGTTTTTTCCATAAATTATCCTTGCAGGATAAAAGCAGCACAATACTGGAAAATGCTCTCCTTCCTTTTTGCCATCCAGGAGATCAACCAAGATTCCCATCTTTTACCCAATATCACTCTGGGCTACAATATTTATGAAAATTATTTCAATGCAGGGAAGACTTCGGATGCTTTGCTGGACCTGCTTTCAGACGGGGAGGCCAATGTCCCCAACTACAGTTGTGGGAGGAAGAGAAACACAGTGGCTGTTCTTGAAGGGACTGAAACCAGCTTCTCCATCCAGATATCATCCATGTTGGGCACCTACAAAATCCCACAGGTGAATCTTTGCTGAGAAGACAGTTTTCAATCAGAGATCCTCTCTTATAAATGAAGATCAGACATTTATTATCAAAATGATAGGCCCTAACACTGATAGTTTGGATTATCCAAAGGGAGGGAGGGGGGAAAACAAACATATCCCCTCTCAAGCAGCAAATCGGGAGGGAAGCAATGCATGAAGCAATGGGTGAGTAGAGAAGTCTCCACTGCAAGGAGTAGAACTAAGCAGGGGTGGGCTTCAAAAATTTTAGCAAGGGATTCTCTGCCCGGTTGCTGGGTGGGTGTGGCCATGGTGGGCATGGCCTAGATGGCCTCCTGCACCACCGGGGAGGGGTGTTTTCCCTCCCCAGCCTCCAGAGGCTTTACTCGAGCCTCTGGGAGAACGAAAACAGCCTCCCCAGGCTCTGGAGGCCCTCTAGAGGTCAGAAACGGGCCCATTTCTGGCCTTCCTGAACTTCCGGTAGGCCCGTTTTTTGCCCTCTCCAAGCCTCCACACGCACCCTGCACTTATCTGCATCCAAAATGGGCCGTTTGGGGACTCTGGGAGGGGCAGGGTGGGATGGGTGGGGCCAGCCAGGAGTGGGATTTGGGGGATCTCCGAAGTGCACAAAATCTTAGAGGTTCTCCTGAACTCCTGCAAACCCCCAGCAGCCCACCCCTGGAACTAATCCTTTATTAGAGACAGAATTGTTACCGTACGTTTTAGCCCTCTTGGGTAAAATAACCCCCTTTCCTTACTTTTTAGATTAGTTACAATTTTGTTAGCAAGATTCTGAGGGATAAAACTGAGTTTCCTTTCTTCTACCCAATGCTCCCTGCTGAAGGATTCCAGTATTCAGGGATAGTCAAACTTCTCCTCCATTTCAAGTGGTCGTTGGTTGGTCTGATTGCTCCAGACTCTGACCAAGGGCAGAAGTTCATCACAACACTGACTTCCGTGCTGATCAGAAATGGCATTTGTCCAGTTATATCACATACCTTTTCGAAAAGTATTTTTCATTTCTCCCTGTATTTTCCCCTCTATCACAAATGGAGACGAGTGAATGTCTTTCTGTACGCTGCAGAGGTTGATTCATTCAGCGTAGGAATAGCCATCCTATGCCTGGCCCATGAAAACATCAAGGAACGTGTTGCAGGAAAAGTCTTGATAACCACAGTGCTCTGGGATTTAAAGGTTTATTTCACAGAGCAGAAATTCCCTTTTCGATTCCTTCATAATGTTCTTTCCTTTCTTTTGAAGACAAATCAAATGTCCAAGGATGGTGATTATTGGCAGTTTTATTTTTCCATGAGATGTTTTGCAGAGAAATCCTTTATCTGCTCCTACACTGAGGATGCCTTTTCTGTGAAGGTCTGGAGACGGTGCCGAGAAAGAGAAGAACTGCAGGCTCCATCCCAGGAGGAAATGGATTGGATCCTGTATCTAGAGAACCTTTTCAATTACAAGACCATCTGGGCTGTGGCCCGGGCCTTACATGCAGCCTATTTGTCCAGATCCAAGAGGACGAAGATGGGAGGCAGTAAGAGCTTGGAAACTCCTTGGCTGAAAGCTTGGCAGGTATTTGTTTTCTGTTAGATTATTCTTTCTTGCCGTCAAGAACCTGTTTTGTATTTGTAAGAAATTGGCAGTTATTCTGGGGGGGGGGGAAATCATTTATTCTGAATAAAAATAAATAAAAGGAATTGAATTCAAACTGTCCAGTCGTCTTTTTGCAGAGGCAGTAATAAAGTTTTGTTCTCTTCAGCCTTGCTATATGGACCAGACAGAAAACAAACCAGATGAACTACCGTATTTTTCAGAGTATAAGACACACCTTTTCCCCCCCCTAAAAGAGGGTGAAAATTTGGGTACGTCTAATACATTGAATGTAGCCCCATCCAGCCTCTGAAACAGAGGTTTCAGAAGCTGAAAAAAAAGCCTCCGAAAAGGAGCTTTCAGAAGCAGAGAAAAAAGCAAAGCGCAGAGCTCACAACCAACGAACCTGTTGCTAAAGTTCATCTCTGGGAACAGCTGATTGGGGATATTCCAGGAGGCCATCCACCTGCCAATCAGCTTTTTTCTTATTTTCCTCCCCAAAAACTAAGGTGTGTCTTATACTCCGGTGCATCTTATAGTCTGAAAAATACGGTATTTTGATTTTATCGTAAGGCTATGTTAAAAGAATCTTGCAAGCCTGAACATACAAACCTCCCACCATCTTCTTTACAGATTCAGACAAAGACAGGACTAGCACTCACAGTCTCCTGGTTTCTATGCCTGGTAGCTTAACCACTAGACCAAGGGTGTCAAACTCAATTTCATTGAGGGCCGCATCAGGATTGTGCTTGACCTTGGGGGGGAGGGGCAAGGTGGGCGTGGCCAGCTCAACAACACTCGTATCAGGGGCACCTGTGGTGGCCCGAGTACTTTGCCAAAGAAAACGGGCTCCCGAGCTCCGTATTCGGCTGCGACGGCCTCCTGCAACCCTCTGCCAGCAAAAACGGAGCTCGGGAGAGCTCCATTTTGGCTAGCAAAGGCACTGTGGGCCGGTCTTTTGCTATTTCCAGGGTGGGCCCATGGGCCAGATCTAACGACCCCATGGGCCAGATCTGGTTCCACAGGCCTTGAGTTTGACACCTTTGCACTAGACCAGTGATGGCTAACCTTTTTGCCGTTGTGTGCCAAAAGCGGGGGTAGTGGGGGGGATTGTGCGTGCGCATGCCCACATCCATAATTCAATGCATCAAGTCCCCCCACGCATGAGCATGTGACCCCTCTACTCTCCCCCCCCCCCACTTTTGGCACGCGATGGAACAGTGGGCCCGGTAGGCCCATTTTTTTGTCCTCCCCATGGTCCAGAGCTTTTCTAGGAGCCTGGGGAGGGCAAAAACAGCCTTCCCCACTCCCCGGAGGCCCTCCGGAAGCCCAGAAACAGCCCGTTTCCCGACTTCCGGTGGGCCAGGAAGGCCTGAAAATCAGTTGGCCAGTGCGCACATGCGTGCTGGACTGAGGTAGGGCAATGCTTGCGTGCCCACAGATATGGCTCCGTGTGCCACCTGTGGCACCCGTGCCATAGGTTCACCATCACGGCACTAGACCATACTAGTTCTTATATAATAGTAATTTATATAATAGCAGTTGTTAACGATTACGATAAATCATTTCTGGAAAAGCCTGGACAATGACTCTGAATCTTTCATTTCTTTCTCATCTTACAAACAAAAGGGTCTTGTCACAGAAGTCTGGATATCATGTTCAAACATTCCCATTTTAACTTCCCTTCTAGCTTCATCCTTTTCTTGAAAACTCTGAGTTTTATAACAAATCTATAGATGGAATGCATCTGGATGAGAAGGGAGAGCTGACAGCAGATCTGGACATTGTCACTTGGCTGTTTCACAATAGGTCATTTACCAGAGTGATGTTTGGCAGCCTAGAAAAACAGGGATCCCTGGATTTCAAGTTTATGGCCGATCCACAGGGTGTGGCAGAGATGGATAAGCTGAACAAGGTGGGGAATATCTTCATTTGAATCTTTCTGTCATCTGTTACTCTCCAATAGAAGCACCAAATTCTTTGATTAGATACCTTTCTTTATTTTTTGATTGATTAGCCCTTGGGTCATATCAAAGTGCAAAGCTTCAGAAACAAATGTTTACTAGAATATGATAAAAGCAACTTAAAATGGAATTGGATAAAGTACAATTTAAAATGAAATTGGTATAATATACAATTTAAAATGAAATTGGAATGAAATACAGTCTAAAATGAAATTGGAATAGAATACAATAATTTAAGATATAGATAAAATATGATAAAATGATATTTCGGTGTCCACCCCTGCAATCTACTCCAATCAGTCCCACATACGCAGATCTCAACTGAACCATTTTATTTAAGTACTGTGCTGTGTTAAAGGCTATTTTCCGATTCTGGCCTCATGGAAGGTAAGTTATTTTGATATGGGGATCCCTATGGGTCATTCGTTTGGTATATAGATTGAGGTACTTGTCTCTCACCCCTCTTATACAGGCAACGGTCAAATAGAATAGAATAGAATAGAATAGAATAGAATAGAATAGAATAGAATAGAATAGAATAGAATAGAATAGAATAGAATAGAACAGAACAGAATTGAATTGAATAACAGAGTTGGAAGGAACCTTGGAGCAGTGATGGGTTGCCCCCAATTCGGACCGGTTCACAAGAACCGGTAGTAAAACCAGTGGGAGGCCCCGCCCACCACCCCAGATGTCGTCATCAGTGATCTGTGCATGCACAGAAGCACGTGATCCTGCTGCAAACCGGTAGTAAAGGTAAGTAGAACCCCACCCCTGCCTTGGAGGTCTTCTAGTCCAACCCCCTGCTTAGGATGTGAGCCAGATCTTCTACCTCTGCCACTCCTCAAATGCAGAGACGTTCATTGTAGGGTATAGAATGGAATCTCCCATATCTGACCATTGTGTTGAGCTGTTTGGATTAGATACCAAAAATATATCCTTAACCATTTAAGACAGAGGTCCCCAATCCCCGGGCCGTGGCCCAGTACGGTGCCACAGCACATTCAGAACCGGGCCGCATAAGTGGTGGGCCCACCACTTGAGCAAATGCAGCTGCATGCATGTGATGGGCAGCCTGCTAAAGCAAAGCAAGATTGTGGCATGGACGTGAAAGGAGACCGGGAAGCCTTCTAATTGTGGAGACTGTCTGGCAAGAACAAAGAATACTTATTCACAGGGAATATGCACCTGTAAAGCTTGTAACAATTCTGGGTGGTTAGAAAGCTGATAAAAGTAACAACGAGTTTGGCATCTTGCATACCTCAGCTAGATGTTAGGAATAGAGATGGCCTGGAGCAAATAGAATGAGTATTAGACATCTCCTGAAGCATTCATTAGCTAAGATCCAGGAACTGGGATGGCTAGAGACCAATAGAATAATTTATTTATTTGTTTATTTATTAGTTCGATTTATATGCCGCCCTTCTCCGGAGACTCAGGGTGGCTTACAATGCGTTAAGCAATAGCCTTCATACTTTTGTATATACCTGCTTAGTAGGGCTTTCGGGCCCCCGCCAAGCGGTGTTCTTTTTTATACAAAGTCATCTTATTGCCCCCACAATCCGGGTCCTCATTTTACCTACCTCGGAAGGATGGAAGGCTGAGTCAACCTTGAGCCTGGTGAGATTTGAACTTGCAGTAATTGCAGGCAGCTGGTGCTACTTTAACAGCACTTCGTCAGCTGCGCCACCAATGTTAGATCATTACTAAAATGTTTATTAGGTGATATTTCTCATATATCCCACCTTCCGCTTTAATGAATATGTATAAAGCTTTCTTAATTCGATTGTTCAAGGTTCCTTGGCATTTTGAGCAGGACCCCTTTTCATGGAGTGCTTCAATAAAAGGAGACAAAACCTGCACTCATGTCTGGTGTCCTTCATCGGTCTTGGCAACAGGATCAGACCAAAATTAGGGACAAGGCATGAGCGTACTTGCCTGCTGCTTATGCAGAACCTTCCCCTTCCCCCCTCCTGCTGCCGCCGCCATCAGTCCACAAAGCCTGAAAAGTTGGGAACCATTGATTTAAGGGAACTTAACCTTCTGTTAAAATAAGAAGGTCTCAAACAGGGAAGATTTGAGTTCATTTCCCCAAATGGGAAATAGCATCCATTAAACTTTGCTTTATAAACTTTATAAAGAATGGTTGCTGGAACTGGATATGTCTAGTCTTATGAAAAGAAAGACTAGGGGAGACATGATAGCAGTGTTCCAGAGGGAGTCTTCGAGACCGCCTTCTACTGCATAACTCCCAACGACTGGTAAGATCCCACAGAGTTGGTCTCCTCGGGGTCCCATCAGCTAAACAATGCCGGCTGGCGGGCCCACGGGGGAGGGCCTTCTCTGTGGCTGCCCCACCTCTCTGGAACCAGTTACCTCCTGAGGTCCAGACCACCCCCACCCTATTGGCCTTCCGAAAAGCAGTAAAGACCTGGCTTTTCCGGCAGGCCTGGGGCCGTTGATCTCGCTCTTGCGATCTGGCGAGATCCGGCCATGAATGGTGTGAATGAGTTTTAATGTTTTTAATGTTTTTAAATTTTAAATGTTTTTTATAATGATTTTAAATGCATTGTGAGCTGCCCTGAGTCTTCGGAGAGGGGTGGCATACAAATTCAATTAATAAATAAATAAATAAGAGTCAAGCTATTCTCCAAAGCAACTGAGGACAGGACAAGAAGCAATGGGTGAAAACTAATCAAGGAGAGAAGAAACTTTTTATTTGTTTGTTTGTTTGTTTGTTTGTTTGTTTGTTTGTTTTGTCAAGCACGTATTAGATAACAGATATAAATATAAACATGGTTATGAATACATGAAATGGTTATGAATAAAAGGGAACATTAGGACAGGGACGGTAGGCACGCTGGTGCACTTATGCACGCCCCTTACAGACCACTTAGGAATGGGGTGAGGTCAACAGTAGACAGTCTAAGGTTAAAGTTTTGGGGTTTAGGGAAGAAACCACAGAGTCAGGTAGTGCATTCCAGGCATTGACCACTCTGTTGCTGAAGTCGTATTTCCTGCAATCAAGTTTGGAGCAGTTTACCTTAAGTTTGTATCTATTGTGTGCTCGTGTATTGTTGTGGTTGAAGCTGAAGTCGTCATTGATAGGTAGGATATTGTAGTGGATAATTTTATGTACTACGCTTAGGTCAGACTGAAGGCGGCATAGTTCTAAGTTGATTTCAAGTCTGGTGTCATAAGGTATTCTGTTGCAAGCGGAGAAGTGGAGGACTCTTCTCATGAAATATCTCTGGACTCTCTCAATTGTATTAATGTCCAATATGCAGTGTGGGGTCCAGACAGATGAGCTGTATTCAAGAATTGATCTAGCAAATGTTTTGTATGCTCTAATTAGCAGTACAATATTACCAGAGAATATTACCAGAGAAGAACTTAGAACTAAGGAGAAATTTCCAGATAGTTAGAACAATTAATCAGTGGAACAACTTGCCTCCAGAAGTTGTGAATGCTCCAACACTGGAAGTTTTTAAGAAGAGATTAGATAACCATTTGTCTGAAGTGGTGTAGGGTTTCCTGCCTAAACAGGAGGTTGGATTAGAAGACCTCCAAGGTCCCTTCCAATTCTGTTATTCTATTCTATTTACCTTGAGCAATTTAATATGTAAATTTAGAAGTTAAATTAAAAATGGAAGAAAGAAGAAATGGGAAACAACATGCAACAAGCAGATTGTTGATCTCTTTATATAGGCTTCCATTTTGCAAAGCTAAACCTTGAACTCGGGATTATCCAACTCTTTCCTTTCTCCTCCTTTCTGCAAATTAAATCGTAACTCATTTTCTGGATGGACTTCCTTTTTTCAGCCCCTGCCTCCTTCCAGGTGTGTGGAAAGCTGCCGTTCCGGATTCATGAAGGTGCCTCAGGAAGGGGAGCCCATCTGCTGCTATGACTGTCTTCCCTGTGCAGAAGGAACCATCTCCACCATGGAAGGTGGGTGGCACCAGAGGAAAGGAGCAAACTTTCCTTTCTGGGAAGACCACTTACCCCAACATTTTTTTTATTTTGATAGGCAGTTTAGCAATTTATACCTTTCTCAGAAATATATATTTTTGCCTACTGAGTGTTAAGATATGATCTTGATGGTTAAACTGGGAGCAGAATATTAAAAGATAGGGGATCATTGATGGTTTAGCATTACCAGGGAGATGCTTTCTCATATCCTTCTCACACCTTTCATTATTTCAAATTGCTTTTCACCCCATTTCTCTTAAAAGTTAGACACTGCAGAGCATAAAGGTAAAGGTAAAGGTTCCCCTCACACATATGTGCTAGTCATTCCCGACTCTAGGGGGCGGTGCTCATCTCCGTTTCAAAGCCGAAGAGCCAGCGCTATCCGAAGACGTCTCCGTGGTCATGTGGTTGGCATGACTCAATGCCAAAGGCGCACAGAACACTGTTACCTTCCCACCAAAGGTGGTCCCTATTTTTCTACTTGCAATTTTTATGTGCTTTCAAACTGCTAGGTTGGCAGAAGCTAGGACAAGTAACGGAAGCTCACTCTGTTACGCGGCACTAGGGATTCAAACCGCTGAACTGCCGACCTTTCGATCGACAAGCTCAGCATCTTAGCCACTGAGCCACCGCATAATGACATGGATTATTGCCTGACACTGGGGGACGAAGAGATATGTGATTAGAAAGAACTGAGTTAGGCCTGAGCCTTCTTGCTCTAGTGGAATGAAAATCTACAGAATGTTAGAAACATTTTGTAAAATTACCTTGAGCTCAGTTTAAAGGCCACCTCCAACTTATAATTATTGACCTATGCCAAGAGTGTGTTATTTCTTATTTCTGCTGAAATGAGCTGGACTAAGTGGTCCTTAACCTGTACATCAATCCATTCTAAGCAATGTTTCCCGTGTGATTGACTTATTTCAGTGTGGTAGTGAAGCGGATGTTGTACCAGAGTAAGCCAGACATCGATGTATGGGGCTTGGTCAGGATGTCCTGTGGTGGGGTGGAAGACCCTCTGGTGTACTTGCAGTACTATCCCTAGGTCCAGCGACCCTGCTGCTGGCCAGCCTACTCTGAGTTCTGGCCAGTCCACTTCACAGAACGTCCTCAACCTCTGCCTACTCCATTTTATGCCGTAATCCTGGCTAATGTAGGCATCTTTAAAATGTTTTAACATACATGCCAAGGGGGTCAAAGGCGTACTTTCACCTCCACCCATTTTCCTCCCAGGGCACCAGACAAGACAAGTAGGAAAAAAGGGTGTGGGAAGAAGGTAAGGGGTCCTTCTTTCCCAGGAATACACGAAGGATTCTCAATCACTCTTCCCCGGCCGCCAGCCCCGGACACTCAACGGTCACTGGACGGAATCGCGGGGTACACTCACACCAGTCGTGCACGACAAACCTCCCACCTTAGGGTCCCTCCGACCCTGGGGTCCCTCCGACCCCTTGTACCTTCAGGGAAAGGGTGATCAGGCACTTCCCCCCCACTCCTCCAGTGGTTATTCCCCTGGGTGACTCTCACCTTTCCAGCAACCCTCCGTTGTCTGGATATACAGGCTGGTCCCTAGCCCAGGGGTTCAGGTACTTGCCTGCCGGCGTCCTTTTCTTCTTCCTCCAGCTGGATTGATTCGTGCCTGGTCTCGTGGTCTCTCTTTTAAGCGGTTCTTGGAAACATCAACCGATGCTGCGAAGGGCCGGCCCCACGGGGAAGCCCCTCGGACTAAAAGGGTCCGATGGGCCCTGGGACTTTCCCGATCCTCCGAGTCCCTCACAGCGTGGTGACGATCCAGAGGAATCTAAAAATTCCGTTGCCTCCTGGCTGGCTCGCCAGAAATGAAGCGGGATTTACTAATCCCAAATTAATCAGGAGACAAGACCACAGAGATCCAGAGAAAACAGGCTTTATTGAATATTGCTAGCAATAGGCCCAGTGCAGTAACCTGGCAAATACTGAGCCCCGAGCAACGCCCTGAGGCAGGTTTTATAGGTTTCATGATCATAGCATACTTTCAGTTCCTCAATATGCATACATACAGATAGTTAAACTGGAAAAGTACAAATACAGAAGTAACCTGGAAAAGTACAAAAGCAGAAGTATATGGGTATACAATACGTGCCAGTTACACAATTACAATGGTTACAACATTATAGTTACGACAGATTGGTACAAATGTCAAGTTCCCTTCTAGGAGTACAGATGTAGGAGAAAGGGCAATACATTTATAGATGCGCTATAAATGATATAAAAGCAAGGCCTTTAAGATACATACTGTTAGGATACACCATATGAGGGGCTCTCCTTCAGTAGGAATCAGTCCCTGTCAGGTGCCTTGATGGCCCTTTCCTGTTTCAGTATTCAAACTCAAACAAATGTAGCTGCTAGTGAGAACAACAGTTTAATGAAGATTGAGTAAGTAAACAGCAGATGAGGAAAATAAGATAAATCATAAAAGAGTCTCTTGGAAAGAAAATTTGCCTAGAGAATTTCAACAGAAATGGGCAGAAGTGAATTCTCCCAAGATGGCATGCTAAGTGGCGGGCAGCTCTTTTTCTCCCGCTGACAAACAGCTGATTCCACCACCAAAGCTGGTTATTTGGTGAGTTTGCTCCCTGTTTTTGAAGGAGAGACTAGGAAGGACCCAAGACAATCTTCGGTCAGTCATGAACCTACGGAAAAGATGGGATCATAAAGATCGTAATTCTCAGTAAGAAGTGATCGGAAAATCACTTCTCCTCCCATCTTTTCCCTTCAGCTGTTCATTTTTCCTAAGCACACCTGAGTTTTAATTGCACTTTTTAAAGCTTCACTATCTTTAATATTACTATTAAAGATAGTAATATTAAAGATAGTAACATTAATAGACAAAATCCAGTCTGAAGTTCAGGAAGCGTAGCTCAGTTTGTCAGCAACTTTCCAAGGTCAGAATTTCAGGGTATTATTACACAAACAGGATTCACCAGATCAGTAGTTTCCAATGGAAAAACATGGGCCAAGGCTACTTATTGAATCAGGTTGCAACCATCTATCTTCAATTAGTTATTGTCTTGCTTCGCAAGGAGACCCATTGAGCAACTTTACTTTCCACTATATTCCTCCAGTTGAAGGGCTTGGCAACCATATATCATTATCTGACTTAATGGAGCTTGTGTTTGATCAACCTTCAGAAGATTTCTGGCTTGGTGTCTGCTGAGGCTAGCATGCCACTTTTTAAGCTTCTTCAGAGTCAGTATCAAGAGTCTGTCCTGGGCCATGACAGGCCCTTTCTTTCTGAGCAGCTTGACTATTTCACAGTTGTAGCAGTGAACCTCTGGTTCTATTTTTAAAAATGAGGAATATTTACCCCTTCTCTCTTCTGTATCTTCCTGCACTGATACATGGGAGATCAGATCCGCAAATGATGGCAAATGTTTTCAGCACTGAGTGCTGAAAAGGGAGCATGCATGCGTGCATCGGAGACACGACCCGGAAGAGGAGCTGCTCGGTACGCATTCGCGCACTGGAAGCAGGAACTTCTTGTTTCCAGCATGCACATGTGCACTGGGCTCCTCTTCTGGTTTCCAGCACTGCCGTGCGCGCAAAGGCCAGCTGATCATCACACGTGCATGCATGCCAGAAACCTGGAAGAGCAACGGGCGAGGCCGAGCGTGCTGGGTAACATGGCCATGCGTGCCACTGTGGGCACGTGTGCCATAGGTTCACCATCATGGCAGTAGTGGAATGGTAAAAATGTACAACTTGCTTTTTTATTTATTCCTTTCTTCATGGAGTAAGAAACATAAATTTCTGGCAGAGTTTGATAATTAGAATAGAATAGAATTCTATGTGAACTCACAATTCACATATTAACTGCTGCAAGAATAATCTACGCAAAAAATTGGAAGCAAGAAAAAACACCAAGTGAAACAGAAGTAATAGGAAAAATTTTAGAATGCGCTGAAATGGATAGGTTAACCAAAGAATTACAAGAAAGAGAAGAATCAGATTATTATAAAATATGGAATAATTGGTATAATTGGTTAAAAATCAGAAATATACAAAAAATATAGGGGGAAATATTACCGATTTAAATATATATATATAATAAAAAATGTTTTAGATTAAGGAGAGGTGAAGGAATATATCATAAGTAGAATTGTAGAATGTCACTCTGAAAAAATGCTTAAGAAGAAATTACACTCTTTTTGTGTATATGTTGTATAAATGTTTGTTGTGTATATGTTACGTATGTCTTTTTTAATATTTATATTCAATAAAAACTACTTTTAAAATAAAAGAATAGAATAGAATTCTTTATTGGCCAAGTGTGATTGGACACATAAGGAATTTGTCTTGGTGCATACGCTCTCAGTGTACATAAAGGAAGAGATACATTTGTCAAGAATCATAAGGTACAACACTTAAGGATAGTCATAAGGAACAAATAAGCAATCAAATCATATTAGGAAACTGTCTTCAAAATGCATGCCTAAAGGGAAGACATTGTACTTTTCTATGCAGGCATGCAAGAGAGCTTCCAGTTAGGATAACCACAGACCAGACACTATAATTGCATCTCCTGGACTAAATCTGGAAATGCTTTTTTTTCTTTAATTTGCTTCAGAATCTTGTCTATGAATCAATGGCAAGTGGCTGGTTTCCCTAGAGAAATAGATGCCCTTTCAAAAGAATTGGACTTGGAAGGAATCACTGGCACCAGGGGTCTGCTCCTTTGTTCATTTCAGGGAGCCAAATTAAGCTTTCTCAACACCTGGCAATCCAGAGGACAATTGAAGAGTGGATTTTAGCATTATACAAAAGAACAACCTTTTAAGATAATTGTTATTCTTGCTCTTTTTCAGACACAGAAGAATGCAGCAAATGTCCAGCAGATCAACATCCAATCAACAACAATCGATGTATCCCTAAGGCTAAGACATTCCTATCCTATCAAGAAAAATTGGGGATCATCTTAACTTCCATTGCTTTGTTCCTCTCTTTAGTCACATGCTTTGTCTTGGGGATCTTCTTTAAATTCCAAGAGACTCCCATAGTCAAAGCCAACAATCGGGATCTCTCCTACATCCTTCTTGTCTGTCTCCTATTTTCCTTCTTCACCTCCTTCTTGTTCATTGGACGTCCAAGGAGAGCAACCTGCCTTCTTCGACAAGCAACCTTCAGCCTCGTCTTTTCTACTGCCATTTCTTCAGTCTTGGCCAAAGCAATCACAGTGATACTGGTCTTCTGGGCAACAAAACCAGGGAATCAAGTGCAGAGATGGCTGGGAAAGAGTTTGACCAACTCCATTATCCTTTCATGCTCTGGTCCCCAAGTTGTCCTCTGCAGCATCTGGCTAAGTGCTTTTACCCCCTTCCCTGAGTCTGATATGCATTCATTATCTGGAGAAATCATTCTACAGTGCAATGAAGGCTCTGTCACCATGTTTTATGGTGCTCTTGGCTACATGGGCGTCCTAGCTGCCATCTGCTTCACAGTAGCTTTCCTGGCCAGGAATCTGCCTGGGGCCTTCAATGAAGCCAAGTTGATCACCTTCAGCATGCTGGTCTTCTGCAGTGTCTGGGTGTCCTTCGTGCCCACATACTTAAGCACTAAAGGGAAGTACATGGTGGCTGTGCAGATCTTCTCTATCTTGGCCTCCAGTGCAGGACTTCTGGGCTGCATCTTCATCCCCAAGTGTTTCATTATTTTCCTAAGACCAGATCTGAATACAAAAGAACACTTGATGTCAAAATAAAGTAGAAAGGTGAAGTTTGGACAAGTATGTTAAAAAAAAAATACAGGTAGAATTCACTTACCAACCTCCTTGTTTAGTGTGTTTAGTGAGTTTCCAAGTTATGATGTTTCTCAGAATTGCAGTGGGACTGGAGTGCTAAAGGCATCTGCTGGGAGCCAAGTGGGTTTCCTTGAGTGGTCGGTGAGAAAACACCAAGGGCAGCTCCATGTAGAGAACATTAAAAGTCGATGAAGATTCTCAGTCATCCAGGTCATGATTGTCCCACAGGTGTTTTTTCAACTCGTTGACGGGGGAGAGTTTCTTTGGTCCCAGTGACTGACCCACATTTGATCTTGCATCATTATCCTAGGACACATATCAGTGGTAGTATTCAGCCAGTTCTGTCCGATTCGGGCAAACTGGTAGCGGCAACTGCGGGAGGCTCCACCACCCGCCCAGACGTTATCACATCATGTTTTTGACACTCTGCGCATGCACGAAAGGCTCTCTCATTTGCGAACCAGTAGTGAAGGTAAGTGAATACTACCCCTGATACATATATTTGTCTTCATTCATGGGAGAGTTTCACTTCAAGGAGATAGTACTAATGACCAGATGACTGCAAGGAATATAAACCCTTCCATTTTCCACCATTCATATCAGAACTGAAGAAGCTTCTTGGATGACAAGTGAAATGTCTTCAAGCTTTGGGACATTAATAAAAAATCCAAACAGCAAGTGACTAGAGTATGAGTGAATATGAGCAAATCCTCAGATGCAGAACATGGTGCACAACATAAAGCTGTGCAAAGGCCCTCTTAGTGATGATCACCACCTGCACCTTGATCAGGAGTCAGGAATCCAGGAAGACCCCCTGGCTGTATATAAGGTCTCTGGGACAGCACCATCCCATCCAGCACCAAAGATTTATTTATTTATTTATTTATTTATTTATTTATTTATTTATTTTTAAATTTATATACCGCCCTTCTCCCTGAGGACTCAGGGCAGTGTACAGCCAGAATTAAAAAACATGGAATACAAATATTAAAAAGCAATTAAAATATATATAAATTTGGCCCAAGATTAAAAATACAAACCAATTAAAACATTTAAAATTTCTTCTTAAGCCAGCCCGGCTTGCTGGAAAAAGTGAGTTTTAAGGGCACGGCGGAAGGCACTAAGGTCTTAGATTCTCCTTATCTCTGGGGGCAACTGATTCCAGAGGGTAGGTGCCCCCACAGAGAAGGCCCTCCCCCTGGGGGTCACCAGCCTACATTGATTGGCTGATGGCACCCTGAGGAGGCCCTCTCTGTGGGAGCGCACGGGACGATGGGAGGTGGTCAGTAGCAGCAGGCGGTCTCGAAGATAACTAGGCCCGATGCCATGGAGCGCTTTAAGATGGCCTAGAATCAGAAGGCACAAAAACCCAAAGCCACTCAGTCTTACCAGGGTTCAGCTGAAACCTGTTTTTCCCCCCTCACATTCTCCAGGCACCAAGATAAGACTTTCATGGCGTTGCTTAACGTGCCAGGGTAGAGATGTTTCATTGGGTATCATCAGTCAACTGATGCAAATTCATTCCATGGTGATGGATGAGCTCATCTAGAGGGCTCATGTAGATGTTAAAAAGGAGAGGGGAGAGTACCATACCCCAATACACCCCACATAATAGGGACCTAGGGTGGGATCACTCCTCCCCAGCTACCATCAACTGGAATTGACTCCGAAGAAAAGAGGCAAACCAGCACAATACTTTGCCACTCATACTCAATCCTCTGAGCTGAGCAAAAGGATACCATGGTTGATACCATGATCGTCTTGAAATATTTATCAGCATTCAGAACAGAATAACAGAGTTGGAAGGGACCTTGGAGGTCTTCTAGTCCAGCCTCCTGTTTCAGCAAGAGATCCTATACCCATGATGGCGAACCTATCGCACACATGCCAGAGGTGGGCACGCGTACTATCACCAGCTGCTCTTCTGGTTTCTGGTGCACGCATGCCACCAGCCAGCTGGTCTTCAGCTCCAGCACACATAAACACCAGCTAGCCAGCACACATGCAGGTGCTGGAAACCCATAGACCAGGTGGCCGGTGCTCGCATGTGCACCGCCCAGCTGGTCTTCGGGTTTCCAGCACTCCAGCATGCACACACATTCCAGTTTGGGCAGTCGGAGCTGAAAAGGTTCGCCATCACTGCACTATACCATTTCAGACAAGTGACTGTCCAGTCTCTTCTTAAAAACCTCCAGTGTTGCAGCATTCGCAGCTTCCGCAGGCAAGTTGTTCCACTGATTAGTTGTTCTGTCAGGAAATTTCTCCTTAGTTCTAAGTTGCTTCTCTCCTTGTTTAGTTTCCACCCACTGCTTCTTGTCCTGCCTTCAGGTGCTTTGGAGAATAGTTTGACTCCCTCTTCTTTGTGGCAGCCCCTGAGATATTGGAACATTGCTATCATGTCTCCCCCGGTCCTTCTTTCCATTAAACTGGACATACCCAGTTCCAACAACCTTTATTTATTTATTTATTTATTTATTTATTTATTTATTTATTTATTTATTTATTTATTTATTTATTGGTTCGATTTATATGCTGCCCTTCTCCAGAGACTCAGGGCGGCTTACAATGCGTTAAGCAATAGCCTTCATACTTTTGTATATACCTGCTTAGTAGGGCTTTCGGGGGCCCCTCAGCGGTGTTCTTTTTTATACGAAATCAGCTTACTGCCCCCACAATCCGGGTCCTCATTTTACCTACCTCGAAAGGATGGAAGGCTGAGTCAACCTTGAGCCTGGTGAGATTTGAACTTGCAGTAATTGCAGGCCGCTGGTGCTACTTTTTTTTTATTTGATTTATATGCCGCCCTTCTCCAGAGACTCAGGGCAGCTTACAATGCGTTAAGCAATAGCCTTCATACTTTTGTATATTTATACAAAGTCAGTTTATTGCCCCCACAAACTGGGTCCTCAATTTACCTACCTTAGAAAGGATGGAAGGCTGAGTCAACCTTGAGCCTGGCGAGATTCGATCTTACTTTAATTGCAGACAGCTGTTGTTAAATTACAGAGCTCTGTCTGTTGAGCTATCCAGGCTCCTATACAGCCCTTTAGTCTGCTGCGCCACCAAGGCTCTATGTTTTAGCATTCAGTCCCCTAATCATCTTTGTTGCTCTTCTCTGCACTGTTTCTAGAGTCTCAACATCTTTTTTACATCTTGGTGGCCAAAACTGGATACAGTATTCCAAGTGTGGCCTTACCAAGGCCTTATAAAGTGATATTAAGACTTCACGTGATCTTGATTCTATCCCTCTGTTTATGCAGCCTAGAACTGTGTTGGCTTTTTTTGGCAGCTGCAGCACCCTTGGGGGAGGGGGGCAGTTTATGTAAATGTTAGGGGTTTTTTTTTTCTTTTTATGCACACTTTTCTCTTTGTGTAGTTTTGTCTAGCTTTGTTTTGCTTTTGTATTTCTTTTTCTTTCTTTCTTTTGTTTTTGCATTTTAATGTCTTGGATAAAAATAAGAAAAATTTGGCCCAAAAAAGGGAATAACAAATAGCAGAATCTGAAATCAATTATTGATCAATATAATGGAGAAAAGTCCTTATTCTCAGGACTTTTGCTGTGGTGTGCTACACTATATAAAAGAAGTAAGGAAAAAAGAAATATGCTTTCCTTATTTTATATATTCACTTCATTTAAAAGAGGGGCAACCACCAACCTCAATGGATCCTTGGTTGACTTGAAAATATGGCATTTAGCAATAGCAATAGCATTTAGACTTATATACTGCTTCATAGTGCTTTACAGTCCTCTCTAAGCAGTTTACAGAGTCAACCTCTTGCCCCCAACAATCTGGGTCCTCATTTTAGCCACCTTGGAAGGATGGAAGGCTGAATCAACCTTGAGCTTGGTGAAATTTGAACTGCCAAATTGCAGGCAGCCAGCAGGCAGCAGAAGTAGATTGCAGTACTGCACTCTAACCACTACGCCATCAAGGCTCAATATAGCCAGTCTACCACAAAAAGAGATCAACTCTTTTCAGATCAGTGTGTGCCTCTTTGCACACATGCTGACCTTCTCCCTTGACATTGGTTTGCATAAACATACCGGTATCTTCTTAGAGAACTTTCTCCTATCTCTCTCAGTGGCTCATCTCCAAACTTTGGACCCCATCTGTGACTTCACTCCTCATGGCCATTATCCTAATTGTATTGCTTGAGTTGTTGTCTTAGTGCTAATTCTCTAGAGGCATTTCTGCAGCCTTTCAGAAGATATGACAAAAACCTGTGTTTACACCTTGATTTCACACGATAGCCTTGAGGGCTGATGCCATGGCATTGGAAGTCTGTGAGAGCATAAATGGGTTTAGACAAAGAGAGAACCTGGGGAGGGTTTAGGCCAGGCGAGGAGGTTTTTCTCCTCCCTGGTTCAAAAATAAAGCCTTGGATGCATTCTGCCTGAAATAAGAAAGTTTCCTTCCATCTTGTCTTCTCATTCTTTTTTTCAGACCACACATAGGACTGGAGGCTCCCTCGGGAAGAGGACATGTTGGTATTTCTGCTGCTTCTGCGAGTCCAGGGAGTCTGGGGGGTGCTCAGAGCCAAATGTCCTCTGACACTGCAGAGGGATAAGATAGACCCAAAGAATCATTACAGGCCAGGAGACTTTTCCATTGATGGCATCATCTCTGCCACTCAGGCTACATTTCAAAGATTAAGTTTCAAAATATCTCCTGTGACTCCGGTATCTATGTAAGTCAATCTATGTGTGTCAATCTTCCTTCACTGCGTTAACAGATTTAACAGATCAACGGAGTTGGAAGGGACCTTGTAGGTCATCGAATCCAACCCCTACCCCCACCCAAGCAGGAGACCCTACACCATTTCTGACAAATGGCAGTCCAATCTCTTCTTGAAAGCCTCCAGTGATGGAACTCCACAATTTCCAAAGGCAACTTCTCTTCCATTGGTTGATGGTTCTCACTGTCAGAAAATTTGTCCTTATTTCTAGGTTGAATCTCTCCTTGATCAGCTTCCATCTATTGTTCCTAGTCTGGCCTTCAGGTGCTTTGGAAAATAGCTTGACCCCTTCTTCTCTATGGCAGCCCCTCAAATATTGGAGCACTGCTATCATCTCTCCACTGGTCCTTCTCTTCACTAGACTAGCCACACCCCATTCCTGTAACCATTCTTCATATGTTTTAGTCTCCAGTCCCCTAATCATTCTGGTTGCTCTTCTCTGCACTTTTTCTAGAGTCTCAAATCTTTTTTATAGTGTGGTGACCAAAACTGGATGCAGTGCTCTAGGTAAGGCTTTATAGAGTGATATTAGTACCTCACTTCATCTTGATTGTATCCCTCTGCATTGTTGTTGTTGTTAGTTGCAAAGTTATGTCCGATCCATCGCGAGGCCATGGACAACATTTCTCCAGGTCTTCCTGTCCTTTGCCATCCTCTGGAGTCCATTTAAGCTCATGCCTACTGCTTCAGTGACTCCATCCAGCCATCTCATTCTCTGTCGTCCCGTTCTTCTTTTGCCCTCAAACTTTCCCAGCATTAGGCTCTTCTCCAGTGAGGTCTCCCTTCCTTCTCGTTAGGTGGGCAAAGTATTTGAGTTTCATCTTCAGGATCTGGCTTTCTAGAGAGCAGTCAGGGTTGATCTCCTCTAGGAATGACCGGTTTGATCTCCTTGCAGCCCAAGGGACTCTCAATAGTCTTCTCCAGCATCATGTTTTTATGTTTTTTACACTTTTAAGTGTAAATTTTAAATTTTTAATGTATTTTAAAATATGGGTATCTTAAATTATGGGTACTAATTCAGCCAAATTTATTTAATTCATTTTATTCGATTTTAAATTTTGTATATCTATGTGTTTTATTTCATGGCTGTGCACCGCCCTGAGTCCTTCGGGAGTAGGGCGGTATAGAAATTCAATAAAATAAAATAAATAAATAAATAAATAGTTCAAAGGCCTCAATTCTTTGGCACTCCTGTATTTCTGACTTACTCCAAAAGTTCCAGCTATTTCATCTTTGGGGGATTTATTTTAGACTCTGCAACTGATGAGCTTCCTTTGAAGTTCTCAAGTACATTAATCAAGCAGGGATCTTCTGTTTTTCTGATGGAATAGCCACTTTCCTTAACATTCTTGGAGCACAGCTGGACTGTGTATAAGTAGTTCCTCCCTTCTGCTACTTGCTTCCCCCATAAAGACGTCAACATTGATTCAAAAAAGCAGAAATACTAATTTGCTTTCCTACACTAAAAAGACAATAGCTTCCCCTTTCTGGTTTGGTTCTTACATTCATTCATAATATGAAAGAATCCCAGATTAGTGTTATTATTTCATTGCATTATCGTATTTGTGACTCCTATTGTGAACTGACATCAAATATCCTAATCCTAAAATGATTTAAAGGTAAATTAAGCTCAAGTCCAAGACTTCAGACAGTGGACATGAGAATACTAACATGTGCAGGAATCGATAACCTAATGACTTGGTCAAGAGTCACAGCTTCTTATTCTCTTTGTGAGTTTATGTCTAAGCATGCATTTAATAATGCTATTTTTTTTGAAATTTTGTTTTATTTATTTTTAATGATGCTATCTTTAATGATGCTAGAAGTAGGTCAAAAAACTCCAATATAAAATACTGGAGAACTGAGAGGAAAAAAAAGAGAATAATTAAAATCAGCATGAAATCTGAGACCAACAGAAACGATACTGGCAATCTCAAGAATAAGCCAAAGCTAACAATAAATAGATTCCTCTGGGCCTAAATTGGACTCAGTATCTTAAAATGAAATATAAAGAATCTCAGATTTTCATTAAAATATGGGAGATATCTGGGGAGATCTCTTAGGCTTGTTAGGAAATGCAAAACAATCCATGAAAATATGTCATCAAATGTCACTCGGTTAGTGAAATATAATCAGATATATTTTGATGATATAGTTTGTAGTTTCATATTATTGTCATGTTATATTGTCAAACTATTCTCCAAAGCACCTGAGGGCAGGACAAGATGCAATGGGTGGAAACTAATCAAGGATAGAAGCAATCTAGAACTAAGGAGAAATTTCCTGATAGTTAAAACAATTGCCTCCAGAAGTTGTGAATGCTCCAACATTGGAAGTTTTGAAGAAGAGATAGGATAACCATTTGTCTGAAGTGGTGTAGGGTTTCCTGCCTAAGCAGGGGGTTGGACTAGAAAACCTCTAAGGTCCCTTCCAACTCTGTTATTCTATTCTATTCTATTCTATTCTATTCTATTCTATTCTATTTCATTTTCAGAATTGCTTTCACCCATTCAGAATTCTTGGCCTAAGTCAAATTAGAAATAGTTTTGTAAAAACAGAATAAATAAAATGTTAATTTCATTGATTAATGCATTATCTTTTCAGGATAAGGTTGACACAATACTGGAAAATCCTTTCCTTCCTTTTTGCTATCCAGGAGATCAACCGGGAATCCCATTTCTTGCCCAACATCACTCTGGGTTATAATATCTATGAAAATTATTTCAATGCAGGGAAGACTTCGGATGCTTTGCTGGACCTGCTTTCAGACGGGGAGGCCAATGTCCCCAACTACAGTTGTGGGAGAAAGAGAAACACAGTGGCTGTTCTTGAAGGGGCTGAAACTGGCTTCTCCATCCAGATATCATCCATGTTGGGCCCCTACAAAATCCCACAGGTGAGTCTTTGTTGTACCACAGCTGCGATATAAGGGTATCTGCAAGAGGGACCTAAAGGCCCTGGGAATGGACATTAACAACTGGGAAACCTTGACCTCCGATCGTTCAGCTTGGAGGCTAAAGACGCAGCATGGCCTTCTCCAATTGGAAGAGACGCTTGTTCGGCAGGCTGAGGCAAAGAGGCAGTCCCGGAACCAGCAAAATCTGGGGGCTGGGCAGGGGACAGAATGTATCTGCCCTCAGTGTGGAAGGGATTGCCACTCTCGAATTGGCCTTTTTAGTCACACCAGATGCTGTTTTAGGACCTCTTTCCAGAGCACAATACCATAGTCTCTTGAGACTGAAGGATGCCAATGAATGAAATGAGTCTTTGCTGGGAAGACAAATTTTAATTGTACAGCTTTTGGTCAGAGGTCCTTCTGGGACAGAATTGGTACCTTACATTTTGGCTTTCATGGGACTCAAGATAAAACACCACTTTTCCTTCCTTTTCAGGTTAGTTACAACTTTGTTTCCCAGATTCTGAAGGACAAAATTCAGTTTCCTTTCTTCTACCCGATGCTCCCTACTGAAGGGTTCCAGTATTCAGGGATGGTCAAACTGCTCCTCCATTTTAGGTGGACTTTGGTTGGTCTGATTGCTCCGGAGAGTGACCAGGGGCAGAAATTCATGATAACATTGACTTCTATGCTGATAAGGAATGGCATTTGTCCAGTTATATCACAGAGATTTTTAACCACTACTCGTAAGATTGTCATAGATTTGCCCCCATATCAGAATTGGAGACAAGTGAATGTCTTTCTCTATGCTGCAGAACTCGATTCAATCAATGCAGGAATAGCAATTCTAGACTGGGTACAGCAAAGAATTAAGGAGCCTGCGGCAGGAAAAATCCTGGTGACAACGGTGCTCTGGGACTTAACTTCCTATTTGACAGACCAGGGAATTTCCCTTCATTTCATGCATAGCATTGTTTCCTTTCTTTTGAAGACGAATCGATTGACAAAGTGCGGTGGGTATAGGAAGCTTTACGTCTTCATTAAAAACTTTGCAGAGGAATCCTACATGTGTTCAGACAGCAAGGATGCCTTTTCTGTGAAAGTTTGGAGACGGTGCAAGGAAAGAGATGAACTGGAGACACTGTCCCTGGAAGAGATGGGTCAGATCCTTTGCTTAGACAACTATTACATTTACGAGGCCATCTGGGCAGTGGGATGGGCCTTACACGCAGCCTATTTTTCCAGATCCAAGAGGGCAAGGACGGAAGGCGGTAAGACATTGGAATTTTCAAGGCTGAAGGCTTGGCAGGTATTTCTTTTCTGATACATCCATCTCTCCTGCAGCCAAGAATTCATTCTGGAATTGTTAGAAGTGGGCAGCTATTTTATGTACAAAAAAAAAATCATTTATGTTTATGTTTGTTTATGTTTATTGAAGGACTCGGGGCAGTGAGCAGCCAGCAGATAAAATACAGAAAATACAAAATTGAAAACAATATTAAAATCCAATTAAATTAAGTAGGCCCACAGTTAAAACACCCCTATATCAAAACCCATAATTTCACAATTTAAAATTTATTCTGAATACAAAAAAAATGAATTAATTTTAAATGAATTTGCAGTGTTGTTGTTATTGTTTTATGTTTTATGTTGGTTTTTAGGAACTGGGACATCCAAGAATATCTACATGGTTTGAATTCTAAGTCCCAAGCTTATTAAGTGGGCTTGTTCATTTGTTTTAGCAAAAGACCAAGAAACCCATAATAAATAATAACCAATCACCACAATTTATTATCTAATGTTGGAAACTGATGTAGTTGCAGGCATTGAACTAATAAATCAATTGGAAGTTTGTGGAGAATTTTTTTCACACAAAGCTTTTGTGGCTGTTGTACAAGGCAGTGATCTAGAGATGAGTTAGTAACCTCTAAGCATTTAATTCCTGAAAGGTGAGTGTCAGATTGCAAAGCATCCCTAGCCTGCTGTCGAGTTGCCATAGGCCAGGGTGGAAGGGAAGCTGATGAAATGGTACAGCAGCCAAAGACAGATGCACATTCCACACTTACCTCTCTCACGGCTATATCCCAGGGTTACCTATAGCAGCCATGAGGAATGACCTTTACAACTCGCAAAATTGCTCCGTTGGTAAATGTGATTGATGACACACCCTGGGGAGCGGGGGAAACAGGGTCAAATTGCACATAAATTACGTAGGGTCAGAGCTGGCTTCTCTTGGAACATGCCGACATGAAGCTCCTAATAAATAATTGGATTTCTTTTGAAGCCTGGCTTGAGACTCATTATTTAATTAGGGCACTTGTTGGAACCCTGACAATGAGAACACTTTATACAGTGTTGAGCTATAGGAGAAGGCAGAAAGATGAAAATAGCAAGAGAACATGGCAGAATTTCAGAAGCCTCTTCACTCAGAAACTGGGGGGAAGTGTAAAGTGCTTAGCATTCACAAAAAGACACAAAACATACACATCTGCTAAGAAAGCTGTTTTAAATTTATTTATTTATTATTTGGATTTATATGCTGCCCTATCTCCAAAAGGACTCAGGGCGGCTCACAACAACAAAACACATACAGTCCAATCCTTCCTTTAAAAGTACCCAATAAAACTCTAAAACTATAAAAACCAATAAAATCCCCTCTAAAACCCCTTCAGTCCAAGCCGGCCAGGCGAAATAGCCGTGTTTTAAGGCCACGGTGGAAAGAGCAAAGGTCAGGGGGCACCCAGAGCCCCAGGGGGAGCTGATTCCATAGGGTAGGTGCGCCCACAGAGAAGGCCCGCTCCCTAGGGGTCACCAGCTAACATTCATTGTCTGGCTGATGGCACCCCAAGGAGGCCCTCTCTGTGGGAATGCACTGGGCGACGGGGAGCTGTCGCTAGCCGCAGATTGTCCGCCAAATACCCCGGGCCTAAGCCATCTAGGGCTTTATAGGTGATTACCAGCACCTTGAATCTCACCCGGAGGGAAACTAGTAGCCAATGCAGGTCCCGCGGGAGGGATGTAACATGAGAGTGTCGGGACATTCCCATCACTACCCGCGCGGCCGCATTCTGCACCAACTGAAGCTAAATGAAATAGATTGGACAAAGATAGTTGGAGGGAAGGGGAAAAAATCAAAATAACCTTGCCTAGATAAAATCTGGGACAGGCTTTCAAATCTCATAATATCCTCCAGATAGGGCAGGTCAAAAACAGATAATATAGGGACTCCAGATACAGTATTATATTTTTCCATGGAAATAATTACAGAATCCAAAAACTATTCAAATATTAAGGATTAGAATTAAAATATTGATAGATTGTCTCCTGAAAAACTTGGAAAAATGATTCTGAGACCTATTTTCTTGTCCCACCAATTAATTTCTTTCCACAGATATCCTATCTAAACATTCCCATTTTCTCTTCCATTCCAGCTTCATCCCTTCCTTGAAAACCCTGAGATTTACAATGCATCCATAAATGGAGTGCTTCTGGATGAGAAAGGAGATCTGACGGCGGATCTGGTCATTGTCAACTGGCTGTTTCTCAACCGGTCCGTTAAAGAAGTCCTGATTGGCACCCTAGAAAAACAGGAATCCCTGGATTTCACATTTATGGTCCATCTGAAGGGTGTGACATTGATGGATCAGCTGAATAAGGTGTGGAAAATCTTTTTCAGTCTTTGTGACTCTTTTGCCAACAGGATTGTTTTCTTGGGATCAAGAGGGGGTTTGAATATTTTAACAGATTAACAGAGTTGGAAAGGGACCTTGTAGGTCATCTAGTCAAACCCCTTGCCCAAGCAGGAGACTCTACACCCATGATGGCGAACCTATGGCACATGTGCTGGAAGTGGCACACAGACCCATTTTTCCAGGCAGGCGAATTGTCACCCAACTCACTTGCAGCTGCACGCACGCTCGCACCACAGCTGGTGTTCGGGCCTCCAGTGCGCATGCACACAATTCAGCTGGTGTTTGGAGCTCTCCTGCACCTTCACGAGCATTTTGTGCATGCATGCAAGAGTACTGGTGCATAGCACACGCATGCGCATACAGCACAGATGGTGCGATTGCGGGCACAGTGCACAGTGGGGGCGCACGAAAGCTGTGAGCATGCACAGATGGTGTGGTTGCACGCACAGTACACGGTGGGTGGGTGTGCAAAAGCTGTGCGCATGCACAGATGGTGCAGTTGTGCACCCAGCGCATGGGGGAAGAGCTGTGCTTTAGTGCAGATGGTATACACGCATGCGAAGCACGCGAAGCACATACCTGTTCGGCACTCCGTGAGTAAAAGGTTCTACCCTACACCATTTCATCAATATCCTCCAAGACAGACAACAATACTTTGGTGAAATATTAAACTCTCTGTGACAAATATATCCATACCAATAAAGAAAAATATTTGTAGCTCAAAGCTGAAATGAGGGGTCCTTGGTGCTCTCTGAGCTTGGTAGTTTTCTTGCAGACATTTCATTACCCAAATGAGGTAACATCATCAGAGCACCTAGTTGGGTAATGAAACCTCTGCAATAAAACAAGTAAGCTCAGAGAGCACCAAGGACCCCTCAATATAACTTTAATAATTTAAGGAAACTATTCACTACTTGCTCTGCCTCAGCTAAGGACCCCAAAGAACGCAGCACACACAAAGTCTGTACAAATCTTAGTTTACTAAATTAAATCAGTCTTTTTCAAATAAAGGCTGTTAATTAACTTTCTTAACAGCCTACAAGAATCCAAAGAATAAATAACCGTAATCTTACTATGGTTGGCAGAAAGCCCAGAAGCAATTTGCAGGAAACTGATAAGAGAAATAAGATCAGGACGCGAAGGAGAGTGAATGAAGTTGTTCCCTGCAAATTGTCTCAATCATCGTCCTTCCTGGCTGAATCGCCGCCTCTGGCACCACATCTTCTCCAGCCTCCTCATTGTCCGACTTGAGTGCCAGCTGCACAGGCTGCTGGCGCAGCACCACACCAGCCTCCTCGCTGTTGGAATCAGCTACTAGCTGCACAGGCTGCTGACGGGCCACAACACTACTCTTCTCTGAAGAGAAATATGTTAGAGCCAGGTTAGACTTGAGTTCATTTCCCCAATGGAAAAACAATCCATAAAACTTTACCTTGAACATTTGAACATGTACATTTAGAATCCAAATTAAAAACAGAAGTGTGCAAAAAAAAATTAGAAAGAAGGAATGGAAGCAACAACGTAGATGGTTGACATCTTTACATAGATTTCAAATTTACCAAAGCTAAGCCTTGAACTGGAGACCAGCAACCTCTTTCTCTTTTCACCATTTCTGGAAATTAAATCATAAACCATTTTCTGAATGATCTTCCTCCCTCTGCTCAGCCCCTGCCTCCTTCCAGATGTGGAGAAAGCTGCCGTCCAGGATTCATGAAGGTGGCTCAGGAAGGGAAGCCCATCTGCTGCTATGACTGTCTTCGGTGTCCTGAAGGAACCATCTCCACTATGGAAGGTGGGTAGCATCGGAGGATGCTGTCTATACATGGGAGAGAAGTGTCTGAAAAAATAGATGGCCTTTCAGAAGAATCAGACTTGGAAGGGACAGTTAAGCCCATGAGAACGTTTGTTTATTTCAGGAGACCAAAATAAGCTTCCCAAACAGCTGCCAGTCAGCCTAAATTTGAACAAAGGATTATAGCTTTCTACAAAACAAGGAGCTTTAAGGTACTGTATTTTTCAGAGTATAAGATGCTCCGGAGTATAAGAAGCACCTTAGTTTTTGGGGAGGAAAATAGGGGGGGGAAATCTGCCTCTGCCCAGCAGGTATTCATCTTGCTAACATCCTTACCCAGTGGTGGGATTCAGCCAGTTCGCACCACTTCGGGAGAACCGGTTGTTAACTTTCTGAGCAGTTTGGTGAACTGGTTGTTGGAAGAAATCATTGGGGCAGAGAACCAGTTGTTAAATTACGTGAATCCCACCACTGTCCTTACCCTGGTCAGCTTCAGCATATTAGTTTGCTGGTTGTGAGCACGCAATCTCTTCGGGGCTGATAAGCAACTTCAAAAGCACAGCTGATCGTCGGAGGGAGCTCCCTTGAGTAAAGCAGGGGAAGCGCGGAAGCAGTCAGACAAGGCAGCAGCTGTTCTGGGTTGCCATTCTGGGCTCCGCACCTCACGTTTTCAGCCTCCAAATGCTCTGTTTGAGAGGTGTTCGAGGCTGTGGGGATTGCCAAAGCACATTGCCACCCATCGCCACCCGAAAACATGATGCGCATAGGCCAAAACCGGGGCATGTGGAGACCTAAAACATGATACCCAAGCCATTGTCTGTGGCAATCTCTGCAGCCAGGAAGAGGATGCACGGAGGCTGATGGGTGGGGACTGGTGGGTGAGCAGTGCTACATTCAGAGTATAAGATGCGCCCAAATTTTCAGCCTCTTTTAGGGGGGGGGAGTGCATCTTATACTCCAAAAAATCCAGTAAATGTTACTCTTACTCTTTTTCAGACACAGAACAATGCAGCAAATGTCCAGCAGATCAACATCCAAACAACAACCGAGATAGCTGTGTCCCCAAGATCAAGACATTTCTATCCTATCAAGAAGAATTGGGGGTCGTCTTGATGTCCATTGCCCTGTTCCTCTCTTTAATCACATGTTTTGTCTTAGGAATTTTCTTTAAATTCCAGGAAACTCCCATAGTCAAAGCTAACAATAGGGACCTCTCTTTTATCCTCCTTGTTTGTCTCCTGCTTTCCTTCTTCACCGCCTTCTTGTTCATTGGCCAGCCAAGCAGAGCCACTTGCCTTCTTCAACAAACAGCATTCAGCATCATCTTCTCTGCTGCTATTTCTTCAGTTTTGGCTAAAACAATCACAGTGGTGCTGGCTTTTTTGGCCAGAAAACCAGGGAGTAATGTGCAGAGATGGCTGGGGAAAAGTTTGGCCAACTCTATTATCCTTTCTTGCTCTGGTCTACAAGTTCTTCTCTGCAGCATCTGGTTGGGTACTTTCCCACCCTTCCCTGAGTCTGACATGCACTCACAATCGAGAGAAATCATTCTACAGTGCAATGAAGGCTCTGTCACCATGTTTTATGGGGCCCTTGGTTATATGGGCTTCCTGTCCACCATCTGCTTCACAGTGGCTTTCCTGGCCAGGAATCTTCCTGGGGCCTTCAACGAAGCCAAGCTGATCACCTTCAGCATGCTGGTCTTCTGCAGTGTCTGGGTGTCCTTTGTGCCCACCTACCTGAGCACCAAAGGGAAATACATGGTGGCTGTGCAAGTCTTCTCCATCCTGGCCTCCAGTGCTGGGTTGCTTGGCTGCATCTTCATGCCCAAGTGTTTCATTATTTTCCTAAAATCAGATCTGAATACAAAAGAATATGTAATGTCAAAATAAAATAGAAACACGAGTTTTGGTAAACGTGTTCCAAAATTTCAGTTAATCATTCTGGTAAACAACCCTTAACATTTTAATGTCCTCCCCTCTCCAAAAGAAAAACATATCTCCAGAAAGTCCAATAATTGAGCTGAGGTGGCACAGTGGTTAGAGTGCAGTACTGCAGCTACTTCAGCTGACTGCTAGTTCAGCAAATCAGCGGATCAAATCTCACCGGCTCAAGGTTGACTCAGCCTTCCATCCTTTTGAGGTGGGTAAAATGAGGACACAGATTGTTAGAGGGCAATATGCTATTTAGTATACTGTCTTTGGTGTAAGCCACCCAGAGTCCTCGGAGAGTAGGCGGCATAGAAATATGACTAATAAAATAAATAAATAAATAATGTTACCCTTTCAGCACCAACTCCATTTTAGCCAACAAAGGTGCCCAAACATGGGAAGAACTTTTCATATTGAGAGTCCTATACCCTGTCAAATTGCCTCATGAGTAAGTAGCAAAATTCTATCTAGCATGCTCTCTACTTGCAACTGAATCATGCTGTGATCTCACCATAGCAATATACTGGTGGATATTCCTTCCAACTCTGGATTTTGACATCTGCCTGAGACAAAGTAGAGGTTTAATGTATGTCTGCCTCAGGGGTGTGTTCTACTTACCTTTACTACCGGTTCGCAATGGGGCCACGTGCGCTTGCTTCGCTCGTGCGCACGCACGCTCTTCTGTGCAAGCGAAGAAGCATTTTCATAACATCAGGGTCAGTGGGCGGAGCCTCTGGCTGGTTTTACTACCGGTTCTATAGAACCGGTGCGAACCGGGGGCAACCCACCACTGGTCTGCCTTCATGTGTCTGGCCTGAGATTTCCTGAGAGAAGCCCATGCTTGCCGACAACGTCACAAAGTTCTTATTCTTACCCTAGCCCTAGAAGCATAAGGCCCCCAAACCCAAAGTCACTCAGTCTTGCCAGGGTTCAACTGAAGTCTGTAGTAGGACTGCGAGCAGACAGCTGAGCTCACGACCCTAAGGACCCTGTGTAGCAGTTGCAAAAAAATGGGAATAACCAAATATGAAAACTTGAAATCAATTATTGATCAATATAATGGATAAAAATCGTAATTCTCAGGACATTTGCTATGGTTTGGTAAGCTGTACAAAAGAAGTAAGGAAAAAAGGGAATAAGCTTCTGATATTTCATTTATTATCTTTGTTCAAAAGAAGAGAAAATATCAACCCCAGTGGGTCCTTGGCTGATTTGACAGGATAGCTAAACTCTACCAAAAATAGAACCCTGTCTAGATAGATGATAGATAGATAGATAGATAGATAGATAGATAGATAGATAGATGATAGATAGATAGATAGATAGATAGATAGATAGAGATAGATAGATAGATAGATAGATAGATAGATAGAGATAGAGATAGATAGATAGATAGATAGATAGATAGATATAGATAGATAGATATAGATAGATAGATAGATAGATAGATAGATAGATAAAGATAGATAGATAGATAGATAGATAGAGATAGATAGATAGATAGATAGATAGATAGATAGATAGATAGATAGATAGATAGATAGACAGACAGACAGACAAACAGACAGATAGATGGATAGATGGATGGAGATAGCTCTAGCTAGCTATTTCTAGCTATCATCTATTTATTTATTTATTTATCTATCCATCTATCCATCCATCATCAATCAATATTTAGCTATCTACCTATATATCATCTGTCTATCATCTATCGTCTACTGTATTATCTTATCTATATTGTTGTTTGTAGAGGCTGACAATAAGGAGACATTCTCTACATTCCTTCTAACATATATAGCCGTGCCGTAGCTGCAGTGGTAGGTGGCTCCCAATAGGTCATAGCCATGAATCTTGCCTCTTCTGGGTTGCTGTTCTTTATTTTCTACGTATGTGCATTTCTTGCAGGATGGCCATGTCTATGTTACTGTCCAATAAAAGTTTGGAAACATATTGGCTCTTGGATCTGCTGAGCCCCTCAACATTGATTTGGCAAATTTGAATAATATTCCTGGTATCACATTCCATTTTGGCCTGAAAGGTCTGGTTTTTTTCATTCTTGTAGCCATGTATTTTGAGAGCCAGGAAAAACTACAGAGTATTCTGGCTGCCAGAGTTCCAAGTAACACCGGTAACAGAATCAAAACTCCAAGGCAGGCATTTTCCTCAAAGCTTGAATTTATTAGAGATGTCACATTGGCACATCCAGGACAACCCGAATCTGAAAGCCCCCAGGTTTTCCCCACCCAAAGTAAAGTCAAAGTCCCTTTCCCTGCACCGATATGGGCATCACATGATCCAATCAGATCACTGTCCCAACTGTAGTTGATTCCCAGTGCAGGTTTCAGCAAACTGCTATGGAAAACCGATGCACTTTCCCTAATAGGCATGGGAGGTTAAGCTGTACTGTTACTGGGTTAATTACTTTCACTATCTGAAATGGCCCTAGGAACTTAGGTCCTAGTTTCTTGCTAGGCAATCTTAGTTTAAGGTATTTGGTTGATAGATAGACACGATCTCCCACCCGAAAATGGGGTTGGAATGGTGGGTTGCTACTGGTTCGCCCCGGATTGGGCGAAGCAGTAAGCAGCGGCGACAGGACACAGAAACATCACACACAAGCACAAGCGCAAACACACCCACAAGCGAACTGGTAGTGACAGGATTTGAAACCCACTACTGGAGAGATCGCCGTGTCAGACTTCGATGCTATCTCAAAATAAATGAATTTCCAAACTGCCAATCTTTAAGGAAATCTTCTCTTTATTTGAGCACAGCAACCAGATCATGACTCGATGCGGACAAGACTGACCTTTTGCCCCCCAATCCCTCCCTTTCCGATCCCCAATTATCTGCTTCTCATTGGCTATCTTCCAAGTCACTCTACTGACTTCTTGTCTCATCATTTCACAGGAATGTCCCCCCCTCCCTTCATTTCCACGACGACCCAGCTTCAAAGGGATTTAGCAGGCAAAAGTTCAGGGCTTATCGCTCTCCTCTCTATGCCAGCGGTGAGACGCTGACACGCCGTTTATCCACCTGTTTCTTGTATGCCTTTTCTGGGTCCATCTCGATTCCCTAATTTGACACTTGGTAGCCTGGGTAGTCTAGGGAAGTCTTATGGAACTTGCATTTAGACAGCTTTACATAGAGTGGTAGAAGCAGAGGTTGAGTGGGATGAGCATGCCCTGCTCAGCTTCACTGACTCGCCTAATGCTGGGAACGATTGAGGGCAAAAGAAGAAGGGGACGACAGAGAATGAGATGGCTGATGGAGTCACTGAAGCAGTCAGCGTGAGCTTAAATGGACTCTGGGGTATGGTAGAGGACAGGAAGGCCTGGAGGAATGTTGTCCATGGGGACACGACTTCACGACTAACAACAACTAAGCGGTTTACAGAGTCAGTTCTTACCCCCAACAATCTGGGTCCTCATTTTACCCACGTTGGAAGGATGGAAGGCTGAGTCAACCTTGAGCCTGGTGAGATGCAATCTGCCAAATTGCAGATAGCCAGCAGTCAGCAGAAGTATCCTGCAGTACTGCATACTAACCACTGCACCACCGTGGCTCATCCAACATTTAATTGTTGTCTTTGTGCTAATTCTCTAGAGATTTCAGAAGATGTGACACAAAGCTATCAATAAGATGATTTCCTTTGGGTTCACAAGAGAAGCCTTTGGGGCTGATGCCATGGCACTGAAAATCTAGGAGTCCATAAATTAGCCTGGCAAGAGGGAGGTCCTAACGAGGATTTTAGGGCAGGGAGGAAGGTTTCTTCTCCTCTCCATTTCAGACATGAAGCCTTGGCTTTGGAAAATGGTGAGTGTATAAATGGGAGGTATTTAGGAGAGGTGTCTTCTCGAATCCACTTCAGAAATGAAGCCTTGGTTGGATTCTGTCTGAAACAATAAAACTTTAATGAATCTCTTCTCGCTTTTTCTTCAAAGCATAAACAGGAATGGAGACTCCATCAGAATCACGTTGTGTGGCTGCTTCTGCTGCTTCTGTGGGACCAGGGAGTCTGGGGGGTGCTCAAAACCAAATGCTCTCTGATGCTGAAGAGGGATGAGGTGGACCCAAAGAATCGCTACAGGCCAGGAGAGCTTTCCATTGGTGGCATCATCTCTGCAACCCAGGCTTTTTTTGGAATATTAAGTTTCAAAAAATCTCCTTCAACTCCAGTATTGGAGTAAGTCAGACTTCCTGCATTGCATTAGAGCAATTGTATTTCTGAGTTATATCAACAGTTCCATTTGGACATTGTGTCATTTCATCTTGGAGGATTTATTTTATAGCATGCAACCAGAGGTGGGATTCAGCCGGTTCGTACAGGTCACCACTACCGGTGTGCGAACTGGTAGTGGCGAACCGGTAGTGGCGACCTGTGGGTGGGTGGGTGGGCCCAGGGCCCATCCTATATCACGGTGTTTTTGATGCCGCATGCATGCGCGAAAGGCACAAGCGAGTGAATTGCTGTGTTGTTTGACATTGCACACATGTGTGGATGGAGCACAAGCGAGCGAAGCGTGTGTGCATGTGCGCACGCTCACATTTCCGGTGCTGGGTGAACCAGTTGTAACCGTATGTGAATCCCACCTCTGCATGCAACTGATGAATCTCCTTTGAAATCCTCAAGTACATTCATCAAGCATAAATTGTTTCAACTTCTACCCACAAAACGATGCTATAGGGCACTGCACACCAGAATAACTAGACACAAGGACAGTTTTTTTCCCAAATGCCATCACTCTGTTTAACAACTAATTCCCACAACGCTGTCAAATAATTTACTAAGACTGTATTACTATTCTTCTTCTCTTCCTTCCTAGTATCTATCTCTTCCCACTTATGACTATAACCGCGTTGCTTGTGTCTTTCAATTATATTGTTTTTCTTTGTTTCCTAGTACGATTTCATAACTTATTAGTAACCTTGACTATCACGAAGTGTTCTATCTTTTTATTCTTGGTGAATGTATTTTATTCTCCTTACGTACACTGAGAGCATATACACCTAAGACAAATTCCTTGTGTGTCCAATCACACTTGGCCAATAAAGAATTCTATTCCTTACTTTGAAGAGTAAGCAGCCACTTTCCTTGACATCTATGGACCAGGGATGGATTATAGATAGAGAGTGGTTCCTTTTTTCTATTCCTACCTTCCACCATAAAGTGTGAACGTGGCACAAAAATGCAGGAATGCTATGTTTTTTGCCTCCCCCTACTGTTTCTGCTTCATAAATTCATTGACAGTAAACAAGAATGCCAGAACAGCATTCATTGTGTTTCCATGTCTGAGATTCTTATTTTGAACTAATACAAATTACCTTAATGCTATAATGATATAAATGTAGATTAAGTCTCAAGTCAAAGACCTTACGCAGTAGACATCAAACCACAAACATGTTCCAAGAATCAATAAATTATTGGCTCTGTTAAGAGTAATTGCTCCTCATTCTCTGTGTGAGTTTGTGATTGAGTCAGCAATTAATAATTCCATTGTTTGATGGAAAATAGATTGAACAACTCCAGTGTTAAATACTGGAGGACTCAACTAGAAAGGAAAATAGAGAATATTTAAATGAGTCTGAAATCTGACTTAGATGCTGCAAAGATATGGCTACCTCTAGAATAAGCCAAAGCTAGTAACAAATAGATTCAAATACATTTAAATTGTACTAAGTATCTTTAAATGAAATATAAATTGAAAAAAAAATCCTCAAATTTCATATGTGAGATATGTGATGACGTCTCTTAGCCTTCCTAGGATAAATAAAACAATCCATCCAAATATGCCATTAAATATACAAAACTTGCTCAGTTATCACACACTTGGTTAGTGGCTTTTAAATAAAATAAGATCTATTTTATTAACTTAGATTACTTTTTATTATTATTTTTATGTTACATTTTTTTTTTAGGATTGCTCAAACTCATTCAGAAGAATGCCTGGACTAAGGCAGATTAGAAGTATTTTGGTTTAAACAAATGTTCTTTTGACACTGATTATCTTGCATTATCTTGCAGCATATTAGGGGCACAGTACTGGAAAATGTTATCCTTCATTTTTGCTATCCAGGAGATCAACCAGGATTCTCATGTCTTGCCCAACATCACTTTGGGTTACAATATCTATGAAAATTATTTCAGTGCAAGGAAGACTGCAGATGCTTTGCTGGACCTGCTTTCAGATGGGGAAGCCAATGTCCCCAACTATAGTTGTGGGAAACCAAAAAACACTGTGGCTGTTCTTGAAGGGGCTGAAACCGGTTTCTCCATCCAGATATCATCCATGTTAAGTATGTATAAACTCCCACAGGTGAGTCTTTGCTGGGAAGACCAGTTTTAATCATGTCGCTTTCAATCAGAGGTCCTCTCTTATAAATGAAGATTGGAGTTGTATTGTGGAAATGAAGGATTTAAGGATGATGGTTCGGGTTATCCAAAGAGAGGGAAGGATTATATCCATGATCTCTCCATGATCCCGGTTCAGATTGGGGGTCCTTCTCAGGGGATAAAAAAAATTCTCCTCTCAATCAGCAAATGTCAAAAGAAGCACTGCGTGAAGAAATGATGAAAACAGAAATCTTCACTGCAAGAAGTGGAACTAATGTTTCATTAGGGACAAAAATTGGTATCTTGCATTTTTACTCTTATGCATCTCAGATAAAATACCACTTTTCCTTCCTTTTCAGATTAGTTACAATTTTGTTTCCCAGATTCTGAAGGATAAAACTCAGTTTCCTTTCTTCTACCCGATGCTCCCCGCTGAAGGGTTCCAGTATTCAGGGATGCTCAAGCTGCTCCTCCATTTCAGGTGGACTTTGGTTGGTCTGATGGCTCCAAACAGTGACAAGGGCCAAAAATTCATGACAACAATGACTTCCATGCTGAAAAGGATTGGCATTTGTCCAGTTATATCACAGATTATTTCATCAACAACTTTTGAGACCTTCCTAGATTTGCATGTATATCGCAAATGGAGACAAGTGAATGTCTTTCTCTATGCTGCAGAAATTGATTCAATCCACTCAGGAATAAGAATTTTAAATCTGGTACATAATAAAATTAAGGAACCAGTGGTAGGAAAAGTCCTGATGACAACATTGCTTTGGGACTTAAGCTTTTTTTTTAGACAGCAAGTATTTGCCATTCAATTCATTGATAGCATTATTTCCTTTCCTTTGAAGAGAAAGCAAATGACAATGTATGGTGGCTTTAGGCAGTTTTATTTTTTCATGAACCATTTTGCAGAAACATCCTTTATGTGCTCCTACACCGAGGATGCCTTTTCTGTGAAAATCTGGAGACGGTGCAGAGAGAGAGAAAAACTTCTGACTGTAGCCCAACAAGCAAAGGATCGGATCCTGAGTCTAGACAACTATTTCATTTACACCACCATCTGGGCTGTGGCCTGGGCCTTACATGCAGCTTATTTGCCTGGATCCAAAAGGACAAAGACGAAAGGTGGTAAGAACTTGGAAACTCCAAAGCTGAAGTCTTGGCAGGTATTTCTTTAGAACAGAACAGAACAGAACAGAATAGAATTCTTCATTGGCCAAGTATGATTGGACACACAAGGAATTTGTCTCTGGCGCATAAGCTCTCAGCATATATACAAGCAACAAGTGATAAATCATGATCATAATCACGAAATACAATCATCATATCATACTATAGATGCATTATATGCATCTCTCCTTTTGCACTCCCTTAAATCTTTCCCTTTCTTTAATAACATATTATCCTGTTAAATTGGTTTTGAAAGGGAATATTACAAGGTCTTCACTGTTTCGCCATCTTTTCCCACACTCAGTAGAATGTCATTTAATGCCTCTCTTCTTTGTGCAAGCAGGAGCAGGTTGGTCCAGAGAACAGGGCTCACCACCAAAAGGGCAGGCTTCCTACAACACATAAGATGCCAGTATGGGAGAACTTGGAATATGTACTCCATAGGGGAGTGTATGGGGTGGGCACAGGGCTGGGATTCTACTTGTTAAGACCGGTTTGGATGAACCGGCAGCTCCAATAATCAGCTGGGAGCGAACCGGTTCACTCCGACGGTAGGGGGGCCTGCCCGCCCACCCCTGCGCTTTACTGACCTATATCTTCTCAGCTGATTTGTGCAGCAGAGCAGATTGCCGCACCTCAGCTGTGTTACTCCCCAGTAGTAACGTGGAAAGTAAGTTTTCATAAAACTGCAAGTGTGTGCATCTGCGCAAAGTGCGCGATCACCGAACCAGTTGTTAAATCCCACCACTGGGTGGGTAGATGTTGTTGGGAGAAGTCACTCTCACAAATAACCTGCCCTATGCCATATATGAAGACTAATAAAGGTCGCAGAGGTCTTCACTGTGCATAACAAGACATGCCCATAAGTACCCAGGCTGTGCATTCAGGACAAATTGAAACTTTGGGACAGTCTTCATGTAAAGCCTTAACCTAATGAAGAGAAGGCTCAGGGAAGAGATGATAGCAGTCTTCAAATATTGAAGGGCTGTCACAGGGAAGAAGAGGATGTCAGTTATTCTCCATAAGCACCTGAGGCAGGACAAGAGGCAGTGGGTGGAAGCTCCTCAGAAGGATATTCAACCTGGAAAAAAGGAGGAATTTCCTGACGGCGAGAACAATTAATCAATGGAACAGCTTGTCTCCCAGAATTGTGGGTGCTCGATCTCTGGAAATGATCAGGAAAAGATTGGACAACCATTTGTCTGGGATGGTATAAAGACTTCTGCTTTGGGTTGTAGGAAGTTAGCACCCACCCCTTTCCTGGAAGAGTGAAATATTTTAGGAAATATGAAAAAGGCAGAATATTATATTTCCCTGGATAAGAAATGGAGAAGCATATTTTACAGACAAAGCAGCTCCCACCTTCCTGCCCCCACCCTTTGTCAATGGGCCATTAAGGCCTGGGCCAGTCTATTCTACATAACAAAGATCTACCTCCTTCAGGCAGAGCCATAGTAGGAATTGCCAAAGATCCAACAAAGATAGGATTAGCCTCCTACACAATATCAGCAGAAACTCACCACATGTGACCTGGGAAACACATGTGACCATCAGCCAGCAAGGCTAGCTAAGACCCCCACCCCCTGGGAGTCTGACAACCAATCAGAGTACTCTTTCTGGGCCCCAGGAAGTTCAAAGCCAGAGAGGGCATAAAACCTGAAAAACTCGCTGTATCTGCCCCCTTTTCTGTTCAGGAACTCAAGCCATGTGATCCTGTCCACCATTAAACCATCTTTCCAAGCAGTCTCCCTGTTTCCAGTGTCTTTTTCCCCACTTGGAGCAGAACCTAGAAGGATGTTTCTTCCAACAGGGTAGAGGATTGGATAGAGGATTTCCAAGGTTCCTTCTATTATTATGAGTCTATGATTCTCTGAAGAATCACAGACTGGATCTGGAAATTGATTTCACAGGAGGACTAAAATTAGACTTTAATGATATACGCTATAGTAGCAGAATTTTGCAATCTGCCCGTGCTTTTCCTCTCCTCCTTCTAATACTTCAGGGTAGAGTCAATTTGAGTCTCTTCTTAATCTTATCTCCCTTCCCAGGACCTCAGGAAGGTTTCTGACTTTATGAAATGGGTCTTGAACATTTCTTTCAAAAATCATCCCACTTTTTAGATTCACTTCAAAGGATACCAGGAACAGACTAATGGCTCTTCTTAAAAACTTCCAGTGAGCATTCACACAAAACACACAAAGCTTACACTTCTACTAAGAAGGCTATTGTAAATGAAATAGATTTGGGAATTGGACACAGACAGATAGAGGGAAAACAAAGAAGCTCAAAATAACCATGCTTTTTTGTTCAGTGTTCAATTTTGTGCAATGCAAGGCATAGATTACAGGCTTTGAAATCTCATGACAGAGCTTCCACATAGGGCAGGTCAAGAAAGAGATAATACAGAGATTCCAGAAATACTACTATACTTTCTAAGGGGATAATTAGATACTCTAAAAAAACCTGTGTGGAATTGGAATTGTCTATCTATTGCATATATACTGCATTTAATTATATTAGTAGGGTTATGATTCAAATATTGATCATTTTCTAAAATAAGCCTGAAATTTCATTTCTCTCTCATCACACAAACAAAGTTTCTTGTCACAGAAATCTGGATATCCTGCCTAAACATTCCTGATTTTTTTTTTTTTACATTCCAGCTTCATCCTTTCTTTGAAAACTCTGAGTTTTATAATAAATCCATAGATGGAGTGTATCTGGAAAAGAAAGGAGACTTGACGGCGAACCTGGACATTGTTATGTGGCTGCTTCAGAACAAGACAACTAGAAAAGTGGTGTTCGGCAGCCTAGAAAAACAGAGAACCCTGGATTTCAAGGTTACGGTCAATCCAAAGGGTGTGGCAGAGATCAATAAATTGAACAAGGTGGAGAAAATCTTCATTTTAGTCTTTCTGAATTTCTTACCAACAGGATAGTTTTCTCAGGAGAGTCAACATTAGACTGGCTAGTCTAAAGAAAAGAAGAATTAGGGGTGACATGATAGCAGTATTCCAGTATTTAAGGGGCTGCCACAAAGAAGAGAGAGTCAAATTGTTGTCCAAAGCACCAGAGGGCAGGACAAGAAATAATGGTTGGAAACTGATCAAAGAAAGAAGCAATCTAGAATTAAGGAGAAACTTCCTAATAGCAAGGACAATTAACCAGTGGAACAGCTTGCCTTCAGAAATCATGGGTGCTCCACAGGGGTGAAATCCAGCAGGTTCTGATAAGTTCTGAAGAACTGATAGCGGAAATATTGAGATTCGGAGAACCGACAAATACCACCTATGGCTGGCCCCAGAGTGGGGTGGGAATGGGGATTTTGCAGTATCCTCCCCATGGAGTGGGGTGAGAATGGAGATTCTGCAATATCCTTCCCCCAGGAGTGGGGAAGGAATGGGGATTTTGTAGTATCCTTCCCCTGGAGTGGGATGGGAATGAAGATTTTGCAGTATCCTTCTCCTGCCACGCCCACCAACCCAGTGGTGGGATTCAAGTAATTTAACAACCGGTTCTCTGCCCTAATGATTTCTTCCAAAAACCAGTTTGCCAAACTGCTCAGAAAGTTAACAACCGGTTCTCCCAAAATGGTGCGAACTGGCTGAATCCCACCACTGCACCAAGCCATGCCCACCACGCCACATCCACAGAACCGGTAGTAAAAAAAAATTGGATTTCGCCACTGGCGCTCCATCACTGGAAGTTTTTAAGAAGAGACTGGACAGTCACTTCTCTGACATTGTATAGGTTCTCCTGCTTGAGCAGGGGCTGGACTAGAAGACCTCCAAGGACCCTTCCAGCTCTATTCTATTCTAACATCCTCCAAGAAAGGCAACAAATTCTTTGGTTAGATATGAAGCTGTCTGTGAGAAATATAGCCATAACTATTTAAGGAAACTACTCACTAAGTCTTCTGTGAAGTACATTTGAGCCAGGTTAGGTTTGAGTTCATTTCCTCAAAGGGAAACCAAATGCATTAAACTTTACCTTGAGCTATTTAAAATGTGAATTTAGAACCTCAACTACAAATGGAAGTGTACAAAAAAATTAGAAGAAAAAGAAAGTAAGATTACTGAGTGCTAAACCTTTGCACTGGGCATCATCGACCCCTTTCTGTTTTTCCCTGTTTCTGAAAATTAAAACATAAACCATTTTCTGGATGGTCTTCCTCCCTCTGCTCAGCCCCTGCCTCCTTCCAGATGTGTGGAAAGCTGCCCTCCTGGATTCATGAAGGTGGCCCAGGAAGGGAAGCCCGTCTGCTGCTATGACTGTCTTCCCTGTGCAGAAGGAACCATCTCCACCATGGAAGGTGGGTGGCAGGAAAGAGGCAAACTTCTGGGAAGACCACATACCTTAACATTTTGCATGAGAGTATTTTGATAGGCCTTTTAGCAACTCGTATCTTTCTAACATATATAGTTTTTTCCCCCTCTGGACGTCATGAGAAATTTTTTTAGAGTCAGGTTGTCAAAGCCGTGTCATCGTGGCAGCATCTCATGCGATGTATTGGGACTTTTTTTCCCCTTTGCTAAACCGGGCATGGGCGTGGCCAGTGCGTGACACATCTGGCCCGCGGGCCCTGAGTTTGACAGCCCTGCCTTAGAGGATAAACTGGAAGCAGAACATTAAAAGATACTAGAGTAATGACAGCTTAGTATTAGCAGAGAGATGTCCTTATCTTTCATCTTCAGCATACCTTTCATATTTCAAATTTCTATTCACCCCATTTTCGTTCAAAACAACATATTCCAGGGAATAATAATATGGATTATGGCCTGAAAGTGAGGGGGAAGATGTGGGGCATGTCAGAAATCATGAATTAGGGCTGAACCTTCTTGCCCTAGTCCCATGATGGCGAACCTATGGCACGCGTGCCACAGGTGGCACATGGAGCCATATCTGTGGGCACGCGAGCGTTGCCCTAGCTCAGCTCCAGCACGCATGTGTGTGCCAGCCAGCTGATTTTCTAGCCTTCTGGGCCCACCGGAAGTCAGGAAATGGGCCGTTTCTGGCCTCCAGGGGAGTGGGGAAGGCTGTTTTCACCCTCTCCAGGCTCCAAGAAAGCCTCTGGAGCTTGGGGAGGGCGAAAAATGGGCCTACCGGGCCCACATTGCCATTGCGTGCCAAAAGTGGGGGGAGTGCGGGGGGTGTCGCAGGTACATGCACAGAGGGGGCGGGGTGCATTGAATTATGGGTGTGGGCACGGGCACGTGCGACCCCCTGCACTTCCCCCACTTTTGGCACACGACGGCAAAATGGTTAGCCATCACTGTCCTAGTGAATCCACTAAATGAAAGAGGAACATTTTTTGAATTTCTGCTGAAATAAGCTGTGCTAAGTGGTCCTTCACTTGAAAGTCATTCCATTCTAAGCAATCTCTATGGAGATTCTCAGTCATCCAGGTAAATCCAGAAAGTCCAGTTGCCTCTTGAAAAAGCACCTTTGGAACATTCTAAGCAATGTTTCCCCTCTGATTAATTTACTTCCATGTGACAGAAATCCCATCCTTCTCTCAAGTCCCGTGCAGGTGCCTGGCATGAATCTGTCCTGTTTCAAAGTTCAAACCCACACACTTTGCTCGGTGAGAATAGCAACATACTTAAGGCTAAGTACCGTATTTTTCGGAGTATAAGACACACATCCCCCCCCCCTATAAGATACTGAAAATTTGAGCGCGTCTTACACTCCGAATGTAGCTTTTTTTTTAAAGTTTATTTTTCAGCCCTAACGAGGTGTTAGTGAGTGAAGCGATCTTCTGGGCTTCGCCTGCTTTTCTCATTGCTGCTCCCTCTGACAATCAGCTGTGCTTTAGAAGCTTTTTTCCAGCCCTAACGAGGTGCTAGTGAGTGAAGCGATCTTCCAGGCTTCGCCTGCTTTTCTCATTGCTGCTCCCTCCGACAATCAGCTGTGCTTTAGAAGCTGTTTTGTATCCCCAACCAGGGGATAAAAAGTGCCCGCGCGCACTCAAAACCAGTGAACTAATGTGCTGAAGCCCACCAGACTAAGGACGCTAGCCAGATAAATACCTGGTGGGCAGAATGTTTTCCCCTTAATTTCCTATCCCAAAAACTAAGATGTGTCTTATACGCCAGTGCATCTTATACTCAGAAAAATACAGTATATAAACAGCAGACAAGGAAGGTAAACCAAAACAGTCTCCTAAAAAGAAATCTTGCCTGGGAAGTTTCAATGCAGAAGAATAAACAAAATCAAGTCTGAGACTCAGAAAGCCATGCCAGGTTTATTAACCAATTCTCAAAGTCAGAGTTATAGCAATAGCAATAGCACTTAGACTCCAACCCCCCCCCACACACTAAACTGCAAAGCCAGAAAGGTCAGAGACCACTACCCTAAGGGAAATGATAGTTTCTTGCTATCCAAGCATGAATGAGAGGGGCAAAAAAGGAAGGGAAGCTAACAAAAATTATTACCACAGACCAGACAAAAAAGCTACATCTCTATTCTGACCCAGCCTTCATGAGCCCCATTCAACAGCCTACTCGTGAGGAGAAACCCCTTTTTTATTTAGAAAGGCACTCGCTGGCAAAGCTCTAGCTCACAAGCCATAGCAGACTCTGAGTTCCCCACAGGGAGCTTCAATTAGCACTTCAATCCCAACACAAAGAGTCCTGAACAACCTGGATAGTGGCAAGGAAATCCTGGCAAGGAATCTGTTGGAGGGAAATCATCCAGAGCATGACCGGTTGTCTCCAACAACCAGGCCTCCCATACCCCTCCTCCCTCTATCCCAGCCAGGGAGGGGTTTGTTAACATTTCCTTCTTTTCCCGGATAGCCAGCCCTCAGTCCTACATTGCTCTCCCCTCCGCACTTCTCTGTGCATACAGACATCTGGGACAGGCCCCAGGTGTTCCTCCCCCTTGCTCAGCTCAGGCTCTCTCTGCATGAGCGTGAGTAGATGGGCCCTGCTCTGCAGGCCCTGATGGTAACCCAGGTACTACCTCTATCTCCTCTGACTCATCTGACGGACCACAAAATCTCCAGAACTAAATATGGAAATGCATTTTTAAAAAATGGCTTCAACAACTCCTTGTCTATGCATGGGAAACAAGTGGCTGGTTTCATCAGAAAAGCAGATGCCCTTTCAGAAAAAATAACTTGGAAGGGCCCACCGAGGCCATGAATCCTATACTTTGCTTATTTCAGTAAGCCAAACTGAGAAACATATTTTATCATTAGATAAAAGAATAAACCTACAGGTAAATATTACTCTTGCTCTTTTTCAGATGTGGAAAAATGCAGCAAATGTCCAGCAGACCAATATCCAAATAACAACCGAGATCACTGTATCCCCAAGATTAAAACTTTTCTATCCTATCAAGAAAAATTGGGGATCGTCTTGACTTCCATTGCCTTGTTTCTCTCTTTGATCACATGTTTTGTCTTGGGAACCTTCATTAAATTCCAAGAAACTCCCATAGTCAAAGCCAACAATAGGGACCTCTCTTATATCCTTCTTGTTTGTCTCCTGCTTTCCTTCTTCACTTCCTTCTTGTTCATTGGTAGGCCAAGAAAAGTTACCTGCCTTCTACGACAAACAACCTTCAGCGTCATCTTCTCTGCTGCCATTTCTTCTGTCTTGGCCAAAACCATCACAGTGGTGCTGGCCTTCTGGGCCACAAAACCAGGGAATAATGTGCAGAGATGGCTGGGAAAGAGTTTAGCCAAATCCATTATTCTGTCATGCTCTGGTTTCCAAGTTGTTTTCTGTAGCATATGGTTGGGCACTTTCCCCCCCTTCCCTGAGGCCGATATGTACTCACAATCTGGAGAAATCATTCTACAGTGCAATGAAGGCTCTGTCACCATGTTTTATGGGGCTCTTGGTTACATGGGGTTCCTGGCCACCATCTGCTTCACAGTGGCTTTCCTGGCCAGGAATCTTCCTGGCTCCTACAACGAAGCCAAGTTGATCACCTTCAGCATGCTGGTCTTCTGCAGTGTCTGGGTGTCCTTCATGCCCACATATTTGAGCACCAAAGGGAAGTACATGGTGGCTGTGCAGGTCTTCTCCATCTTGTCCTCCAATGCAGGACTTCTGGGCTGTATCTTCATCCCCAAATGTTTCATTATTTTCCTAAGACCAGATCTGAATACAAAAGAACATGTGATGTCAAAATAAAATAGAAACACGAGTTTTGGTAAACATGTTCCAAAATTTTAACAAGCAACCTTTGACATTTTAATGTCCCCTTTCTAAAAAAAAAAAAAAAAACCTTCCAGAAAATCCAATTTTTTTCAAGCCATGGTAGAAAAGGACAGTTTTTCCAGAATTTTTGTGCCATCGTGCAGGTCCACCATTGATGATAGTATGTTCCGTAGCCAGTCTTGCATTTCCAACATTTCGGGGAGTTGGTGGGGAACATTTTCGCAATTCTGGCCGGTGGGAGGTGCCATCTATAAAACATTTTAAAATTCTGGAAGAAAATCAAAACTTGGATAGTAGAAATAACTCAGAATCCAATACAGGGAAAACCAGAACAATTTCTGTTAGGAATTTCAATAGACAATTATACTAAAGAAATACAGTACCTTATATTGCATATATTGACTGCAGCACGTATTGTATACGCACAATATTGGAAGAAGGAAACACTACCAACGGAAGAGGATTTAATTAAAACAATTCTAGAATGTGCAGAATTAGATAAATTAACTAAAGAAATTAAGGGGAAAGAAGAATCAAAGTATTATAAGGTTTGGAGTAGATGGTATGAATGGTTGAAACATAAGGAAATAAGTTAAATGAATGAAGAAAGGAGGGGGAAAATGTGTATGATCTTTTGTTAGTAAAGAAGAAATGATATAAAGTAGAAAATGAACGTCAAATAAGTTTATACTTAAATATTTGTAAATATTGATGTATAGAAAGAGCAGACCGCTGTATATAGCTGAAAAGAAAAGTGATATTTTTCTTTTTTGTTATTTTTTGTTGTATGTATATGTTTGATTTTTAATGTGTTTTTAATGTGTTTAAAATAAAAAACTTTTTTAAAAAGAAAAGGACAGTTTTTAATAAATATAATTTCACATTTCCTCTTTCCAATCAAATCCATAGAAAATTATGTGACTGTGTATGAATGCTTGTTATGGTCTCGGAGACTGATTCCAAGACATATGGTACTAATACAATGAATTGTGTATTACCTAGACCAGTGATGGCTAACCTTTTTGCCATCGCGTGCCAGGAGAGGGGGGGGCAGGGGAGGGTCGCGCGCGCACGTGCCCACGCACATGTGTGTGCAACCCCCTCCCCCCTCCCCCCCCCGCTCCTGGCACATGATGGCCTGGTAGGCCCGTTTTTCTTTCTTACCTGGTTCCAAATCCTCTCTGTGTATCTGGGAACGGCGAAAACAGCTTTTCCCACTCCCTTGGAGGTGCTACGGCGGCTGAAAGGGCCCATTTCCCAACTCCCGGTGGGACAGGAAGTGACATTTTTTGCTGTCTCCAGCCTCCAGAACCTCTCTAGGAGTCTCTAGGAGACTCTCTAGGAGTCTGTAGGAGCCTCTCTAGGAGTCTCTGGAGGCTGGGGACAGGAAAAAAACGTCACTTTCTGTCCCACCGGGAGTGGGGAAATGGGCCCTTTCAGCCTCCGTAGGGCCTCCAACGGAGTGGGAAAGGCTGTTTTCATCGTTCCCAGATACACAGAGAGGATCTGGAGCCAGGTAAGAAAGAAAAACGGGCCTTCCCCACCCCCCCACCCCCCCAGGCCCTCCAGAGGCAGGAAACAGCCTGTTTCCCTACTTCTGGTGGGCCCAGAAGGCCCGAAAATCAGCTGGCCTGCGCGCACATGCGCCCCAAAGCTGAGTTGGCATGCCCATTAATATGGCTCTGCGTGCCACCTGTGGCACGCGTGCCATAGGTTCGCCATCACGGACCTAGACCTTTCCCTGTAGATTCAGCAGATAGTAAATCAAACATTGATGCCCTTTTAGATCCTTCCTAGGTGAACTTTAATTTCTCTTTGCCCAACATGATTAGAAAGAGGGATGAATCCCTGAGCTACAGAGTCCTTCACCCCATCAAAGTATCTCATGAGTGAGTGGCAAGATTCTGGTCCAGGGTACTCTCTACCTGCAACAGAATCAAGGTGTGATCTCACCTTAGCTACATGGTGGTAGAAATCCTTTCCAACTTCAGATTATAGCAATAGCACTTAGACTTATATACCACTTCACATTGCTTTACAGCCCCTCTCTAAGAGGTTTACAGAGTCAGCATATTGTCCCCAACAATCTGGGTCCTCATTTAACCAACCTTGGAAAGATGGAAGGCTGAGTCAATCCTGAGCCAGTGAGAATTGAACTGTTTTGATTATGTATTGTATGCTTGCTGGTCTATAAAAATAAAAAACTTTGGGGGTGGGGAAGAAAGTTTATTTTATTTTTATTTATTTCCAATTTATATACCACCCTTCTCCCTGAGGACTCAGGGCGGTGTACAGCCAGAATTAAGAACATGAAATACAAATATTAAAAAACAATTAAAATATATATAAATTTGGCCCAAAGATTAAAAATCACAAACCAATTAAAACTTTTAAAAAGTTCTTCTTAAGCCAGCCCGGCTTGCTGGAAAAAGTGGGTTTTAAGGGCACAACAGAAGGCACTGAGGTCTTGGATTCTCCTTATCTCTGGGGGCAACTGATTCCAGAGGGTAGGTGCCCCCACAGAGAAGGCCCTCCCCCTGGGGGTCACCAGCCTACACTGTTTGGCTGATGGCACCCTGAGGAGGCCCTCTCTGTGGGAGCGCACGGGTCAATGGGAGGTCGTCGGTAGCAGCAGGAGGTCTCGAAGATAGCTAGGCCCTAACAGCCTAGTTAGTTCCCAAACAAGGTAAGTCCACCAGGCAAATAAAATCTGCAATGCAGGAGGGTTCATGAAGTAAGAAGAGTCCAGAGTCCACAAGGCACAATCCAAAGTCAAGGCACGGCATCAGTCCAAAGCAAAATAGAATCCCAATGACCATGCAGCTAGGAAATGAACACATTCTGAGCATCGTCTCCATCAGTCTGCTGTGCAGCTTCCGGTGCAGCCCATCAAGAGGGACAAGGCTACCTCCTCACAAGTAGTCCGTCTGACCTTCATTGCTCTGGCTTTTCTCTACCCTGCTTTTTCTGGGATCAGGTACAGAAGGCAGTTCCTCTTCCTCATCACTGACTGGCTGCAGTTGCGTGCTTTCCCACCTGAAGCCTTAGGACTCTGCTGTAGCAATGCCTCAGCCAATCACTCTCAGCCAGTTGCTCTCCCATCGACCAGTCCAACTCACTTGGATTCGCAGCGCCCTCCACCCCCCATCCCCGCCTCAGAGCCACCTGACATGCCTGGGACTGGCTTATCCTCTTCCAAACTAACATCTAAAGAGGCATCTGGGGAAGTGGCCTGCAGAGTCATCGCAGATGTATCTGCATACTTTAAAGAAGGACATTAAAAAATGGGACGTGCAAAGAGGTTGATCGTTGACGTCAGCCTCTAGAAAGCAAGCTGGGGAAGAGTTTTAGTAAGACATACTGAGTAGGCCTCAAAGAACCCTACAGAGATATTACATTAATGCTCGTGGAATGTTGATTGAGATTCATTGCAATACAAAATTACTGAAACGTGTTAGATTTTCAAGCCGATGCTTGGAAGATGGGGAGATGAAATTGAGTTCTGATCCAGGGAAAACGTCTTAGAATAGAAGCAAGAAAAACAGAAAAAGCTTTTGAAGTTCATTACAGTAAATAAACTACAGTGGCTCTTGATGAAAGGTTGGGCTCAGCTCACTGTTTTGTGGTGAAAATCAGTATGATGAAAAGTTATTTGTGAAATGCTGAATTATAAAAATGCACATTGTAGTATTGTATACGTGGCATTAGGAAAACAAAGTCAATAGCCATATATATGCAACAGAAAAAGAACTGCATTATTCGTATTTGTAATTAGGTTCCTAGTGTTGGAAGAAACATCCTTCTAGGTTCTGCTCCAAGTGGGGAAACGGACACTGGAAACATGGAGACTGCTTGGAAAGATGGTTTAATGGTGGACAGGATCACATGGCCTGAGTTCCTGAACAGAAAAGGGGCAGATACAGCAAGTTTTTCAGGTTTTATGCTCTCTCTGGCTTTGAACTTCCTGGGGCCCCAAAAGAGTATCCTGATTGGTTGTCAGACTCCCAGGGGGTGGGGGCCTTGCTGGCTGATGGTCACATGTGCTTCCCAGGTCACATGTGGTGAGTTTCTGCTGCTATTGTGTAGAGGGCTAATCCTATCTTTGTTGGATCTTTGGCAATTCCTACTATGGCTCTGCCTGAAGGAGGCAGATCTTTGTTATGTAGAGTAGACTGGCCCAGGCCTTAATGGCCCATTGACAAAGGGTGGGGGGCAGGAAGATGGGAGCTGCTTTGTCTGTAAAATATGCTTCTCCATTTCTCATCCAGGGAAATATAATATTCTGCCTTTTTCATATTTCCTAAAATATTTCACTCTTCCAGGAAAGGGGTGGGTGCTAACTTCCTACAATAGGATAATACAAAGTTGTGGTAGTTGGCACTTTCCTGCTTCAAGGAAGAGAAACGTGTTCCAATCAGATAGTTCAGGGGTGGGGAACGATGACCCTTTTATGACTTGTGGATTTCAACTCCCAGAATTCCTGAGGCATCCATGTTGGCTCAGGAATTCTGGGAGCTGAAGTCCACAAGTCATAAAGGGGCCATCGTTCCCCACCTCCAATAGTTTTTGAAATCATGTCTGCATCTGAAACCTGAGAGAAGGCCATTCGATATTTGCCATGATTCATCAAGAGTTGTGCCCTCTTGTGTGGAGAAGAGACAAAGGCAGGCACAGACATTTATTAAAGGTAAAGGTTCCCCTTGCACATATGTGCTAGTCGTTCCCAACTCTAGTTGGCGGTGCTCATCTCCCTTTCAAAGCCAAGGGACAAGTAATGGGAGTTCACTCCATTACGCGGTACTAGGGATTCGAACCGCTGAACTGCCAATCTTTCGATCGACAAGCTCAGCATCTTAGCGACTGAGCCACCGGGTCCCTTTAGACATCAATTATATCACCATAAATTTATGATGCTTTATGAAGGAATCTGCAAAACGTTGGGATTAAGGTGACGTAACAAGTTTAGTTAATAGCTGGGATGCTATTGATGTAAAATATCTTGATCGCGGGAAAAAAATTCACAAATGGCTTCATACCATCCTGATTAGCAAACTGGTTGAATGAGGGCTGTTTGACAGAAAGATTATCTAGCTCCAGAGCATTCTTTAACGTGAATCTGAAGACTGCATTTTAGTCTTTCGGTTAATTATCGACTTCAGTTAATTATCACCAATGGCTGGTGTTGGAAGAAATGTCCATCTCGATTCAGTTCCAAGTGAGGAAGAAAGAGACTGGAAACATGGAGACTGCTTGGAAAGATGGTTTTTAATGGTGGACAAGATAATTGCCCATTAGGTCTTTGGTAGAGTGTTCAAAGAAGATAAAGGTGGGTGTTTACCAGCCTTCTCCGAAGGATTATGGCAGACTTCTGTTGGACTATTTATAAACTCTTGGTGATTCAACACGTGCTATGAATGAAAGGAATTCACAGACGTCAAAATAAAAAAGGGGGGGTTGGGGACTAATTGTGCGCTTTTTACTTTATCAGGAAGCCTAGGTCACAACAAGTACCATAGAGAATAGGCCCTGAGAATAGTGGACAATGCCCTTAAAAGAGAATTTACATCTCCAATTCTTTCCCTTTGGAAAAATGAAAACATTATAGCCAAAATGTCCTTCTTTTTCCCCCCATTATGTGCATTTGTGTTTGTATACACATTTATGCATTGCTTGAAGATTTTGTAATGTGAGGTTAATATCAGGGGTGAAATCCAGCAGGTTCTGACAGGTTCTGAAGAACTGGTAACGGAAATTTTGAGTAGTTCAGAGAACCGGTAGCGGAAATTTTGAGTAGTTCAGAGAACTGGCAAATACCACCTCTGGCTGGTCCCAGAGTGGGGTGGGAATGGAGATTTTGTAATATCCTTTCCCCAGGAGTGGGGAGGGAATGGGGATTTTGCAATATGCTTCCACCAAGAGTGGGGAGGGAATGGGGATTTTACAGTATCCTTCACCTGGAGTGGGGTGGAAATGGAGATTTTGCAGTATCCTTCCCCTGCCATGGCCACCAAGCCACACCACGCCCAGAGAACCGGTAGTTTAAAAAAATGAATTTCACCACTGGTTAATACTATAAATTTGCAAACCTATGTGGCCTCTAAGAGTAGACAACGACTTAATCAATCAGAGTGGAAGGGATTTTGGAGGTCTTCTAATCCAGCCCTCTGCTCAAGCAGGTCACCCTATATACCACTTCAAACAAATACTTATCCAATCTCTTCTTCAAAACCTCCAGTGTTGGAGAATTCACAACTTCCGAAGGCCAGCTGTTCCACTGGTTAATTGTTCTCACTGTTAGGAAGTTTCTCCTTAATTCTAGGTTGCTTCTCTCCGTGATTTGTTTCCATCCATTGTTTCTTGTCTTGCCTTCTGGTGCTTTGGAAAATAAGTTGACCCCCCCCTAAGGTAGGAAAAGCGGGTCCAGCTAGATGATCACTGAAGGGCCCTCTTTGTTCATAGTATTGTAGAAGAGAAATTGTGCTTGCAAATGTATCCAGTTGAAATAAAAGGCAGGCACATTCCTTCTTTGATGTAGAACCAGTGAGAAGAGGCCCCTCAATTGTCAGAGATACAAGCATTTTGGGTGATTTACACTTTAAAGGTCAGAGAGACAAGGATGACCATATTGTTGTATCAACAAGAGATAATTTGAATCTATGCTTCAGTAATCTACATGAAGAATTATGAATGTTGGCAGAGAATAAAATGAAACAGAAATTAGGAAGTGTCAATTAAAAATGACAAATGTATATGACCATATGAATTGCTGAGTTAACAGAATCCTTTGTTTGAAAATGTATAAAGACTGAGGTCTCCATTTTATATTTTGCTCAGACTCTTTAGGTAGCAATACCTGTCTGAACCTTATTGCAATAATAAAGCTGACTCTGTCTGCCCAAAGGGATGTCTCTTAATTCCTTCCTTCCATAGCACCCCCACCCCCCACCCCTCTTTGTGGCAGTCCCTGAGATATTGGAACACTGCTATCATGTCATCATATAAAATAAATAAAATAGAAATAAAATTATTATTATTATTATTATTATGTCCCCCTTACTCCTTCTTTTCTCTAGACTGGCCATACCGAATTCCTGCAACCATTCTTCATAGGTTTTAGTCAGAGTTGGGTTTCAGCAGGTTCTGACCAGTTCTGGAGAACCGGTAGCAGAAATTCTGACTGGCCCCATCTATTCTCTGCCTCCCAAATCCCAGCTGATCTTGAGGAAATGGGGATTTTGCGGTATCCTTCCCCTGGAGTGGGGTGGGAATGGAGATTTTGCAGTATCCTTGCCCTGGAGTGGGGTGGGAATGGAGATTTTACAGTATCCTTCCCCTGGAGTGGGGTGGGAATGGAGATTTTGCAGTATCCTTCCCCTGGAGTGGGGTGGGATTGGAGATTTTGCAGTATCCTTCCCCGGGATTGGGGAGGGAATGGAGATTTTGCAGTATCCTTCCCCTGGAGTGGGGTGGGAATGGAGATTTTACAGTATCCTTCTCCTGGAGTGGGGAGGGAATGGAGATTTTACAGTATCCTTCCCCTGGGTTGGGGTGGGAATGGAGATTTTGCAGCATCCTTCCCCTGGAGTGGGGTGGGAATGGAGATTTTACAGTATCCTTCCCCGGGATTGGGGAGGGAATGGAGATTTTGCAGTATCCTTCCCCTGGATTGGGGAGGGAATGGAGATTTTGCAGTATTCCTGCCCGGGATTGGGGAGGGAATAGAGATTTTGCAGTATCCTTCCCCTGGAGTGGGATGGGAATGGAGATTTTACAGTATCCTTCCCCGGGATTGGGGAGGGAATGGAGATTTTGCAGTATCCTTCCCCTGGATTGGGGAGGGAATGGAGATTTTGCAGTATCCTTCCCCTGGTTTGGGGAGGGAATGGAGATTTTACAGTATCCTTCCCCGGGATTGGGGAGGGAATGGAGATTTTGCAGTATCCTTCCCCTGGAGTGGGGAGGGAATAGAGATTTTGCAGTATCCTTCCCCTGGAGTGGGGAGGGAATAGAGATTTTGCAGTATCCTTCCCCGGGATTGGGGAGGGAATGGAGATTTTGCAGTATCCTTCCCCTGGTTTGGGGAGGGAATGGAGATTTTGCAGTATCCTTCCCCGGGATTGGGGAGGGAATGGAGATTTTGCAGTATCCTTTCCCTGGAGTGGGGAGGGAATGGAGATTTTACAGTATCCTTCCCCTGGATTGGGGAGGGATTGGAGATTTTGCAGTATCCTTCCCCTGGATTGGGGAGGGAATGGAGATTTTGCAGTATCCTTCCCCTGGTTTGGGGAGGGAATGGAGATTTTGCAGTATCCTTCCCCTGGTTTGGGGAGGGAATGGAGATTTTGCAGTATCCTTCTCCTGGAGTGGGGTGGGAATGGAGATTTTGCAGTATCCTTCCCCTAGAGTGGGGTGGAAATGGAGATTTTACAGTATCCTTCCCCTGGGTTGGGGAGGGAATGGAGATTTTGCAGTATCCTTCCCTGGGATTGGGGAGGGAATGGAGATTTTGCAGTATCCTTCCCCTGGAGTGGGATGGGAATGGAGATTTTACAGTATCCTTCCCCGGGATTGGGGAGGGAATGGAGATTTTGCAGTATCCTTCCCCTGGATTGGGGAGGGAATGGAGATTTTGCAGTATCCTTCCCCTGGTTTGGGGAGGGAATGGAGATTTTACAGTATCCTTCCCCGGGATTGGGGAGGGAATGGAGATTTTGCAGTATCCTTCCCCTGGAGTGGGGAGGGAATAGAGATTTTGCAGTATCCTTCCCCTGGAGTGGGGAGGGAATAGAGATTTTGCAGTATCCTTCCCCGGGATTGGGGAGGGAATGGAGATTTTGCAGTATCCTTCCCCTGGTTTGGGGAGGGAATGGAGATTTTGCAGTATCCTTCCCCGGGATTGGGGAGGGAATGGAGATTTTGCACTATCCTTTCCCTGGAGTGGGGAGGGAATGGAGATTTTACAGTATCCTTCCCCTGGATTGGGGAGGGATTGGAGATTTTGCAGTATCCTTCCCCTAGAGTGGGGAGGGAATGGAGATTTTGCAGTATCCTTCCCCTGGATTGGGGAGGGAATGGAGATTTTGCAGTATCCTTCCCCTGGAGTGGGGAGGGAATGGAGATTTTGCAGTATCCTTCCCCGGGATTGGGGAGGGAATGGAGATTTTGCAGTATCCTTCCCCTGGAGTGGGGTGGGAATGGAGATTTTACAGTATCCTTCTCCTGGAGTGGGGAGGGAATGGAGATTTTGCAGTATCCTTCCCCGGGATTGGGGAGGGAATGGAGATTTTGCAGTATCCTTCCCCTGGAGTGGGGTGGGAATGGAGATTTTGCAGCATCCTTCCCCTGGAGTGGGGTGGGAATGGAGATTTTGCAGTATCCTTCCCCTGGATTGGGGAGGGATTGGAGATTTTGCAGTATCCTTCCCCTGGATTGGAGAGGGAATGGAGATTTTGCAGTATCCTTCCCCTGGAGTGGGGTGGGAATGGAGATTTTGCAGTATTCCTCCCCGGGATTGGGGAGGGAATAGAGATTTTGCAGTATCATTCCCCTGGAGTGGGGAGGGAATGGAGATTTTGCAGTATCCTTCCCCTGGATTGGGGAGGGAATGGAGATTTTGCAGTATCCTTCCCCTGGATTAGGGAGGGAATGGAGATTTTGCAGTATCCTTCCCCGGGATTGGGGAGGGAATGGAGATTTTGCAGTATCCTTCCCCTGGAGTGGGGTGGGAATGGAGATTTTACAGTATCCTTCTCCTGGAGTGGGGAGGGAATGGAGATTTTGCAGTATCCTTCCCCTGGTTTGGGAGGGAATGGAGATTTTGCAGTATCCTTCTCCTGGAGTGGGGAGGGAATGGAGATTTTGCAGTATCCTTCCCCTGGTTTGGGGAGGGAATGGAGATTTTGCAGTATCCTTCCCCTGGTTTGGGGAGGGAATGGAGATTTTGCAGTATCCTTCCCCTGGAGTGGGGTGGGAATGGAGATTTTACAGTATCCTTCCCCTGGAGTGGGGTGGGAATGGAGATTTTACAGTATCCTTCTCCTGGAGTGGGGAGGGAATGGAGATTTTGCAGTATCCTTCCCCGGGATTGGGGAGGGAATGGAGATTTTGCAGTATCCTTCCCCTGGAGTGGGGAGGGAATGGAGATTTTACAGTATCCTTCCCCGGGATTGTGGAGGGAATGGAGATTTTGCAGTATCCTTCCCCTGGAGTGGGGAGGGAATAGAGATTTTGCAGTATCCTTCCCCTGGAGTGGGGAGGGAATGCAGATTTTGCAGTATCCTTCCCCGGGATTGGGGAGGGAATGGAGATTTTGCAGTATCCTTCCCCTGGTTTGGGGAGGGAATGTAGATTTTGCAGTATCCTTCCCCTGGAGTGGGGAGGGAATGGAGATTTTACAGTATCCTTCTCCTGGAGTGGGGAGGGAATGGAGATTTTGCAGTATCCTTCCCCGGGATTGGGGAGGGAATGGAGATTTTGCAGTATCCTTCCCCTGGTTTGGGGAGGGAATGGAGATTTTGCAGTATCCTTCCCCTGGAGTGGGGTGGGAATGGAGATTTTACAGTATCCTTCTCCTGGAGTGGGGAGGGAATGGAGATTTTGCAGTATCCTTCTCCTGGAGTGGGGTGGGAATGGAGATTTTACAGTATCCTTCTCCTGGAGTGGGGAGGGAATGGAGATTTTGCAGTATCCTTCCCCGGGATTGGGGAGGGAATGGAGATTTTGCAGTATCCTTCCCTGGGATTGGGGAGGGAATGGAGATTTTGCAGTATCCTTCCCCTGGAGTGGGGTGGGAATGGAGATTTTACAGTATCCTTCCCCGGGATTGGGGAGGGAATGGAGATTTTGCAGTATCCTTCCCCGGGATTGGGGAGGGAATGGAGATTTTACAGTATCCTTTCCCTGGAGTGGGGTGGGAATGGAGATTTTACAGTATCCCGGGATTGGGGAGGGAATGGAGATTTTGCAGTATCCTTCCCCTGGAGTGGGGAGGGAATGGAGATTTTACAGTATCCTTCCCCGGGATTGGGGAGGGAATGGAGATTTTGCAGTATCCTTCCCCTGGTTTGGGGAGGGAATGGAGATTTTGCAGTATCCTTCTCCTGGAGTGGGGAGGGAATGGAGATTTTACAGTATCCTTCCCCGGGATTGGGGAGGGAATGGAGATTTTGCACTATCCTTCCCCTGGTTTGGGGAGGGAATGGAGATTTTGCAGTATCCTTCCCCTGGTTTGGGAGGGAATGGAGATTTTGCAGTATCCTTCTCCTGGAGTGGGGAGGGAATGGAGATTTTGCAGTATCCTTCCCCTGGTTTGGGGAGGGAATGGAGATTTTGCAGTATCCTTCCCCTGGTTTGGGGAGGGAATGGAGATTTTGCAGTATCCTTCCCCTGGATTGGGGAGGGATTGGAGATTTTGCAGTATCCTTCCCCTGGATTGGAGAGGGAATGGAGATTTTGCAGTATCCTTCCCCTGGAGTGGGGTGGGAATGGAGATTTTGCAGTATTCCTCCCCGGGATTGGGGAGGGAATAGAGATTTTGCAGTATCCTTCCCCTGGAGTGGGGAGGGAATGGAGATTTTGCAGTATCCTTCCCCTGGATTGGGGAGGGAATGGAGATTTTGCAGTATCCTTCCCCTGGATTGGGGAGGGAATGGAGATTTTGCAGTATCCTTCCCCGGGATTGGGGAGGGAATGGAGATTTTGCAGTATCTTTCCCCGGGATTGGGGAGGGAATGGAGATTTTGCAGTATCCTTCCCCTGGTTTGTGGAGGGAATGGAGATTTTGCAGTATCCTTCCCCTGGAGTGGGGAGGGAATGGAGATTTTACAGTATCCTTCCCCGGGATTGGGGAGGGAATGGAGATTTTGCAGTATCCTTCCCCTGGATTGGGGAGGGAATGGAGATTTTACAGTATCCTTCTCCTGGAGTGGGGAGGGAATGGAGATTTTGCAGTATCCTTCCCCGGGATTGGGGAGGGAATGGAGATTTTGCAGTATCCTTCTCCTGGAGTGGGGAGGGAATGGAGATTTTGCAGTATCCTTCCCCGGGATTGGGGAGGGAATGGAGATTTTGCAGTATCCTTCCCCTAGAGTGGGGAGGGAATAGAGATTTTGCAGTATCCTTCCCCTGGAGTGGGGAGGGAATGGAGATTTTACAGTATCCTTCTCCTGGAGGGGGGAGGGAATGGAGATTTTGCAGTATCCTCCCCCTGGAGTGGGGAGGGAATGGAGATTTTGCAGTATCCTTCCCTTGGTTTGGGGAGGGAATGGAGATTTTGCAGTATCCTTCCCCTGGAGTGGGGAGGGAATGGAGATTTTACAGTATCCTTCTCCTGGAGTGGGGAGGGAATGGAGATTTTACAGTATCCTTCCCCGGGATTGGGGAGGGAATGGAGATTTTGCAGTATCCTTCCCCTGGTTTGGGGAGGGAATGGAGATTTTGCAGTATCCTTCTCCTGGAGTGGGGAGGGAATGGAGATTTTGCAGTATCCTTCCCCGGGATTGGGGAGGGAATGGAGATTTTGCAGTATCCTTCCCCTGGAGTGGGGAGGGAATGGAGATTTTACAGTATCCTTCTCCTGGAGTGGGGAGGGAATGGAGATTTTGCAGTATCCTCCCCCTGGAGTGGGGAGGGAATGGAGATTTTACAGTATCCTTCCCCGGGATTGGGGAGGGAATGGAGATTTTGCAGTATCCTTCCCCTGGTTTGGGGAGGGAATGGAGATTTTGCAGTATCCTTCTCCTGGAGTGGGGAGGGAATGGAGATTTTACAGTATCCTTCCCCGGGATTGGGGAGGGAATGGAGATTTTGCACTATCCTTCCCCTGGTTTGGGGAGGGAATGGAGATTTTGCAGTATCCTTCCCCTGGTTTGGGGAGGGAATGGAGATTTTGCAGTATCCTTCTCCTGGAGTGGGGAGGGAATGGAGATTTTACAGTATCCTTCTCCTGGAGTGGGGAGGGAATGGAGATTTTACAGTATCCTTCTCCTGGAGTGGGGAGGGAATGGAGATTTTGCAGTATCCTTCCCCGGGATTGGGGAAGGAATGGAGATTTTGCAGTATCCTTCCCCTGGTTTGGGGAGGGAATGGAGATTTTGCAGTATCCTTCCCCTGGAGTGGGGAGGGAATGGAGATTTTACAGTATCCTTCTCCTGGAGTGGGGAGGGAATGGAGATTTTACAGTATCCTTCCCCGGGATTGGGGAGGGAATGGAGATTTTGCAGTATCCTTCACCTGGTTTGGGGAGGGAATGGAGATTTTGCAGTATCCTTCCCCGGGATTGGGGGGGAATGGAGATTTTGCAGTATCCTTCCCCGGGATTGGGGAGGGAATGGAGATTTTGCAGTATCCTTCCCCTGGTTTGGGGAGGGAATGGAGATTTTGCAGTATCCTTCCCCTGGAGTGGGGAGGGAATGGAGATTTTACAGTATCCTTCTCCTGGAGTGGGGAGGGAATGGAGATTTTACAGTATCCTTCCCCGGGATTGGGGAGGGAATGGAGATTTTGCAGTATCCTTCCCCTGGTTTGGCGAGGGAATGGAGATTTTGCAGTATCCTTCTCCTAGAGTGGGGAGGGAATGGAGATTTTACAGTATCCTTCCCCGGGATTGGGGAGGGAATGGAGATTTTGCACTATCCTTCCCCTGGTTTGGGGAGGGAATGGAGATTTTGCAGTATCCTTCCCCTGGTTTGGGGAGGGAATGGAGATTTTGCAGTATCCTTCTCCTGGAGTGGGGAGGGAATGGAGATTTTGCAGTATCCTTCCCCTGGTTTGGGGAGGGAATGGAGATTTTGCAGTATCCTTCCCCTGGTTTGGGGAGGGAATGGAGATTTTGCAGTATCCTTCCCCTGGAGTGGGGTGGGAATGGAGATTTTGCAGTATCCTTCCCCTGGAGTGGGGAGGGAATGGAGATTTTACAGTATCCTTCCCCGGGATTGTGGAGGGAATGGAGATTTTGCAGTATCCTTCCCCTGGAGTGGGGAGGGAATGGAGATTTTGCAGTATCCTTCCCCAGGAATGGGGAGGGAATGGAGATTTTGCAGTATCCTCCCCCTGGATTGGGGAGGGAATGGAGATTTTGCAGTATCCTTCCCCTGGATTGGGGAGGGAATGGAGATTTTGCAGTATCCTTCCCCTGGAGTGGGGAGGGAATGGAGATTTTACAGTATCCTTCCCCGGGATTGTGGAGGGAATGGAGATTTTGCAGTATCCTTCCCCTGGAGTGGGGAGGGAATGGAGATTTTGCAGTATCCTTCCCCAGGAATGGGGAGGGAATGGAGATTTTGCAGTATCCTCCCCCTGGATTGGTGAGGGAATGGAGTTTTTGCAGTATCCTTCCCCTGGATTGGGGAGGGAATAGAGATTTTGCAGTATCCTTCCCCTGGATTGGGGAGGGAATGGAGATTTTGCAGTATCCTTCCCCTGGATTGGGGAGGGAATGGAGTTTTTGCAGTATCCTTCCCCTGGATTGGGGAGGGAATAGAGATTTTGCAGTATCCTTCCCCTGGATTGGGGAGGGAATGGGGATTTTGCAGTATCCTTCCCCTGGATTGGGGAGGGAATGGAGATTTTGCAGTATCCTTCCCCTGGATTGGGGAGGGAATGGGGATTTTGCAGTATCCTTCCCCTGGAGTGGGGAGGGAATGGAGATTTTACAGTATCCTTCTCCTGGAGTGGGGAGGGAATGGAGATTTTACAGTATCCTTCCCCGGGATTGGGGAGGGAATGGAGATTTTGCAGTATCCTTCCCCTGGTTTGGGGAGGGAATGGAGATTTTGCAGTATCCTTCCCCGGGATTGGGGGGGAATGGAGATTTTGCAGTATCCTTCCCCGGGATTGGGGAGGGAATGGAGATTTTGCAGTATCCTTCCCCTGGTTTGGGGAGGGAATGGAGATTTTGCAGTATCCTTCTCCTGGAGTGGGGAGGGAATGGAGATTTTGCAGTATCCTTCCCCTGGTTTGGGGAGGGAATGGAGATTTTGCAGTATCCTTCCCCTGGTTTGGGGAGGGAATGGAGATTTTGCAGTATCCTTCCCCTGGAGTGGGGTGGGAATGGAGATTTTGCAGTATCCTTCCCCTGGAGTGGGGAGGGAATGGAGATTTTACAGTATCCTTCCCCGGGATTGTGGAGGGAATGGAGATTTTGCAGTATCCTTCCCCTGGAGTGGGGAGGGAATGGAGATTTTGCAGTATCCTTCCCCAGGAATGGGGAGGGAATGGAGATTTTGCAGTATCCTCCCCCTGGATTGGGGAGGGAATGGAGATTTTGCAGTATCCTTCCCCTGGATTGGGGAGGGAATGGAGATTTTGCAGTATCCTTCCCCTGGAGTGGGGAGGGAATGGAGATTTTACAGTATCCTTCCCCGGGATTGTGGAGGGAATGGAGATTTTGCAGTATCCTTCCCCTGGAGTGGGGAGGGAATGGAGATTTTGCAGTATCCTTCCCCAGGAATGGGGAGGGAATGGAGATTTTGCAGTATCCTCCCCCTGGATTGGTGAGGGAATGGAGTTTTTGCAGTATCCTTCCCCTGGATTGGGGAGGGAATAGAGATTTTGCAGTATCCTTCCCCTGGATTGGGGAGGGAATGGAGATTTTGCAGTATCCTTCCCCTGGATTGGGGAGGGAATGGAGTTTTTGCAGTATCCTTCCCCTGGATTGGGGAGGGAATAGAGATTTTGCAGTATCCTTCCCCTGGATTGGGGAGGGAATGGGGATTTTGCAGTATCCTTCCCCTGGATTGGGGAGGGAATGGAGATTTTTCAGTATCCTTCCCCTGGATTGGGGAGGGAATGGAGATTTTGCAGTATCCTTCCCCTGGATTGGGGAGGGAATGGAGATTTTGCAGTATCCTTCCCCAGGAATGGGGAGGGAATGGAGATTTTGCAGTATCCTTCCCCAGGAATGGGGAGGGAATGGAGATTTTGCAGTATCCTTCCCCAGGAATGGGGAGGGAATGGAGATTTTGCAGTATCCTCCCCCTGGATTGGGGAGGGAATGGAGATTTTGCAGTATCCTTTCCCTGGAGTGGGGTGGGAATGGAGATTTTACAGTATCCTTCTCCTGGAGTGGGGAGGGAATGGAGATTTTGCAGTATCCTTCCCCGGGATTGGGGAGGGAATGGAGATTTTGCAGTATCCTTCTCCTGGAGTGGGGAGGGAATGGAGATTTTGCAGTATCCTTCCCCTGGTTTGGGGAGGGAATGGAGATTTTGCAGTATCCTTCCCCTGGAGTGGGGTGGGAATGGAGATTTTGCAGTATCCTTCCCCTGGAGTGGGGAGGGAATGGAGATTTTACAGTATCCTTCCCCGGGATTGTGGAGGGAATGGAGATTTTGCAGTATCCTTCCCCAGGAATGGGGAGGGAATGGAGATTTTGCAGTATCCTCCCCCTGGATTGGGGAGGGAATGGAGATTTTGCAGTATCCTTCCCCTGGATTGGGGAGGGAATGGAGTTTTTGCAGTATCCTTCCCCTGGATTGGGGAGGGAATAGAGATTTTGCAGTATCCTTCCCCTGGATTGGGGAGGGAATGGAGATTTTGCAGTATCCTTCCCCTGGATTGGGGAGGGAATGGAGTTTTTGCAGTATCCTTCCCCTGGATTGGGGAGGGAATAGAGATTTTGCAGTATCCTTCCCCTGGATTGGGGAGGGAATGGGGATTTTGCAGTATCCTTCCCCTGGATTGGGGAGGGAATGGAGATTTTGCAGTATCCTTCCCCTGGATTGGGGAGGGAATGGAGATTTTGCAGTATCCTTCCCCTGGATTGGGGAGGGAATGGAGATTTTGCAGTATCCTTCCCCAGGAATGGGGAGGCAATGGAGATTTTGCAGTATCCTTCCCCAGGAATGGGGAGGGAATGGAGATTTTGCAGTATCCTCCCCCTGGATTGGGGAGGGAATGGAGATTTTGCAGTATCCTTCCCCTGGATTGGGGAGGGAATGGAGATTTTGCAGTATCCTTCCCCTGGATTGGGGAGGGAATGGAGATTTTGCAGTATCCTTCCCCTGGATTGGGGAGGGAATGGAGATTTTGCAGTATCCTTCCCCAGGAATGGGGAGGGAATGGAGATTTTGCAGTATCCTCCCCCTGGATTGGGGAGGGAATGGAGATTTTGCAGTATCCTTTCCCTGGAGTGGGGTGGGAATGGAGATTTTACAGTATCCTTCTCCTGGAGTGGGGAGGGAATGGAGATTTTGCAGTATCCTTCCCCGGGATTGGGGAGGGAATGGAGATTTTGCAGTATCCTTCCCCTGGAGTGGGGAGGGAATGGAGATTTTACAGTATCCTTCCCCGGGATTGGGGAGGGAATGGAGATTTTGCAGTATCCTTCCCCTGGAGTGGGGAGGGAATGGAGATTTTGCAGTATCCTTCCCCGGGATTGGGGAGGGAATGGAGATTTTGCAGTATCCTTCCCCTGGTTTGGGGAGGGAATGGAGATTTTGCAGTATCCTTCCCCTGGTTTGGGGAGGGAATGGAGATTTTGCAGTATCCTTCTCCTGGAGTGGGGAGGGAATGGAGATTTTACAGTATCCTTCTCCTGGAGTGGGGAGGGAATGGAGATTTTACAGTATCCTTCCCCGGGATTGGGGAGGGAATGGAGATTTTGCAGTATCCTTCCCCGGGATTGGGGAGGGAATGGAGATTTTGCAGTATCCTTCCCCTGGTTTGGGGAGGGAATGGAGATTTTGCAGTATCCTTCCCCTGGAGTGGGGAGGGAATGGAGATTTTGCAGTATCCTTCCCCTGGATTGGGGAGGGAATGGAGATTTTGCAGTATCCTTCCCCTGGATTGGGGAGGGAATGGAGATTTTGCAGTATCCTTCCCCTGGATTGGGGAGGGAATGGAGATTTTGCAGTATCCTTCCCCTGGAGTGGGGAGGGAATGGAGATTTTACAGTATCCTTCTCCTGGAGTGGGGAGGGAATGGAGATTTTACAGTATCCTTCCCCGGGATTGGGGAGGGAATGGAGATTTTGCAGTATCCTTCCCCTGGTTTGGGGAGGGAATGGAGATTTTGCAGTATCCTTCTCCTGGAGTGGGGAGGGAATGGAGATTTTGCAGTATCCTTCCCCGGGATTGGGGAGGGAATGGAGATTTTGCAGTATCCTTCCCCTGGAGTGGGGAGGGAATGGAGATTTTACAGTATCCTTCTCCTGGAGTGGGGAGGGAATGGAGATTTTGCAGTATCCTCCCCCTGGAGTGGGGAGGGAATGGAGATTTTGCAGTATCCTTCCCCGGGATTGGGGAGGGAATGGAGATTTTGCAGTATCATTCCCCTGGTTTGGGGAGGGAATGGAGATTTTGCAGTATCCTTCCCCTGGAGTGGGGAGGGAATGGAGATTTTACAGTATCCTTCTCCTGGAGTGGGGAGGGAATGGAGATTTTACAGTATCCTTCCCCGGGATTGGGGAGGGAATGGAGATTTTGCAGTATCCTTCCCCTGGTTTGGGGAGGGAATGGAGATTTTGCAGTATCCTTCTCCTGGAGTGGGGAGGGAATGGAGATTTTACAGTATCCTTCCCCGGGATTGGGGAGGGAATGGAGATTTTGCACTATCCTTCCCCTGGTTTGGGGAGGGAATGGAGATTTTGCAGTATCCTTCCCCTGGTTTGGGGAGGGAATGGAGATTTTGCAGTATCCTTCTCCTGGAGTGGGGAGGGAATGGAGATTTTACAGTATCCTTCTCCTGGAGTGGGGAGGGAATGGAGATTTTACAGTATCCTTCCCCGGGATTGGGGAGGGAATGGAGATTTTGCAGTATCCTTCCCTGGGATTGGGGAGGGAATGGAGATTTTACAGTATCCTTCTCCTGGAGTGGGGTGGGAATGGAGATTTTGCAGTATCCTTCCCCTGGATTGGGGAGGGATTGGAGATTTTGCAGTATCCTTCCCCTGGATTGGAGAGGGAATGGAGATTTTGCAGTATCCTTCCCCTGTCGTGGGGTGGGAATGGAGATTTTGCAGTATTCCTCCCCGGGATTGGGGAGGGAATAGAGATTTTGCAGTATCCTTCCCCTGGAGTGGGGAGGGAATGGAGATTTTGCAGTATCCTTCTCCTGGAGTGGGGAGGGAATGGAGATTTTGCAGTATCCTTCTCCTGGAGTGGGGAGGGAATGGAGATTTTGCAGTATCCTTCCCCTGGAGTGGGGAGGGAATGGAGATTTTGCAGTATCCTTCCCCTGGTTTGGGGAGGGAATGGAGATTTTACAGTATCCTTCTCCTGGAGTGGGGAGGGAATGGAGATTTTGCAGTATCCTTCCCCGGGATTGGGGAGGGAATGGAGATTTTGCAGTATCCTTCTCCTGGAGTGGGGAGGGAATGGAGATTTTACAGTATCCTTCCCCTGGATTGGGGAGGGATTGGAGATTTTGCAGTATCCTTCCCCTAGAGTGGGGAGGGAATGGAGATTTTGCAGTATCCTTCCCCTGGTTTGGGGAGGGAATGGAGATTTTGCAGTATCCTTCCCCTGGTTTGGGGAGGGAATGGAGATTTTGCAGTATCCTTCCCCTGTAGTGGGGTGGGAATGGAGATTTTGCAGCATCCTTCCCCTGGAGTGGGCTGGGAATGGAGATTTTACAGTATCCTTCTCCTGGAGTGGGGAGGGAATGGAGATTTTGCAGTATCCTTCCCCTGGTTTGGGGAGGGAATGGAGATTTTGCAGTATCCTTCCCCTGGAGTGGGGAGGGAATGGAGATTTTACAGTATCCTTCTCCTGGAGTGGGGAGGGAATGGAGATTTTGCAGTATCCTTCCCCTGGTTTGGGGAGGGAATGGAGATTTTGCAGTATCCTTCTCCTGGAGTGGGGAGGGAATGGAGATTTTACAGTATCCTTCCCCGGGATTGGGGAGGGAATGGAGATTTTGCACTATCCTTCCCCTGGAGTGGGGAGGGAATGGAGATTTTACAGTATCCTTCTCCTGGAGTGGGGAGGGAATGGAGATTTTGCAGTATCCTTCCCCGGGATTGGGGAGGGAATGGAGATTTTGCAGTATCCTTCCCCTGGTTTGGGGAGGGAATGGAGATTTTGCAGTATCCTTCCCCGGGATTGGGGAGGGAATGGAGATTTTGCAGTATTCCTCCCCGGGATTGGGGAGGGAATGGAGATTTTACAGTATCCTTCCCCTGGAGTGGGGTGGGAATGGAGATTTTACAGTATCCTTCCCCTGGAGTGGGGAGGGAATAGAGATTTTACAGTATCCTTCCCCTGGATTGGGGTGGGAATAGAGATTTTACAGTATCCTTCCCCTGGAGTGGGGTGGGAATGGAGATTTTACAGTATCCTTCTCCTGGAGTGGGGAGGGAATGGAGATTTTGCAGTATCCTTCCCCGGGATTGGGGAGGGAATGGAGATTTTGCAGCATCCTTCCCTGGAGTGGGCTGGGAATGGAGATTTTACAGTATCCTTCTCCTGGAGTGGGGAGGGAATGGAGATTTTGCAGTATCCTTCCCCTGGTTTGGGGAGGGAATGGAGATTTTGCAGTATCCTTCCCCTGGAGTGGGGAGGGAATGGAGATTTTACAGTATCCTTCTCCTGGAGTGGGGAGGGAATGGAGATTTTGCAGTATCCTTCCCCGGGATTGGGGAGGGAATGGAGATTTTGCAGTATCCTTCCCCTGGTTTGGGGAGGGAATGGAGATTTTGCAGTATCCTTCCCCTGGTTTGGGGAGGGAATGGAGATTTTGCAGTATCCTTCCCCTGGAGTGGGGTGGGAATGGAGATTTTACAGTATCCTTCTCCTGGAGTGGGGAGGGAATGGGGATTTTGCAGTATCCTTCCCCGGGATTGGGGAGGGAATGGAGATTTTGCAGTATCCTTCCCCTGGATTGGGGAGGGAATGCAGATTTTGCAGTATCCTTCCCCAGGAATGGGGAGGGAATGGAGATTTTGCAGTATCCTTCCCCTGGATTGGGGAGGGAATGGAGATTTTGCAGTATCCTTCCCCTGGATTGGGGAGGGAATGGAGATTTTGCAGTATCCTCCCCCTAGATTGGGGAGGGAATGGAGATTTTGCAGTATCCTTCCCCAGGAATGGGGAGGGAATGGAGATTTTGCAGTATCCTTCCCCAGGAATGGGGAGGGAATGGAGATTTTGCAGTATCCTCCCCCTGGATTGGGGAGGGAATGGAGATTTTGCAGTATCCTTCCCCAGGAATGGGGAGGGAATGGAGATTTTGCAGTATCCTCCCCCTGGATTGGGGAGGGAATGGAGATTTTGCAGTATCCTTTCCCTGGAGTGGGGTGGGAATGGAGATTTTACAGTATCCTTCTCCTGGAGTGGGGAGGGAATGGAGATTTTGCAGTATCCTTCCCCGGGATTGGGGAGGGAATGGAGATTTTGCAGTATCCTTCCCCTGGAGTGGGGAGGGAATGGAGATTTTACAGTATCCTTCCCCGGGATAGGGGAGGGAATGGAGATTTTGCAGTATCCTTCCCCTGGAGTGGGGAGGGAATGGAGATTTTGCAGTATCCTTCCCCGGGATTGGGGAGGGAATGGAGATTTTGCAGTATCCTTCCCCTGGTTTGGGGAGGGAATGGAGATTTTGCAGTATCCTTCCCCTGGTTTGGGGAGGGAATGGAGATTTTGCAGTATCCTTCTCCTGGAGTGGGGAGGGAATGGAGATTTTACAGTATCCTTCTCCTGGAGTGGGGAGGGAATGGAGATTTTACAGTATCCTTCCCCGGGATTGGGGAGGGAATGGAGATTTTGCAGTATCCTTCCCCGGGATTGGGGAGGGAATGGAGATTTTGCAGTATCCTTCCCCTGGTTTGGGGAGGGAATGGAGATTTTGCAGTATCCTTCCCCTGGAGTGGGGAGGGAATGGAGATTTTACAGTATCCTTCCCCGGGATTGGGGAGGGAATGGAGATTTTGCAGTATTCCTCCCCGGGATTGGGGGGGGAATGGAGATTTTACAGTATTCCTCCCCGGGATTGGGGTGGGAATGGAGATTTTACAGTATCCTTCCCCTGGAGTGGGGTGGGAATGGAGATTTTACAGTATCCTTCTCCTGGAGTGGGGTGGGAATAGAGATTTTACAGTATCCTTCCCCTGGAGTGGGGTGGGAATAGAGATTTTACAGTATCCTTCCCCTGGAGTGGGGTGGGAATGGAGATTTTACAGTATCCTTCCCCTGGAGTGGGGTGGGAATGGAGATTTTACAGTATCCTTCTCCTGGAGTGGGGTGGGAATAGAGATTTTACAGTATCCTTCCCCTGGAGTGGGGTGGGAATGGAGATTTTGCAGCATCCTTCCCCTGGAGTGGGGTGGGAATGGAGATTTTACAGTATCCTTCTCCTGGAGTGGGGAGGGAATGGAGATTTTGCAGTATCCTTCCCCGGGATTGGGGAGGGAATGGAGATTTTGCAGTATCCTTCCCCTGGAGTGGGGAGGGAATGGAGATTTTACATTATCCTTCTCCTGGAGTGGGGAGGGAATGGAGATTTTACAGTATCCTTCTCCTGGAGTGGGGAGGGAATGGAGATTTTGCAGTATTCCTCCCCGGGATTGGGGAGGGAATAGAGATTTTACAGTATCCTTCCCCTGGATTGGGGTGGGAATAGAGATTTTACAGTATCCTTCCCCTGGAGTGGGGTGGGAATGGAGATTTTACAGTATCCTTCTCCTGGAGTGGGGAGGGAATGGAGATTTTGCAGTATTCCTCCCCGGGATTGGGGAGGGAATAGAGATTTTACAGTATCCTTCCCCTGGTTTGGGGAGGGAATGGAGATTTTGCAGTATCCTTCTCCTGGAGTGGGGAGGGAATGGAGATTTTACAGTATCCTTCTCCTGGTTTGGGGAGGGAATGGAGATTTTGCAGTATCCTTCTCCTGGTTTGGGGAGGGAATGGAGATTTTGCAGTATCCTTCCCCTGGTTTGGGGAGGGAATGGAGATTTTGCAGTATCCTTCCCCTGGTTTGGGGAGGGAATAGAGATTTTACAGTATCCTTCCCCTGGTTTGGGGAGGGAATGGAGATTTTGCAGTATCCTTCCCCTGGTTTGGGGAGGGAATGGAGATTTTGCAGTATCCTTCTCCTGGAGTGGGGAGGGAATGGAGATTTTACAGTATCCTTCTCCTGGAGTGGGGAGGGAATGGAGATTTTACAGTATCCTTCCCCGGGATTGGGGAGGGAATGGAGATTTTGCAGTATCCTTCCCCGGGATTGGGGAGGGAATGGAGATTTTGCAGTATCCTTCCCCTGGTTTGGGGAGGGAATGGAGATTTTGCAGTATCCTTCCCCTGGAGTGGGGAGGGAATGGAGATTTTACAGTATCCTTCCCCGGGATTGGGGAGGGAATGGAGATTTTGCAGTATTCCTCCCCGGGATTGGGGGGGGAATGGAGATTTTACAGTATTCCTCCCCGGGATTGGGGTGGGAATGGAGATTTTACAGTATCCTTCCCCTGGAGTGGGGTGGGAATGGAGATTTTACAGTATCCTTCTCCTGGAGTGGGGTGGGAATAGAGATTTTACAGTATCCTTCCCCTGGAGTGGGGTGGGAATAGAGATTTTACAGTATCCTTCCCCTGGAGTGGGGTGGGAATGGAGATTTTACAGTATCCTTCCCCTGGAGTGGGGTGGGAATGGAGATTTTACAGTATCCTTCTCCTGGAGTGGGGTGGGAATAGAGATTTTACAGTATCCTTCCCCTGGAGTGGGGTGGGAATGGAGATTTTGCAGCATCCTTCCCCTGGAGTGGGGTGGGAATGGAGATTTTACAGTATCCTTCTCCTGGAGTGGGGAGGGAATGGAGATTTTGCAGTATCCTTCCCCGGGATTGGGGAGGGAATGGAGATTTTGCAGTATCCTTCCCCTGGAGTGGGGAGGGAATGGAGATTTTACATTATCCTTCTCCTGGAGTGGGGAGGGAATGGAGATTTTACAGTATCCTTCTCCTGGAGTGGGGAGGGAATGGAGATTTTGCAGTATTCCTCCCCGGGATTGGGGAGGGAATAGAGATTTTACAGTATCCTTCCCCTGGAGTGGGGTGGGAATGGAGATTTTACAGTATCCTTCTCCTGGAGTGGGGTGGGAATGCAGATTATGTATCAGTTATGTATAGATGTTTTTATTTTGGCTGTTCACCGCCCTGAGTCCGAAAGGAGAAGGGCGGTATAGAAATTTGAATAATCATCATCATCATCATCATCATCATCATCATCATCTAGGAGAGAAGCAAAGAGAAGCAACCTAGAACGAAGGAGAAATTTCCTGACATTTAGAACATTTAATCAGTGGAACAACTTGCCTCCAGAAGTTGTGAATGCTCCAACACTGGAAGTTTTTAAGAAGATGTTGGATAACCACTTCTCTGAAGTGGTGTATGGTTTCCTGCCTAAGCAGGGGGTTGGACTAGAAGATCTCCAAGATCCCTTCCAACTCTGTTATTCTATTCTTAACCTCCAAGGTCCCTTTGATCTCTACTCTGATTGACTGATTGATTCAGTGACATGACAGCGGTATTCCAGTATTTGAGGGACTGCCACAAAGAGGAGGAGGTCAACTTAGTTACTTAAAACAGATAATACACAGCTCACAGAAAAAGGAGCTGCTTGCTCACGAAGTGAGGAATTTCAGCTCCCTCTTGTTAGTCTGTAAGTAATTCTAATGACTTTTTTTTTTGGCGATGTTCTTCAAACTTGGCAACTTTGTGTGGATTTCAACTCCCAGAATTTCCCAGCCAACATGGGGAGTTCTGGGAGTTAAAGTCCACCTATCTTGAAGTTCGCTCATGGTCAAATAAGGAGTGATGTGTTTTAATTCACGTGAAGTATGAAACAAGTATTTATTTATTTTTTAAAATTTGATTTATATGCCGCCCTTCTCCGGAGACTCAGGGCGGCTTACAGTGCGTTAAGCAATATCCTTCATTCTTTTGTATATTTTTATACAAAGTCAGCTTATTGCCCCCATAAACTGGGTCCTCAATTTACCTACCTTAGAAAGGATGGAAGGCTGAGTCAACCTTGAGCCTGGCGAGATTCGATCTTACTTTAATTGCAGACAGCTGGTATTAAATTACAGTACTTAGTCTGTTGAGCTATCCAGGCTTCTGGATAAGGAGCCTGGATAGCTCCTAAGATAAGGCAGGCAATGAGTAACCTGGGTCTCTTCGTTCTCTCATAGGCGATCGAGCAATGCTGGAAATGTCTCCTCAGCCGCTTGTCCTTTTCCATGGAGAGAAAACAGCTGATGTACAACTGGATTGGGTAGGACAGATAAAGAGGAATAACATGCTGGGGACTGTGGTGATTAGAAATTAGAACTGTCATTAGAATTGTCAGTTTATAACGCGCAGGGAGAGGAAAACTGAGGAGAGGAAGGTTTGGGGGAAATCTCAGACTCCGAGCTCTAGGAAAATCTCCCTTTGTCAGAATGGCAGGTTTATAATTATATTATTGTATATTATAATAATCAATTATTATATTATATAATCAATTATATTGAATAGCAAAAGCACTTAGACTTATATACAGCTTCACAGTGCTTTATGGCCCTCTCCAAGCGGTTTACAGAGTCAGCCTATTGCCCCCAACAATCTGGGTCCTCATTTTATTGACCTCAGAAGGATGGAAGGCTGAATCAACCTTGAGCCAGTCAGGATCGAACTGCAGACTGGGCAGAGTTAGAGCCTTGCAAGACTCCATTCTAACCACTGCGCCACTATGGCTTTAAGGGATGTTAAGGATAACAAAGAGTCTCTGGATCGATTGAAAGACTTAGATTTGTTGGTGATGTGTTTGGTATTGTTTAATCAAAGTTAACTTGATTCCTTGTTAACGGTGTCACCAGTGTCCTAAATTTCATCTCCGCTCCATCATTTTAGCTCTAATATAGGTGCAAAGAAATGAATTTCCAAATTGGAAAAAGAGTTGGTGGTGCTAGCAAAACCAGTAGATCCTTTAAAGATAATCCTTTGGTTAAGGGGAGTCCTCTTTGAGAAAGAGAGAGAGAGAAAGAGAGAGAGAGAGAGAGAGAGAGAAAGAAAGAAAGAAAGAAAGAAAGAAAGAAAGAAAGAAAGAAAGAAAGAAAGAAAGAAAGAAAGAAAAGGGAAAGAGAGAGAGAGAGAGAAAGGAAAGAGAGAGGGGGGGTAAAGACTCCCAGATCAATGATTTTCTGTGACTCGACTTTCATCTTGTTGGCCTCGCTGAGTGTGAATGAATCTTTTTTCTGTATTGCTTCTATCAAAGCATCTGCAAGTTAGGCTATAATGATCATTCAAGTATGTGAAAATCCTGAAGTTAAAACCCAGTTGGCTTTGCATCTAAAGAGTAGGAATCTCTGAGCAAGGAAGGTCTCCTCCACCACCATCTCCTCCTCCCCCTCCCCCTCCCCCTCCTCCTCCTCCCTGTAAGGAAACATATTCTCCTTCTTTCAGAGGCTCTTCACCTTGGAGGACGTGGCCGTGCATTTCACTGAGCACGAGTGGGCGCTGCTGGAGCCTGACCAGAAAGCGCTGTACAGAGAAGTCATGGAGGAGATCAGTGGGATTTTGGCAACTCTTGGTAAGGCAGCTTCTTTCCCCAGAAACAGATGCCAATAGACATTTTTGGTTGTTTACCTATGAGCAGCATTTCACCCCTTCAGATCCTTCATCTCATTTAGCTATTCATGAAAAGACACAAATTCCGTGTGTGTCCAATCGTAGAATAAAGAATTCTATTCTTATTTTTAATTCTTAATCTATTCTATTTCTTATTCTATTCTATTTCTATTCTATTTCTATTCTGTCAGAGTTTCTTGCAAAAATCAAATCCAGAAGCACACACAGATAAACTGATGCAACAGGATTAAATTAACTTCTTTATATTCATAATAACACATGAAGTATATTTACAATACCAACAGTTGATTCCTCAGCTCAGACCAGCAGCCATGTTCACACACACAGAGAGAATACAGAAGAGAGCTTAACACACACACTGGTTTCAGTTTCAATTCTCTGCACAGAATCAGAAGCTGCAGACTAAGACACGCCCTGGCTCCAGTCTGTCTCAGCTCCCAAATGGCTGATTTAGTTGCTATGCCTATTCATTGGCTGACCTTGTTACCATGTCTTCCCAGCCATGAATATTCTGACATATTCTAATTCTATTCTATTCTCTATTCTATTCTCTACTCCACACCACACCACACCACACCAATACCATTCTTGTATTCTATTCTGTTATTTTCATTACTAAATATCTCTAACAATTCGTTTTGGTTCCCCATTGGTTGCAAGATTATAAAACTCTAATGTAACAAATGTAACAAATCAGCAGCATCTGAAGCAGCACAATACAAAATGGAGTATTACAGTTCGATTAATCCAGTGTGGATAGCTATAAAATGTCTTGTTGATTAAAGACCTTGGGTTCTCCATAGTTACCAAGTGGCTCTTCTAAAGACTAGAATTAAAGTAAAAAACAAGGTTTCTTACACCTCTTACAGTGAAACGTAAGTACCAAGATCTAATTCAGGTTTAGGTTAGTCATCCTAGGGACTAGATTCTTCAGAATCCTTTGCAATTTAACCCCCTGCTCCAGCATTTTCATATAGGTTTCCTGAAACACCAGACCAGCTGTTTTGGAAATGGGCGTAACTTGAGGAATTGTACCTCGCAGATCATAAGCCCTGTTTAGCTTTTCAAAAACCATTTTTGCTGAATATTATCTGCATACATACACCCCACAATAAAACTGTAGGTGGTCCTCAACTTACAACACTTCATTTAGTGACCAAAGTCACAATAATTTTCTTTGGAGAATAGCTTTGAACCCCCTCTTCTTTGTGGGAGCCCCTTAAATATTGGAATATTGCTATCATGCCACCCCTAGTCCTTCTTTTCGCTAGCCATATCCAGTTCCTGCAACCGTTCTTCATATGTTTTAGTCCCCAGGTCTTTTAATCATCTTAATTGCTCTTCCCTGCACTTTTTCCAGAGTCTCAAACATCTTTTTTGTAATGTGGTGGCCTAAACCCTCTGGAATCAGCTGCCCCCAGAGATAAGGAGAATTCAAGACCTCGGTGCCTTCCGTCGTGCCCTTAAAACTTTCTTTTTCCAGCAAGCCGGGCTGGCTTAACATAACATTTTTTAAAAACATTTTTAACTGGTTTGTCATTTTAAATTGGGGCCAAATTAATATATATCCTTTTAATTGTTTTTAATGTTTGTATTGTATGTTTTTAGCTGGCTGTACACCGCCCTGAGTCCCTCGGGAGAAGGTGCGGTATATAAATTTGAAATAATTTATAGTAGCCTTGGTAGTACAGTGGTCTAAGGCACCCTGTTATTAAGCTGGTTATTAAGACCAGCTGTCTGCAATTACTGCAGGTTCGAATCTCTCCAAGGCTCAAGGTTGACTCAGCCTTCCATCCTTTCTAAGGTAGGTGAAATGAGGACCCAGTTGTGGGGGCAATAAGCTGACTTTGTATAAATATACAAAAGTATGAAGTCTATTGCTGAGCACATTGTAAGCCGCCCTGAGTCTCCGGAGAAGGGCGGCCTATAAATCAAATTAAATAAATAAATAAATAAATAATTAAATAAATAAGCAAGCAAGCAAGCAAGGCCAGCCAGCCTGCCTGCCTGCCTGCCTGCCTGCCTGCCTGCCTTACTAGGGCTTTATAAAGTGGTAGTAATACTTCCCATGATTTTGTTTCTTTGACTTTCAGAAGGTGATAAAAGAGAAATCGAGGCTGATGGGGAACGGCTGACCAATCAAACCTACAAATGCTTAATTTGTGGAAATGGCTTCCGTCAGAAGGCGGAACTAAACAGCCATCAAGTAACTCACGTAGGGAAGAGACCCTATCAATGCTTCGCATGCGGAAAGTGCTTCAATCGGAATGGCAACCTCGCCATACATCAGAGGACTCACACGGGGGAGAGGCCCTATGAGTGCGTGGACTGTGGAAAGTGCTTCGGCTCCAAAACCCACCTGAACGCCCACCAGAGAACTCACACGGGCGAGAGACCGTACAAATGCGCAGCTTGCGGGAAGCGCTTCACTTCGAAGTCGCATCTGACCACACATCGACGAACTCACACGGGGGAGAGACCATACAAATGCATGGAGTGCTCCAAGAGCTTTGTTTCGAACTCGCAGCTGACGAGGCATCGGAGAACCCACGTGCAGGATGGACCGCATCGGTGCCTGGAATGCGGGAAGGATTTCAGTTCAAAGCCGCACCTCAGCAGGCATCAGAGGGCGCATGCCCAAGGGGTTCCCTACGCCTGCGTGGAGTGTGGGAAAAGCTTCCTTTGCAACACGGGCCTGGTCATCCACAAAAGAAGCCACATTAGGGAGAAACCCCATAAATGCTTAGAGTGCGGGAAGTGTTTTGCTTGTAACACGGAACTCAGCATCCATGAGAGAACTCACACGGGGGAAAGGCCCTATAAATGCTTGGAGTGCGGGAAGCCTTTCAGCTCCAAGGCAAACTTAAATTCCCACGAAAGGATTCACACGGGGGAGAAACCCTACAGATGCCCGGAATGCGGGAAGTCCTTCAGTTCCAACACGCATCTCAGAATACATCGGAGGACCCACACGGGGGAGAGACCCTATCAGTGCTCAGAGTGCGGAAGGAGGTTCACGGTGAGCAGCTCCCTGACTTCTCACTACCGAGTCCACACGGGGGAAAAACCCTACGAATGCCCGGAGTGCGGGAAATGCTTCGCTCACAGCTCCGAGCTGCTTACGCACAAAAAGATCCACAGGGGAGAGAAACCGCACTCGTGCTCGGAATGCGGCAAGGGTTTCATCACGCGGACTAACCTGAACACGCATCAGCGGACTCACACCGGGGAGAGGCCCTTTCACTGCGCGGAATGCGGCAAGGGCTTCATCACAAAAGCCAATCTGAGAACCCATAAAAGGATCCACACAGGGGAGAGGCCGTTTCAATGCTTGGATTGTGGGAAGGGTTTCAGTCAGAGGATAAATCTCATTTCTCATCAGAGAATTCACACGGGGCAAACCGTAGAAATGCTAAACTCCTAAAAAGTCTTCTTTTTTTAAGGCAGTATCTTGAAAACTACAATATTTTTTGCTCCATAAGATAAGATGCACTTTCCCCGCCACCCCAAAAAAAAGTAGGTGGAAATGTCTGTGCGTCTTATAGAGCGAATATTGCGTCACAGACCAGGCCGCAGCAGTTTCCCATACCTGGGGGGAGGAGGTTGGTGCAGCGGCAGCGATAAGCAGCAGCGGCGAATGGCGGCAGCAATCCCTGCTGCCTGGAACAGCTGATTGGCATTAGCCGCCGCTGCCTGTCGCCGCCGCCACACCAACCCCCTCCCCCAGGTACGCCACCATTGCTGCCTCCTCTGTGACTGCTGCCTTCGCCGGAGAACACTGGAGCCTTTGCTGGAGCAACGGCGAATGGCGGCAGCAATCCCTGCCGCCTGGAACAGCTGCTCGGCGGTTGGATTGGCCTCCTGGAATACTGCTGATCAGCTGTTCCAGGCGGCGGGGATCGCTACCACCATTCGCCACTGTTCCAGCAAAGGCTCCAATGTTCCCCAGACAGCAGACATGGAGGAGGCAGCAATGGCAGTGTTTCCAGTCGGCCAGCCCGCTGATCAGCGGGGCTATGGGAGGCAGAGATCCAGCCGTTACTCAGCTGACCGGTGGTGGGTGCAACGGAGCAGAGCCCTGACGAGCCATGTGCTGGGGCTATGATAACGTGCTGAAGCTGACCAGGCTGTTTGCTGTTTGCTGCAAGGATGGCAGAGGCAGATTTTTTTTTTTCTTGTTTTCCTCCTCTAAGCCTAGGTGCGTCTTATGGAGCGAAAATCTGATATTGTCAAAAGACTCATTGATGAAAATTTATTTTAAGAATGTATTAATGGGGGGGAACGGCGGAGAGCGTTAGCAAAATCCAGAGAAATACCCACATGTGTGTTTGAGCAAGCAAGGAAAAAAGTCACATTCTATCCAGAATTGAAGATGTTGGGGGTTTTTTTTGTTTAGAAGAACAGAAACAAATATGTCAACAGATAAATTGGTTTCTAAGTCACATAGCAATAGCAATACTGATAATCCTCGACTTACAACAGTTTATTTAGTGACCGTATGAAGTTACAATAGCAGTGGGAAAAATGACTTATTATTATAAATGACCGTTTTGCACATATCTGACCTTTGTAGCATCCCTGTGGTCACATGATCAAAATTCAGACACTCGGCAACTAACCCATATTTATGACAATTGTAGTGTCCTGGGGTCATGTCAGGGGTGAAATGCTCCCAGTTCAGACCGGATCGTCCGATCCGGGAGTGATGGCGGTAGGTGGTTCGGCGAACTGGTAGCAAAAATCCCTGCACCCCCCCCCCCAGTGGTGAAATCTAAAATTTGTTACTACCGGTTGTGTGGGCGTGGCTTGGTGGCGGGGGTAATGTGACGGTGGGCGTGGCCAATTTTTTTTTTTTTTTACTTTTAAAACCATTTTTTCTACAACCTCTTCGGCAAAGAGGTTGTAAAAAAATGCTTTCAAAAGGCTCTGACGATCCCAGCTGAGTTGCCTGATCGGCAGAGACTTTTATTCTTTTAAATGCCTCTGACGATCAGGCAACTCATTTTGGATCGTCAGAGGCATTTAAAAGAAAAAAAACCCTTTTTTAACCGCCCACGCAGCAACCGGACAGAGAACCCCTTGCTAAAAATTTTAAAGCCCACGCCTGACTGGACTGTAGTGCAAATTTGAATAACACAACCATTTTGTGGGATTCGTTAACAACACTTAACAAATTACTTACTTGTATTCCAAAATGTTTTAATCTCCTCTTTTCAAATGGTGAACTAAATGCATGGCAGTGATCCAGCAAATGAAAGGCAAATTCCAACATGAAACAGGTAATTACAACTTAGAATTACTTTGAATTCCCTCTGATATATTAGTCTGGTTTAGTTGAGTCTAAAATATCCCAGTGGATTCTAAGAGAGTGATTGAACAGAGCCAAGTCATAAATAAAATTTAAATGATGTAAAAGTGTTGAGAATCATAGAAAACATTTTATGATACATGAATACACACACACATAGTATGTTGTCTACAATTAAAAGAGAAACCATGAAAATTTATAGAGGTTGCTTTTTTTCTGAGCCTTTTGCTTTTCAATAAGCTCTCCTGGAATTTAAAAGTTATTTCTCCTAGCAACCTTATTTTCAAATCTATCTGATTTCTTCCCTTGTTTCTTTCCAGTGCAGCAACCTCTCTACCAGTGCTGCTTTATCTATTCATCTATTTAAATTAGTGTTTTTCAAATACTACCTGGGGAATTCTGGGAGTTGAAGTTCACACATCTTAAAAATTGCCAAGTTTGAAAAACATAGTTCTAAATGATTTTGGTATAGATAGTTTCCTTTACACTAAAAATAGTGATTTGATTACTCTCCGCAGGTTTTCTGATGTCTTTATTTCCTGAAAACTGCTGAACTAGAAAAACAGAAATATTCCAAAATTCTCCAAAATGTTCCATCTCCAAGATTGGGATGTTTGAACAAACCTACTCTCTGTTTTATTTAGTTTAAAGCTGAGGTGGTCTTCAGCCGGTTCGGACTGGTCCGGGTGAAACGGTAGCTCCAACTATCAGTTGGCCCCGCCCAGTGGCCCCCGCTCTATCCTGTCCTTTATTTCCTGCTTTGTAGTTCATCTCAATCGCGTGGCACAGCTGATTTTCCCCCCCCCCTCGCTGTTCTACTTACCGTTGCTGACTTGGAAGGTAAGCAGCTGAGCTTCTAAAGGCTCCATTTTCAGCGCTGCGCACAAGTGCCTTAAGCACACACCAGTGGTGAAATCCAATTTTTTTTACTACCTGTTCTGTGGGTGTGGCTTGGTGGGTGTGGTGTGGCTTGGTGGGCATGGCTTGGTGGGCGTTGCAGGGGAAGGATACTGCAAAATCTCCATTCCCACCCCCCTCGAGGGGAAGGATACTGTAAAATCCTCATTTCCTCTCCACTCCTGGGGAAAGGATATTGCAAAATCTCCATTCCCACCCCACTCTGGGGCCAGCCTCAAAATTTCCGCTACTGGTTCTCTGAACTACTCAAAATTTCCGCTACCGGTTCTCCAGAACCTGCTGGATTTCACCCCTGGCACACACCAAAGCGCGCACTCACTGAACCGGTGGTTAAACTGGCAGCATCCCACCACTGGTTTAAAGGAAGTAAAAATAAATGTCCGTCCTCTTTTCAGATACTAACTACATTGCTATATGATATTTCCTATAAGGGTTCTTTGATTAGGACTAAAAATAGTAAAATAATTATTTTATTTCTACATTCTATAGACCAGCAGCCCTCAACATTTCGGGTACCAGGGACCAGTTCTGTGGAGAGAGGTTTTTCCGCAGACCAGGTGTGGTGTGGTTTCGTGCACTGCCTGCATTCTGCATGTGGGCAGATGGGGCTTTGCTAATTTGCGCAGCCCAGGTTTTGGCCCGGAAGTTGGGGACCCCTGCTATAGCTGTCTGCAAGGAGTATAAGTGTGGGATGCAGTGGCTCAGTGGCTAAGACACTGAGCTTGTCGATCGAAAGATCGGCAGTTCAGCGTTTCAAATCCCTAGTGCCGCGTAACGGGGTGAGCTCCTGTTACTTGTCCCAACTTCTGCCAACCTAGCAGTTCGAAAGCATGTAAAAAATGCAAGTAGAAAAATAGGGGTCACCTTTGGTGGGAAGGTAACAGTGTTCCGTGCGCCTTTGGCGTTTAGTCATGCCGGCCACATGACCATGGAGATGTCTTCGGACAGCGCTGGTTCGTAGGCTTTGAAACGGAGATGAGCACCGCCCCCTAGAGTCGGGAACAACTAGCACATATGTGCGAGGGGAACCTTTACCTTTTACCTTTAAGGAGTATAAATCCTTCCATTCTCCAGCATCCTGTCAGCTGAAGAAGCTTCTTGGATGAGAAGCGAAACGTCTTCAAAGAAAAACCAGAAAGTCCAGTTGCCTCTTGAAAAAGCACCTTTGAGACACCCTACTATAGACTGTTTCTCTGTATGTGGATGTATATTTGAAGTAAGATTGCTTTCAGCAAATACATAAACTACATGGATTTTTATAGTTTTTCTCCCCTATAGAATGTTTTCTGGAAAATAGAATGGGTTCTTTTTGGCAAAACTATAATTTATTTCTTGTGGGGATTCTCCACATAAGGAAACTAGAAATAAGGAAGCTCTTTGTACATTCCTTTCGTTTGTAGCTTCCTTGTGATCAATCTTTTTATAGGAAAGTGGCTGGAAGATGTAAATCCACATTCTGAAATGTATGATTACGATTAGTTAAATGATTTATAGCGCCACGCAATTTGTAAACAGCAATTCCAGGTAGCTCAAATGGAGCTGAAAACACAGGAGAACCAACAGTAAAGCACATCGCAATACAGGTAGCTCTCAACTCGCAACCATTTGTTTAATGACCGCTCAGAGTTAACAATGGCACTGAAAAAAATCAGATGCTCATCAACTGGCTCATATTTATGACAGTTGCAGTATCCCAAGGTCATGTGATCACCTTTTGTGACCTGACAAGCAAAGTCAATGAAGAAGCCAGATTCACTTAACAAGCATGTTACTAACTTAACAACTGCATTGATTCCCTTGACAACTGTGGCAAGAGTGTAAATGGTGCAAAATTTACTTAACAAATGTCTCATTTAGCAACAGATATGTGGGCCCCAATTGTGGTCGTAAGTTGAGGACTACCTGTATTGTTGTTGTTTAAATGATTTATAAAGCCACGCAATTTGCAAACAGCGATTTCAAGTGGCTCAAAAAGGCTTGAAAACATAAGAGAACCAACAATATAATACACAATACAGCAGACCTGAGGCCAACAATATATCCCAGTTCTAAAGTTATTCCATATTCAATATATTTATACATTTTTCCCCCCTGGTGTGGGTCCTTTTATGAGACGTAAGTTGGCTGCTCTGTTTGAAACTCTTCCCACATTCCCAGCATTTATAGGGTTTCTCCCCTGTGTGGATCCTTTTGTGGGACGTAAGCTCACTACTCAACCTGAAGTTCTTCCCACACACTGCACATTGATAGGGTTTCTCTCCCGTGTGAAGCCTTTTGTGGGAAGTGAGGTGACTGCTTTGGCTGAAGATCTTCCCACACTCCACGCATCGATAGGGTTTCTCCCCCGTATGGCTCCTTTTATGTGAAGTCAGGGAACTGCTGTTGCTGAAGCTCTTTTCGCACACGGTGCATTTGTAGGGTTTTTCTCCCGTGTGCAGCCTTTTGTGGGAAGTAAGATGGCTGTTCTGGCTGAAGCTCTTCCCGCAGTCTGCGCATTGATAGGGTTTCTCTCCCGTGTGGAGCCTTTTGTGGGAAGTAAGATGGCTGCTCTGGCTGAAGCTTTTCCCACAGTCTGGGCATTGATAGGGTTTCTCCCCCGTGTGGAGCCTTTTATGCGACGTGAGAAAGCTGTTCTTCCCGAAGCTCTTCCCGCAGTCGGTGCATTTATAGGGTTTCTCCGAGGAATGGCTCCTTTTATGAGAACACAGAGCGCTGCAGTCGCTGAAATGCTTCCCGCACTCCAGGCATTTGTAGGGCTTTTCCCCCGTGTGGATCCTTTTGTGGTAGGTAAGGGAACTGCTCCTGCTGAAGCTCTTTCCACACTCTAGGCATTTGTAGGGTTTCTCCCCTGTGTGAATCCTAATATGAGACGTAAGATCGCTGGTCCATCTGAAACTCTTTCCACACTCCATGCATTTATACGGTTTCTCCCCCGAGTGAATCCTGCCGTGGAAAGTAAGCAAACTCCTCATTCTGAAGCTCATTCCACACAGCTTACAGGTGTATGTGTTTTTTCTGGTGTGGGTCCTTTTGTGAGAAGCAAGTTGGCTGTTGGTGTGGAAACTCTTGTCGCACTCCAAGCATTTATGCGGTTTCTCCTCTGGGTGGCTCTTTTTATGATCAGTCAAGGATCGCTTTTCACTGAAGCTCTTTCCACACTCCACACAGGGGTATGTTTTTCCCTTGGGGTGGAACCTTTTATGGGAAGGAAGATCTCCCAAGTCTTTTCTAAGTTTCCTGTGTTTACCTGTTTTTTCTCCAGTGTGGATTTGTTGACCTAAAATAGGAAGGGAAAATTGGTTAAAATAGGTTCCATGTTTTGTGCATTCATACTGGCTACCTCTTACTGCAATGCCATACAGAAGGAGTCTCCAAATCTGGCAATTTTAAGACTTGTGGACTTTAACTCCCAAAATTCCTCAGCAGCAAAGCTAGAGGTAGTCATCCACTTACAATCACTTGTTCAATGGCCGTTCAAAATAGCAACAGCACTGGGGGGGGGAATTACTCATGACCGCTCTTCACACTTATGACTGCTGCAGCATCCCCACAATCATGTGATCAAAATTCAGGCACCAGGCAGCTGGCATGTATTTATGATGATTGTAGCATCCCAGGGTCATGTGATCGCGACGTGTGACCTTCCCAGCTGGCTTCCAACAAGCAAAATCAATGAGGGAAGCTGGGATTTGCTTAACAACCGCATGATTTGCTTAACAACTGATCCACTTAGCAATGGAAACCCAGCTCCCAATTGCAGTCATAAATCAAGGACTACCTATTCAGGGGGAGCAAATCCAATTTACCTTTGAGTATTTTTTTACATATGAGGCAGTTGTCCTTTTTCGTCTTTTTCTCATTTCCTTTGGTCAGGAAGAGTTCCTGGACTCCAGCACATCCACAATTTAACAATTTCTCCTCCCCAGGCTGTGAGTGGCTTTCCCGGAATGTTTGAGACCTCCATTGAACCCCAAATATCTCTTTTCTCAGTTCAAGATGGATTGCTGGTGATGTCACCATATCGGGTTCTTGGCAGTTCTCAATTTCTTTTTCATCTCCTGCTTGAGATAGAAAGAATAAAAAACTGAACCTTAAAGCTGGTGTGCCAGTTATGTGCTACTACAGGTTGTAAGTCACTTTCCCCAAGGCCTTATAATTGTGAGCCATTGTTAGGTGAATGGTCATAAAACAAGGATTACCTCAGGGATGGGTTTCACTTACCTTTGCTACCAGTTCGTTCACGTGTGCACCACTTCTTTGCATGCACAGAAGCTTCTGCGCAGGCACAGAGCGTATTTGATGACATCCGGGCGGGAGGACGGAGACTCCCGCCACCGCTGCTACTGGTTCACCCGAACTGGGGCGAACCATTAGCAACCCACAACTGGATTACCTGTATAGCTTTCACATCATACCTTCCATGATCTGCCAGGAGGCTTGCAGGACAAATCTATACATTTCTACCCCAAAATAGGGACCATTCATGCCCCCAAGGGCCATTGGTGCCCCCAGTTAAAAAAGGGGGGGGAAAACACTCAAGGAAGATGAACAAAAATATATTTTCTCTGGCCAAAAGTTTGACAAAAAGATTTTAAATCGCAGGAAAAGTATACAAAAGGAACATTTAAACATAAGTAAACCATATGGATTTTAATAAATCCAGATTCAATCAGGGATATAATTCCTTAAAAAAAAAAAGATCAAATCTCAGAGGTGTGATAAAAGAAAAATCATTATTTGTAAAAAGGAAATTTTAGATATTTAAAGGAAATATTGATAACACTTCATTGAACAGAAGAATATTGTCAGGGAATTGTGCAGCAGCTGTCCAAATGAAGTGAGAGACGCTGATCCCAATTTGTAGTTTTCTATAAATCAATATATTTTACATCTCTATTTTACAGCAAACAAGATAGGCAAACAGGAGCATCGTGAGGTAAATCACAGAGCAAACAGAAGAAAAGGGCGGGAAAAAAGGGAAACCCCCTCCACATCCCTAGCAACCAATCATAGTGCAGATTGTTTCACCGGCTAACTCTCTTAACCAATCAACTACAACTGTGTGTTCTGGCTCAATGTATAACCCCCACTGTTCCAGCAACTAAATTTAAACAGATAATTATATTTAAATACTCAGTTTAAACAGATATTCTCCTCCTTTGCTTAAAAATGTTGTTAGTATTTTGGGATAGATTTTTTTCCCCCAATGTATTTAATCTTTTTTTTTTTATCATCCTGTAAATAAAGTTTAACTGCTTTATTTATAATGGAGATACAATTAAATAATCCAGGGGCAAGAAAGTGACCGTTTTCAAGCAAAACAAAGGTGCACGTTTAACAACATTACAGCCAGTCCTTGCTTAACAACGATATTTGGAACCAGAAACTCCCATCACTAAGCTGTAAAGCAAAATAATAATAATAATAATAATCACATGGCTATAATGACTTATGAGGCAGTTTCAGCAGTTCCGGTTGCCATTGTTAAAATAACTGCCGCTTGGTCATTAAGCAGGAACTTCTCATGATCATAACTTGCGGCTTCCTGCCAGCTTCCCCATTGACTTTGCTTATGGGAAGCCGGCAGGGAAGGTCAGAAGGTCAGAAATGTGGACCAGTTACCAAGAACTTAAATTGCGATCAAGGGACGACAGGCCAGAAGTCCCACTCATTCATTTTATATACATATACATATCAGTGGTAGGTTCTAATCAGTTTTACCACCGGTTCGCATCGTGCATGCTCACACGTGCGCCAAATTTGCGCTTTGTGAAAGCGCATTGAGAAAAAAAACAGCTGAGGCATGGCAATCCCCTCTGCCACGCCTTACAGCTGATCAAAAAACAAACGAAATAAAGGTAGGTATAGCGCAGGGGCAGGGAGGAAGGACCCAACTGACATTTAGAGCGAACCGGTTCGCTCTCCTATGAAGATTTCCACTACCAGCTCTCCCGAACCAGGGAGAACCGGTAGCAACCCACCACTGATACATATACATATACATATACATATACATATACATATACATATACATATACATATACATATACATATACATATACATATACATATATATATACATACACATATTCATCAGGGGTGAAATGCTCCCGGTTCGGACCAGATCGCCCGATCCAGTAGTGATGGAAGTGGGTGGTTCGGAGAACCATTAGCAAAAATCCCTGCCCCCCCCCCCGCCCCCCATGCCCAGCTGAGCTGCACAATCATCAGAGGCTTTTTTTTTACTTTTAAAAGCATTTTTTCTACAACCTCTTCAGCCAAAAAATGTTTTTAAAAGTAAAAAAAAAAAAGCCTCTGATGATCGTGTGGCTCAGCTGGGATCGTCAAAGGCTTTTTTTTCTTTTAAATGCCTCTGACAATCCCAGCTGAGTTGCCTGATCAGCAGAGGCTTTTTAAAAAAGCCTCTGCCGATCAGGCAACTCAGCTGGGATCGTCGGAGCCTTTTGAAAGCATTTTTTTACAACCTCTTCGCTGAAAAGGTTGTAGAAAAAATGCTTTTAAAAGTAAAAAAAAAAAAATTGGCCACGCCCACCCAGTCACATTACCCTCCCCCCCACCAAGCCACACCCACAGGTAGTAATAAATTTTAGATTTAGATTTCACCACTGATACATATACATTTGTTTTCTTTTCTTTTCGTAGGCCTTTATGTGTATTTCTTTTTAGCCAGGTTCTTCCTACGTATACGTATACGTATACGTATACATATATACATATACATATACATATACACATACACATACACATACACATACACATATACATATACATATACATATACATATACATATACATATACATATACATATACATATACATATACATATACACATATACATATACATATAATATACACATATACATATACATATACACATACACATACACATACACATATACATATACATATACACATACACATACACATACACATACACATATACATATACACATACACATACACATACACATACACATATACATATACATATACATATACATATACATATACATATACACATATACATATACATATACATATACATATACATACATAGAGGTGGGATTCACTAAACTCCTCTACCAGTTTGCAAACGTGAGCGCGCACGCCAAATTCTGAATTCTACATTGGAAGCTTTGGCACAAAAAGCATCTGCCAGCTATCCCAAATGTGCTTTTCAAAAAGCAATTGGATTTTCTTGCTTTTTTTTCCCCTTTGAAAACGCTTCACTTCTCATCCTAGAAGCAACTGAAGAAAATTCTTGGATAAGAAGTGAAATGTTTTCAAGAAAAAACACCCAGAAAGTTCAGCTGCCTTTTGAAAAGCACTTTTGGAACAACCGTGGCTTGGATGATTGAGAATCTCTGTAGACAACTGACAGTTATTTGAATCCATAGCAAAGAATGGGCCCTTACCCAGAGTGTTCACATTTCTGGAATTCTCCAGCATAACTTCCCAGTGCAAGGCTTTTTGGGTGGAATCCAGCAGAGCCCACTCCTCCTCGGTGAAATTGACGGCCACTTCCTTCAAGGACATGGGACTCAGGGCAGGACGCTGAAATCAACATACATTAACAGACAGACTCCAAACCACCTTTAAGGGGTGCGGTGGAATAAGTTAGAAATTGTGACAAAATGAGATGAGGTGTGTTAAACAATGTGCTAATAGGATAAATGTAAAGGTTTTCCCTGTCCAATTGGGTTCGACTCTAGCGGCAGTATTCATCTCCGTTTTTAGACAAGGGAGCTAGCATTGTCCAAAGACATTTTCCATGGCCATGTGGCCAGCTCATAACTATACGCCGAAGTGCACAGAACACTGTTACCTTCCCATCAAAGTGGTACCTATTTATCTACTCGCATTTGCATCCTTTTGAACTGCTAGGTGGGTAGGAGCTAGAGCAACTAACGGGAACTCACCTGTCGTATGTTGCTTGGGTCTTGAACCCGGGCTGTCAGCTTTTTTATATCTCGAAGGACCTCTCGAGGACTATGAATGTTAACATGCTTGTGAAGAAGGCACAGAAGAAGCTATCTATCTCAGCATCTACTTCTGTCCTACTATCGCAGCACCATTGAGAGTGTCCTGACATACGGCATTCTTTCATGGTATGGGAGCAGCTCTGTAGCGGACAGAAAAGCTCTACAGAGAATCATTAAAACTGTCCAGAATATCATCGGACTCCAGCTACCAGCCCTGGATGACATCTTCGAATCTCGCTGTTTGAGAAAGTTGCATAACATTCTCAGAGACTCTTCCCATCCTGCTTACAATCTTTTTGGACTATTACCTTCGGGCAGAAGATACACTACCCAGGTTGGTCAGGACTCTTTGTGTTGGGATTGAAGTGCTAATTGAGGCTCCCACCAGAGAACCCAGAGACTGCTTGGGAATCACCTAAGGATGTGTGACCTGGAGCTTTGTCAGTAAATGCCATGTATTCCTGCCTTTCTAAATAAAAAGGGGATCAGAACAGGAGGTGAGTAACCCTGTGTTTGAAACCCAAGTGTTGCCTAAGGGCAGGGTTGAGCTCCTGTCCTTTGCTCCAGCTCCAGCCAGGGACATGAAAGGAGCCCCCAACTTGGCATCCCTCAGGCAATGGTGATGTCACCAGCTAATACTTTCAACTTGGATGTGCCTCGGTGCTTCTGAAATGAACGTGATGCTATTAGGATATAAACAGAGCCTTGATAGTACAGGGGTTTAGTGCACCCTGTAATTAACACAGCTGCCTGCAATTTCTGCTGGTTCGAATCTCTCCAAGGCTCAAGGTTGACTCAGCCTTCCATCCTTTCTAAGGTAGGTGAAATGAGGACCCAGTTTGTGGGGGCAATAAGCTGACTTTGTATAAAACATACAAAAGTATGAAGGCTATTGCTTAACGCATTGTAAGCCGCCCTGAGTCTCCGGAGAAGGGCGGCATATAAATCAAATTTAAAAAAAAAACAAACAAAAAAAAAACAGAGCCCTATGTTGGTTACCTCTATTCCATAATGCCCATGATCAAGCTAAGGAGGTCCCACCGAGTCATAATTAAGAACAATTCCTGAAATGGGATTATTATACCGTTTTTATAAACCCTATACCCACAAATCATCTCGGCACATATCTTTTCTTGATATTTCCCTACCTGAACTGAGGGCACAGCTGCTGTCTCTGCTCCACCTTCAAAAGGAGACGTTTCAAGAGGTACAAATGGTGGCGTATTTTCTTCTGTGAGGGAGGCAAAGGAGGTAGAAGGAGACATTCAAAAATATTGTTAGGGAGATATAAAAACTCATCCAGAGTCAGATTCGTACTGCAAAAGCAGTTCCTGAAGATGAGAGTTGAGATTTGTCTGGGGAAAAGGATATCATGTCTTACCTGATAAGATATCTGGAGGTCGAACCTCCCAGGAAATCCTCCTTGGCTTTGGATGGTCCCCATCTACTTCAACAGGTGTTTCCTGCATGGAAATATCAACAAGAAGGATTAGCATATAGCACAGGGGTGTCAAACTCAAGGCCCATGGGCCAGGTCTGCTTAGATCTGGCCCGCAGGACCGCCCTGGAAACAGCAAAGGACCGGGCCACGGTGCCTCTGCCAGCAAAAATGGAGCTCAGGAGAGCTCCACATGCCCCTTCCAGGCTCCATATTCGGCCGTGACGGCCTCCTACAGCCCTCTGCCAATGAAAATGGAGCTTGGGGGTGGGGCATTTTCACTGGCAGAGGGCTGCAGGAGGCTGTCATGGCCAAAAATGGAGCCTCGATGACTGATGTCAAGCTGGCCACATGCCCCTGGCCATGCGCCCCCCCCCCGGCCCCCGAGGTCAATCACAACTCTGATGTGGCCCTCAATGAAATCAAGTTTGACACCCCTGATATAGCACATAGGAACAAACACACTCTCGTCTTCTACTACAAAAACCCATCCCATGATCTAGAAAATCCCATAAACTAGAAAGAATGCAAAGTGTGACAAAGAGGATTAGGGGCCTGCAGGCTAAAATAGATGAAGAACGGTTGCAGGAAATGGGTATAGCTCAGGGGTGGGCAAATGTGGCTCTTTTACAACTTGTGGACTTCAACTCCCAGAATTCCTGAACTCTCTTCAACTCCCAGAATTCCTATGCACTGATATTACCTAGTCAGGGTAATGAAATGTCTGCAAGAAAACAAGCAAGCTCAAAGAGCACCAAGGGCCCCTCTGTTGTGACCTAAGCTTACTGAGTCATTACAAGACACAATTAGTCCCAAATAATCCTATTTTATTGTAAGAGCTGAGAATTACGTTCATTCTCAGCTGAGTCCCAATTAGTTGCAACAAAAGTCCTTCGGGATAATCACCAAGCTTTATCTTCTTTGACACCCTGCCAAAGGCCTTACTTGGCAAAGCCCCACGAAGATCAGAAACAAACAAGAGACGCCAACTGGAAACAGAGTTAGCAATGTTGCTTTCCTGCAAAAAGGCCCAAGTGCCTTTGTTTCTCTTTTAAGACTTATAGGAGGGGCCAATCATCTCTTGGCCTTACTCCCGAGTCGTCCCTTTTGCTTTAGCTGCTCTTGCCTTCTGGCAGCTCTATGCATGCGTGCACTAGGAGCAGGCTCCTCCTGTTCCTCTGCCTCTCTGCTATCCACCTCTGGAGGCTCTGGAGCCCGCGCATCGCTCCCAGATGGCCCTGGCCCCATCTCTGCCTCCAACACAGAGCCCTCACCTGGGCCTTCCCCAGATTCCAGGACTGGCCCATGTTCCTCCCCAGCCTCCTCACTTTCTGACTCTGCTGCCAGTTCCGTAGGCTGCTGGCGGACCCTCATTTCAACCCTAAATTACATATATTCTCCTTTATTCGATTTAAATATTCTCACCTGCTTCGGTTTGTCTTCCACCTGGCTCAGAAGGAAACCTTCTGCCAAGGCCACCGCCTGGGAACAGGTCTCTGCCCCGCATTCCCTGATCCAGCTCTCCATCTCTGGGGGCAGGACAGCCAGGAACTGCCCCAGGACCACCAAATCCAGCATCTTAGCTTTCGTGTTCTGTTCTGGCTTCAGCCATTGTTGGCAAAGTTGGTGGAGTTGGCTGCAAACGTCACGGGGGCCCTTGGCCTCCTTGTAGCAGAATTCCCTGAAAAGCTGGTGCAGTTCAGTTGAAGCGAATGTGTCTTCTTCCAGACCCTCCTGCCCAGTTCTTTCACTTGCTTCCGTGTGGGTCTCAACCTGAGCTGTAGGAAGGCATTTACCTGCTCCTGTCCCTCTTTGGTCTTTTGCATCCATCTCCTCTCTGGGTTATTGCACAGTTGAAAGCAGTTCTAAGAGAGCTCTCGGACCTCCAAAGCAGCTTTGTCTGAAAGAACCAGGCCTGGAGAAAAGTTGGAAGTATTACCATCAGGGCTGGATTCTAATTTTTTTTTACTACCGGCTTATTTTGTGGGCGTGGCTTGGTGGGGGTAATGTGACTGGGTGGGCGTGGCCAACTTTTTTTTTTTTTTTTTACTTTTAAAAGCATTTTTTCTACAACCTTAAGAAGTTGCAGAAAAAAATGCTTTTAGAAGCCTCTGACGATCAGGCAACTCAGCTGGGATCGTCAGAGGCTTTTAAAGGCATTTTTTTTCCTACAACCTCTTCGGCCAAAGAGATTGTAGAAAAAAATGCTTTTAAAAGTTAAAAAAAAAAAGCCTCTGATGAGGTGGGCGGGTTAAGAGAGCGGCGACCGGGCCGGAGACCGGTTTGGGGGCGTGGCCAGCCAATGTTGGACCCGGCAGTATTAGCCAACTACCATCCTGTCTCCAACCTTCACTTTGTGGCGAAGGTTGTTGAGAGTGTGGTCGCGCGACAGTTTCCACAATTCCTGGAGGAAACACGAGCTGTCTGCCATTACTGTAAGGTTGAATCTCACCAACTAACTGTCAGGAAATTTCTCCTTAGTTCTAGGTTACTTCTCTCGTGTTACCTCTAGTCCTTCTTTTCCCTAGACTAGACCTACCCAATTCCAGCAACCCGTTCTTTATATGTTTTGGTCCTAGTTCCCTAATCATCTTTAATTAGGGGACTGGAGGCAAAGAATCGAATAGAATAGAATAGAATAGAATAGAATAGAATAGAATAGAATAGAATAGAATAGAATAGAATAGAATAGAATAGAATAGAATAGAATAGAGTGTGATTGGACACACAAGGAATTTGTCTTAGGTGTATATGCTCTCAGTGTACATAAGGAGAATAAAATACATTCATCAAGAATAAAAAGATACAACACTTAGTGATAGTCAAGGTTATTAATAAGCTATCAAATCATACTAGGAAAGAAATAAAACCAATATAATTGAAAGATACAAATAAAAACAATATAATTGAAAGATACAAGCAATATGGCTATAGTAATAAGTGGGAAGAGATAATACTAGTACGGAAGAGAATAATAATAGTAATACAGTCTTAGTAAATTATTTGACAGTGTTTTGGGAATTAGTTGTTAAAGCAGAGTGATGGTATTCGGGGGTAAAACTGTCCTTGTGTCTAGTTGTTTTGGTGTGCAGTGCTCTATAGCGTCTTTTTGAGGGTAGAAATTGGAACAATTTATGTCTAGGATGTGAGGGGTCTGTAAATATTTTCCCAGCCCTCTTTTTGACTCGTGCGGTATACAGGTCCTCAATGGAAGGCAGGTTGGTAGCAATTGTTTTTTCTACAGTTCTAATTATCCCTTGAAGTCTGTATTTGTTTTGTTTGGTTGCAAGGGGATCTAAATTCCATCATTTTAGAGTAGGATGCTACGGAAGCATTTTTCAACTCTCCAAAATCACCCCGATTCCCTCCCCTAAGGCTTTCGTGCTCACCTCTGGCAACTTTCCAGCGCGGAAATGTCTCTTCTTGCAGCTCAAACTTATCCCTCTTTCCGGAGTCCCCCAAGACAGGAAGGGGACAAGCTTTCCCAGATCAGCCCCTTGGGTTTCCCAGGACTGCAGGCATGAGATCTCTCTTGCAAGCAAGGAAGGAGAGAATAACGTGATGCCACTGTCTCCTGCTTTAGGAGGCTGTGCATGCATTTATGCCCATCACTCTACGCCCCTTCAGGATAAGCAGCGTTGCACATTGTGCCGCCTCTGTTATTATTGTTATTGGTAGCAGCCATACTTTTGCGCTTTATGAGAAGCAATTTATCTCTATCGTCTATGTAAGGGTTAAAGAAAGAGGTTGTGCTATTTCCTAGAGTGGCAAAGATTCTGGGCAAGGAGCTAAAGAGTTGCCATAACTGATCCAATGATGTTCTTTTTTGAGGCTGGGAGCCGCTAGGTGCACGAGGTGCCACCTGGTGGCTGTTTCCTGAAGGATTTGAATATTCTGAGCGAGGATATATCTAGAATCAGAAGAGCATAGGGCTGGAAGGAACCTCAGAGGTCTTCTAGTCCAACCCCTTCCCAGATCAGGAGGCCTTATTGCATCGGGGACAAATGGCTGTCCAATCTTTTTATTTTAAGACCTCCAGTGATGGAGCACCCACAGTTTGGCTCCAGCAGCCAAGCTGTTCCATTGGTCAAGGGTTCTTCCCACTGTCCAGGAAATTTCTCCTTACTTCCAGATTGGATCTCTCTTTAATGAGCTTCCATCTATTGCTTCTTATCCTGCCCTTGGGTGCTTTGGAGAATAAATTTCTGGGCTTGAAACCAAGAAAACAAAAACGACAAGGAAAAGATCTCTAAGCAAGTGGCCTATTTCAAATGCTGGGATTGGTTGGTTGATTATGGGTATGCCATCAAGTTGTTGTGGATTCTTAGCAGCGACGTAGATTTTCTTCATGTCATTCATTTTATATATATATATAATCTTATTTTATATAGAGAGATCAGAGAGAGGGGGAGAGGAGGGGGAGGGGGAGAGAGAGAGAGAGAGAGAGCACAGTTCAATCCTGAGCTACAAATATTCTCTTTGATGAAAGGATGGATAGATGGAAAGATGATAAAAAAAATAGATAAGGATAGATAAGGATGGATAGGTAGATAGACAGGTAAAGATAGGTAGGTAGTAAGTAGGTAGGTAGGTAGGTAGATAGATAAATGAATAGAATAGAATTGAATAGAATCGAATAGAATTTTATTGGCCAAGTGTGATTGGACACACAAGGAATTTGTCTTGATAGATAGATAGATAGATAGATAGATAGATAGATAGATAGATAGATGAGTAGAGTAGAGTAGAGTAGAGTAGAGTAGAGTAGAGTAGAATAGAGTAGAATAGAATAGAATAGAATAGAATAGAATAGAATAGAATAGAATAGAATAGAATAGAATAGAATAGAATAGAATAGAATTAGAATTTTATTGGCCAAGTGTGATTGGACACACAAGGAATTTGTCTTGATAGATAGATAGATAGATAGATAGATAGATAGATAGATAGATAGATAGATAGATAGATGTAGAGATAGAAATTTAGATAAAAAGAGACAGTGATAGATAGATGATAGATAGATTTGAGTATATAATCAACTCAAATTTGTCCTTTCATATCCACGTCCCCAGCACGCAAAGGAAAAATACTGGAATAAGAGAAAGTTTGCTATCTTTGCAGACGATGCTTGAGATAAGCAAAAGTAAGGATATTTTATTTAAGAATAATCCGCAGAACACAGTGCTGACCTGGCTCCTGCTCCCCTTGGCCCCCCTTTCCCCCCCCCACTTTGGAAAGCAGTGAGATTGCTTAAACAAGCCATCTCGCCCTCAGCAACTCCTCCCCCCCCACCAGGTCTGGTGCCTCCCTAAAAAGCGTTATCCAATCTGTAACCATAATTAGTTAATTAGTGGCCTCTGGCACTGGCTTGTGCTGCTTCCTGAAATTCATAAAATCCCTGCCTTGACTTTGACAAATTAACAGCTGGCGTGCAGCTCACAGCCCCAAGCGCTCTTCAAACCCTCTCCATGTGAATTCCCTGCAGGGCGTGTCTATTTACTGCCTTGTATTCTCTTCCTTCCCAACGAATGTAAAGACAAACTTTAATTTTCCTTCCTTGTTAATCGCCCACGTTTTCAAAAGGGGGAGGGGGGTCTGTAAGATTTAACCCCCCCTGAATTGATTTCCTTTTGAGTCACCTCTCGCCTTGACTACTGCAATGCTCTCTACATGGGGCTCCCCTTGAAGAGCACCCGGAAGCTCCAACTGCTCCAGAATGCAGCAGCGCGGGTAGTGATGGGAGCAACATGGCGCTCCCATGTAACACCGCTCCTGCGCGAGCTGCACTGGCTCCCGGTGGTCTTCCGGGTGCGCTTCAAGGTGTTGGTTGTCACCTTTAAAGCGCTCCATGGCATCGGGCCTAGCTATCTGCGAGACCGCCTGCTGCTACCGATGACCTCCCATCGACCCGTGCGCTCCCACAGAGAGGGCCTCCTTGGGGTGCCATCAGCCAAACAATGTAGGCTGGCGACCCCCAGGGGGAGGGCCTTCTCTGTGGGGGCTCCTACCCTCTGGAATCAGTTGCCCCCTGAGATAAGGAGAATCCATGACCTCAATGCCTTCCGTCGTGCCCTTAAAACCCATCTTTTCCAGCAAGCCAGGCTGGCTTAAGAAGAAATTTTTATATTCTTTTAATCAGTTTGTGATTTCTTAACTTTCGGGCCAAATTTATATATATTTTTAACTGTTTTTAATATTTGTATTCTATGTTCTTATCTTGGCTGTACACCGCCCTGAGTCCTCAGGGAGAAGGGTGGTATATAAATTGGAAATTAAATTAAATTAAATTAAATTAAATTAAATTAAATTAAATTAAATTAAATTAAATTAAATTAAATTATATTAAATTAAATTAAATTAAATTAAATTAAATTAAATTAAATTAAATTAAATTCTGGAGATCATTCTCCACACTTAGGGTCACTGTGATAGATGGAGGAAGGAACCCCTTGGTGCTGTGAGTACATACAAACACACTTTTTTTAAAAAAAAAAATGACCTTAAAAGTTTATTGCTGTCCAGGAATCTTGCTTGAAGTTCTTGTTCTTGGGAGATCTAAATTAAGCATCAGCATACAAATCAGCAACACTTGTCAAGTGAGTTACAGAATTACAAAATAACTGAGTTGGAGGGACCTTGGAGGTCTTCTAGTAGTGCAAGTCCCTGCTCAAGGAGGAGATCCTATACCCGTGATGGCGAACCTATGGCACGCATGCCACAGGTGGCACGCATAGCCATATCAGTGAGCATGCCAGCTCAGCTCTGGCGCGCATGTGCGTGCCAGCCACCTGATTTTCAGGCCTTTTGGGACCACCAGAAGTAGGGAAACATGCTGTCTTCTGCCTCCGGAGGGCCTGTGGGTAGGTGGGGAAGGCTATTTTCGCCCTCCCCAGATGCATAGAGAGGATCTGGAGCCAGGTGACAAAGAAAAACGGGCCAGGAGCAAGGGGGGAGGGGAGGTTGGGTGCCATGCGCAGGGCGGGGTGCATAAAATTATGGATGTGGGCACGTGCGTGCGCGAACCTCCCCTGCCCCCGCTCCTTCCTGGCACGCGATGGCAAAAAGGTTAGCCATCACTGTCCTATACCATTTCAGACAAATGGCTGTCCAATTCGAATCCAGTTCAAATCTTTATTGTCAGCGCACAACATATGTACAATGAGATTGGTTGAGCTCCCTCGGTGCACCCCCCACAACACAATACACCTCAGAGTGGAAACAGAAAATCCCTAACCCAATAAATCATATTAACAAAACACCCAGTCCTATTGCACCAGTGTGAACATGTTACACATTGCGCCAGCCCGGCAGTCCATCATACTACGTAGTTATGATGTTATTTCTCATTCAGGAGTCTGACAGCCCACGGATAAAAACTGTTCTTCAGCCTGTTCCTGCAACTGGCTATGCTTCTATATCTCCTTCTCGGTGGTAGGAGGGTAAAGAAGGAGTAACCAGAGTGAGAGTTGTCCCCGAGAATTCCCAGTACCTTCTTGAAAATTTCCAATGATGAAGCACCCACCATTTCTGAAGGCAAGCTGTTGGTTATTCTCACTGTTGGGAAATTTCTCCTTAGTTCTAAGTTGCTTCCCTCCTTAGTTTCCATCCATTGTTCCTTGTTTGGCCTTCCTTTGGGTGCTTTGGTAAATAAATTGCCCCCCTCCCAGTGGTGGGTTCCTCCCGGTTCAGCCCGGTTCTCCCGAGCCAGTAGCGGTGACGATATGACATCACCGAACCAGTTCTGCCCTCCCCACCCCCCCCACCCCCAGTGTTATTCTTACCTTTTATTTGGCCCCACCCCCAATCTATTGCTGCCTCCTGAGTCCCAGCTGATGGCTAGAGGGAAAAAAACTTTAGAGTTTAAACTCTTGCCGCGGGGTTTCAACGGGCCGCCCTACAGCTGATCAGTGTTAAAAGAAAACAAATTAGTAGACCAGTGCCTGCAAAAATACATGAGTAGATCAGTGCCTGCAAAAATACATGAATAGATCAGTGCCTGCAAAAATACATGAATAGATCAGTGCCTGCAAAAATACATGAGTAGATCAGTGCCTGCAAAAATAAATGGGTAGACCAGTGCCTGCAAAAATACATGAATAGATCAGTGCCTGCAAAAATACATGAGTAGATCAGTGCCTGCAAAAATACATGAGTAGATCAGTGCCTGCAAAAATACATGAATAGATCAGTGCCTGCAAAAATACATGAGTAGATCAGTGCCTGCAAAAATAAATGGGTAGACCAGTGCCTGCAAAAATACATGAGTAGATCAGTGCCTGCAAAAATACATGAGTAGATCAGTGCCTGCAAAAATAAATGGGTAGACCAGTGCCTGCAAAAATAAATGGGTAGACCAGTGCCTGCAAAAATACATGAGTAGATCAGTGCCTGCAAAAATACATGGGTAGACCAGTGCCTGCAAAAATAAATGGGTAGACCAGTGCCTGCAAAAATACATGAGTAGATCAGTGCCTGCAAAAATACATGAGTAGATCAGTGCCTGCAAAAATACATGAGTAGATCAGTGCCTGCAAAAATACATGAGTAGATCAGTGCCTGCAAAAATACATGAGTAGACCAGTGCCTGCAAAAATGAATGGGTAGACCAGTGCCTGCAAAAATACATGAGTAGATCAGTGCCTGCAAAAATAAATGGGTAAATCGGTACAGCTCTGCAAGTAGTTAAAAGCCTGGTAGACCAGTACCTCTGCTAAATCCTAAAGAATTGTCACATGACCATCAAGCCACACCCACAAAATAAACCATGCCCACAGAACTGGTAGTAAAACAAAGTAGAAACCACCCCTGCCCCCTCCCCCTTCTGTGTGACAGCCCCTCAAATATTGGAAAACTGCTATGGTGTCACCCTGATTCTTCTCTAGAATAGAATGGAAGAATGAGAATGAGAATAGGAATAGGAATAGGAAAGGACAGAATAGAATAGAATAGAATAGAATAGAATAGAATAGAATAGAATAGAATAGAATAGAATAGAATAGAATAGAATAGAATAGAATAGAATAAACAGAGTTGGAAGGGACCTTAGAGGTCTTTTAGTCCAACCTCTTGCAGGCAGGAGACTCTATACTATTTCAGATCGGTCGCTGTCCACTCTCTTCTTAAAAGCTTCCGGGGATGGAGCATCCACCACTTCTATAGGCAAGCCAGTTCTACTGATTGATTGATTGATTGATTGAGATCAATAAGTATCCAATCTCTTCTTTAAAACTTCCAGTGTTGGAGGATTAATTGTTTTAACTGTCAGGACATTTCTCCTTGGTTCTAGGTTGCTTCTCTCCTTGATTAGTTTCCATCCAGTTGCTTCTTGTCCTACCTTTGGATGCTTTGGAGCAGGGGTCTCCAACCTTGGCAACTTTAAGCCTGGCGGACTTCAACTCCCAGAATTCCCCAGCTGGCTGGGGAATTCTGGGAGTTGAAGTCCGCCAGGCTTAAAGTTGCCAAGGTTGGAGACCCCTGCTTTGGAGAATAGGTTGACTCCCTCTTCTTTGTGTCAGTCCTTCAGATATTGGAACATTGCTATCATGTCACCCCTGGTCTTTCTCCTCACTAGACTAGCCATGTCCCACTTGCCATGCCCCACTTGTAAGAATCTCTCCCCCCCCCCATTTCTACTCCCACCCCCATCCCAAGCATCACTTCTCCCTCTTGCAGTGGCTATCCGCCCCCCCACCCCACCCCCCAAAAAAGGAAGCTCCCAGCTTGTCAGGTGATGGAGGAGCCATGCAGGGTCAAAAAAAGCCTTGATGGCTCTTCCATCACCTCCTCCTCCTCATCATCATCCTCATCATCATCATGTAAGGGGGTGGCCGGCAGCCTCTGCCTTCTTCGCCA